>NC_058135.1:196887113-196954419 GCF_016433145.1 Gracilinanus agilis | reverse complement strand
GAGAGAGAGAGAGAGAGAGAGAGAGAGAGAGAGAGAGAGAGAGAGAGAGACCACAGGTACCTATAGTACATGAGAGAGCATGAGAGGAATGTAACAACTGGTTGGAAAGAAAAAAAAAATCTCAAAGATATTTCCCTGTCTTAACTAATTTTACTAAAAGGCAGCTCAGCCCCTAACTAAATGTAAATTTTGTTCTCAAGATATTTTTTTATTTAATCTCCTTGTGCATACTTGCATTTCAATTAATATTTTAGTTCTAACATTAATTGTAAGTCTCTTACTTATCTTTTCTACACTCAGGTATTTATAGAAACCTCAAACTTGATAAAGAACCAGCTTTATACATGACTTTGGAAGAGAGGTTGATACAAAACACTTAAGCCTTTGTAATCTTTTTCTCACCCTTTGGGGGGGTCTCATCTTGATCATTTATAAAATGAAGTGGCTACATTAGATGATCCATAGAGTGCCGTCCAGCTTTATATCCTTGATATTCACATTTGCATTAGGTATTAACCTTCATGCCCATTAGTATTTATCCCGGTCAGACTATGGTCAAACCATTATAACAATAATCTCTTTTTTAATAGTTTGGACTACCCAGCAGTGGAGAGGTTCCTTCCAACTGCTGAATTATGCAGTTCTGCTAATGGTAACCCACATCAGAAGTGGTTCAAGACATTAGAATTCAGACTCCAGAATTCAGATTGTAAAAGTCACAATGGTAACTCTTAATGAACCTGGGCTCTTCTCCTGCCCCCAGTTATAGTTCTGCTCCCTTTTACTTTATCCCCCTTCAAAACAAAGCAAAACAAAACTTCTTACACTTTTTTTTTACTTCTTCATCTTTGCCAGTGCTTTTTCCTATGCTTCTAATGTCCTTCTTCTCCCTTTGTGCCTATTAAGTTCCTACATATCCTTTAAAATCCAATTTAGATGGCACTTTTTTTCATTAAAACTTCCCAAATCCCCAGTCAATATCAGCCACCCTCTCAGATCTCATATGGCTCTTTGTTTTGCAGATATATAATGCACTTATCGTGTAATTTTGTTTGTAAGGAAAGAGGAAAAACATCCTTTAGGATACAATGTTTCCACGGGCAGTGCCAGTATTTTTATAATTTGTCTTTGGTCCCAGCATGCTGTAGAATGAACTGATGTATATGTGTCTCATTCCTCTGAAATTATAAGCTCTGTAAGGAAAGGGATAATATCAGATTTAAACATTTCATACCTGTGACATCATACCCCACTGTTCTACAGAACTAATAAAAGTTGAATAAATGAATGACGTCTAATCTTGGTTGCTGTTTCAACTGCAGATAGTATTTCTTAAATAGGCTGATTTATTTTAAAATCCAGGAAAAAAATGTTAAGAAGTGTTGACATCTCAAGATATGTCTTTTTCTTTCCTTCATGAGCTTTTTTAAAGTAAAGTTAAAAGCCTATGCTGTGAATAATAATCCCCTAAAGATTGTTTAATTCACTATTCATGAGCAGATGCACCATCAATATGGAAGTTCTGTCTTTATTCAACTAACAAAAATTCCAAGGTGGTAAAAGTAATGAGTCTTCTGTAAGATACTTCCAGTATTTATCTAAACTACTTAAGTGTGAGTTTTGAAGAGAAAATTTTGAAAAAAAAATTATAATGCAACATATCAAATAAAAGCATTGAATCTAATGACTAAGATCCAAAGAGAGATCCATTTAATTTCATCAGAAATATACAATACAATAAAAAGGGTTTTAGGAAAATGAAAGGACAAGTATTGCATTTGGCAAATTCTGTATCTGCAGTCATTTGAATGAATTTTCTGCTTATTTTCAGAAAATTGCAGGACTATTTCTAAAGATCAGTTGTTTTAATTGGAATAATGAGAAGATTAAGTGAAAGTGATTACTCCATCTTATAAATATGTGATAGAGAAAACAAAGAAAGCCAGAAATAATGTGACTCGTGCCTTAGAGTAGGTGAGAATAGAATTGAAACAATTCAGAGAAAAAGGTAGACAGGATCAAATAGCCTAAATTCTATGGAGAAAGTCAGCCAAAAAAAAGATGGGAAGTGAAGAGTACAAAAGGGGGACTTGACTAAAGTGATTGATGTCGATAAAGAATTCACTGAACAATTTAGACATTAAAAATACATGTAAGGAAGGTGAAAGGCAAAAACAATTATTTTGTAGTTGAATACCCAAAAGTGTGACACTATCCTTTAAAAATATGATTTGGGTTGCTAAAACTTAGAATGAAATGAAGCTAGTTAAGGAATGCTGAGGACAATAAATGAGGGGAAATATACTGGGAGGGGGGAGATCGATTAAAGAATTAGGACTAGTGTGAATGGTAGAAAGGATACTGATAACATGATAAAATGAAAGAAGTGCTTCATTTTTATTCTTTCTCTGTCAAGGAGAATATAAAGTTTATAAATATGTATATATATATACATATATATATGCATATACAGAATGCCTAGGTGACCTTGGACAGGGAAGAGAGCAATACAGTATGGTGGAAATATTACTGGCTCTAGAGTAGGACGGCATGGTTTCAAAACCAATTTTTAGTGTTTACTATTTATGTAACCCTAAAGAAGCCAACGTAACTTCCCTGGCCTCAGTTTCCTCATTTGGAAATGGGTGAAATAACACTAAATGGCCTCCCTTCAACCTATAAAGCTTTAATCCCATAAAATTATTATGAGATTATCTTTCTCCTAAATCACTTAATCATTGCTCCTCAGCAATTCTTTAAGACAATAAATTAAAGAGAAAGTGCTTACTACTCAGAACTCCCTATGCGTCTAAAATCACCCATCAAATTAAAAAGAAAAAGATGAGCCAAAAATGGCTAGTGGGGAGTTGAAAGCCAAGATTCATAGTGAAATAGCTGATATATATCCTGGATTACTGAAAGAACCAGCATGTGTCAATTCCACCATTGGGCATTTAACCCCAAGGAGGTCAAAACTAAAAACGGTCTAATCAATGTACATCAAAATATTCAATGTAATACATTCTGTGGTAGAAAGTAATAGAAAACAAAGAGATTACCCATTAATTGGGGAAATGGTTGTATGAACCATATTAGATAAACATTAAGGAATATCATAAAATAAGAATAATGAACTTTTAAGAATTTTGAGAAATTTGATTAGATTTGCATGGACCCATACAAACTGAAGTTAGCAGAACCAGAGGAATAATAAATGCAATGATTACAATAATTTAAATAAAAATAAACCTGAAAGGATTCTGAACTTTCAGAGACTATAATTGTTGACCTTTTTCCTGGAAAACATAATGCATTATATCTTTCTCTTTACAGATACACAGGGGAGTCCTGGTTAAGAATGGAATAATGATTATATCTACAAATGCATAATTAGTTTAGTTTTGTTTTGTTTTTAACTATGCCTCTGTTACAATGACAAGGTTCAGTTTTGATGGAGTGGGCTGAATCAAAAATAGGATATCTAAAATGAGTGTGATGTGAAAAACAAAAGATATCAGAAAATCTTATGTAAGAGATGGAAAGATAGACATAAACAAAGAGAAAAAGGTAAAAATAGAAAGTAGGAAACCAGTAAGAAACTACAGAGATGGAAAAGTGCAAAATATTCCAATTTTCAAAAAAGAGTCGAGTAGAATTCTTCAAGATATGAATGAGCTTTTCCCTAACATAAGGCATAAGTGAAATTGTTATTGAAAGGGTATTAAATAAATATTTAGAAAATAAATATATTAAAACAACCAATATGGTGAATTACCTAAAGGCCTAGATAATATGATTATCAAATTTTAGGCAGTATAAATCTTGGAGAGATATAGTTAAATATTTGATAATAGAATAAATTCTTAAAAATATTTTAAATCTGAGGAATCTAAGATAAAATTTAATAAAAAAAATAAATGGTAAATCTCATACCTGGGTTCAAAAATCAAATCTACCAGTAAAATTTGGAAATAGGAATTTCTAAATAATAGTCCATTTGAGAAATATATGGCAGTTTATTGCATTACAATATCAATATAAATTCAGACAGCTAAGGGATACGGTGCATGACATACGAGGCTTGGAGTTTGAAGGAGGTTTAAAACTTTCTAGGTGTAAGATCCTGATAAAATCATTTAACCCTGATTACCCAGACCTTTCTCTTCAGTCTTAGAATTATTATTGACAGAAAATAAGAATGGAAAAAAAAGATCAATATAGTTCAATAATGTGATATGTTAGTCAAAAAAAAACTAATGTCATCTCAGGCTACATAGTCATTTTCTAGATTGAGAAAGGTGATGATATTATAGCAAGCTCCAAATATTTAGAGATGTTATGGAGAAGGAACAGTCTTTTTTGTTTGCCCTGGGAAGGCAAAACTAAGACTGGAGAATGGAAGGAAAAAATTTGTCTTGATATAAGGAAAAATCTTCTATCAATTAGATCTATCCAGTAAAAGGACAGGAATTCCAAGGAGGTAGTGGCTTCTCCACTGAAATTCTTTAAGCAAAGGTTGAATGACAATTCCCTTTCTACATCAAGGTATGAATTAAACTAATTGGTTTCTGAGATCCTATTCAACTTGGCAATTCTATTAATAATTTCATATAAAATATGAGATTATGACTATTTCTAGAACTTTTATTTAAAAGGCCAAAGTAGAATGGATGTTTTAACAACAGTAAAGGAATAAGTGAAGTGATACAAAGTGAAGTGAGCAGAACCAGGAGAACATTGTACACACTTGCAGCATTAAAGCACAATGATCAATTGTGAATGATTTAACTATTATTAGCAAAGCAAAGAATTCTGTACATCTCCATGGGACTCAAGATTAAAAAGGTTTTCTACTACTACTATAGAAGAAAATGACAAAGTCTGAATGTAGATTGAAGTCTTCTATTCTTGGTTTTATTTCTTCAATGACTTTTTTCTAGTGTAAGTGATATGTATCTTCTTTCATAACATGATGAACATGGAAAAATGTATTTCATAGTAACATCTTTACAACCTATATCATTATTACCTGCTATCTTGGGGAAGGGACATGGGTTGGGAAGAGGGAGAAAACATGGATCACAAAATGTCAGAAAACAATTATTGAAAAAATGTACTAATGTGTAACCTGAAAAGAAATTAAAAACATTTTAAAAACACAGTAAAGAATATGAAAAGTTGTGTCATCTGCTTTAGACTACATATTATCAGTATTTCTTTGCTCAAGTCTTTTTCTTATCCCTTTCTCTAACACTGTTGTAATGTCTGACAAGGAAAAAAACAGAACTTTGAAAATAGTTTCATAAAAGTACAAAAAAATTCATTGGTCCATCTATCATGCTCCTTCTATATCCCATTTTTTTCCTTCTTTTTTATTTTCTTACTCCCTCCATCATAGTCCAGGCCAATGTCATATCCAACATGCAATGATACAAGAGCTTTGTAACTGGACAACTTGTGCATCCTGTACAAACTATGATTACATTTAAAATATCATTTGGATATCACATTCTTTTAAAAAAATCGTCCTCTCATTTTTTATTGGATAGAGAAAAGTCCTTGTCATTTGAGGCCCTTAAAAACTTAAGGCCCTTAACACTGAGACCCCTAAAACACCAGTAAATGTTTATAAAATATTTTGACAATTTGACAATTGTATTTCTTTATGATTGGTTCCCTTCATAATCCAATCATTTGTGCTTTATGCATTAAAAATTTTATTCTGAGAAAGAGTCTATGAGCTTCATTAGATGCCAAAAGCATATATGACCCTCAAAAAATTTAAGAATTGGTTCCCAAAAATCTGAAGAAAATAAACCTTTCCTTCCTTGTCTCTCCACTTAAAAGCTTATTTACACAGTTTTTGACACAACTCATTTGTTACCCTCCTCAATTAAGAGCATGTCCCCAACATTTTTTTCTTCTATTATTTTTGCTCACATATTTCCCTATCATAAAAGTTCTTCCTCTTCCCAAATACTAATCATTCAAGTCTTAGATTAAATTCTATCACTTAGGTAAAACAAACATTGCCTAAAACCTGTTTTAACTATTATTAGCAAAGCAAAGAATTCTGTGCAACTCCAAGGGACTCAAGATTAAAAAGGTTTTCTACTATTATAGAAGAAAGTTGTTTTTTTCTCTTCCTCTTTGAGCATGTTATATTAAAGGTAGGAATAACAGTAGTGTATATAATTCCTTAGGCAATATTCCTTGCCTTTAAGACTAAACCAAAAATTCCAGGAAAAAAAAGGAATCTCTCCTCCATATTTTCATGTTCCAACAGATCAAATCAACCAATAACATTCAATAAGCATTTATTAAGCTCAAAAAATTTACCAGACACTATGTTATGTCATTTTTAATGAATACAAAAAGAAAAAAGAAATAAAGGCAACTGTGTGTCCCCACCTTCAAGCAGTTTACAGTGCCTTGTATATTGTAGACATTCAAATCTGTAGCAATCTTGAACAGTGAGGTACAGTCCACTACTCATTCCCATATGAGTCAGGATACATTAAATCTATTCCTGGTTCAGCCTCTAATTTTATATGTGACTTTGAGGAAGTCACTTAACCTTGCCAGACCTGAGTTTCCTCATCTGGAAAATGAAAGGTTGGAGTAAATGATCTCTTTTGGCTCATCTAGGATGCTGGTATTTTGCAAGGTTGAACATGTTCTGAATCAGTCCAGTGTAGAACTGGAAGCCCCAGAGAGCAAAAGTTCTTAACTTTTTCCTGCATTGTGGTCCTTTTTGGGAGTCCGGTGAAGTCTATGCACCCCTTTCCCAGAATAGCAGTATTTTGTTGTTTAAATCATAATCGAAGGAAATGCTAAATTTCATTTAGGGATTAATGAAAACAAAGGAGTATCTTTTTCCCCCAATTCTTTTGTCCCTTGAAATCAGTCTATAGACCCCAAGTTAAGAACTTCTGTTCTTATTAAGAATGAGCTGATGAGGCAAAAGGACTAATACTAGAGAACAAAAACTCCGTCTGTCATGATGGTGTTCAGAAGCTTTTCTTGCACAGAGTTCCTGTCAAGTACTGGATTCTATTACAACTAGAGGACAGCTAAATGACACAGCTGATAGAACACCAGGTCTGGAGTCAGGCAGACCCAAGTTCAAATTCATTCTCAGATGCTTCATTTTCCCCATCTGTAAAATAATCCAGAGAAAGAAATAGCAAACCACACCAATATCTTTGCAAAGAAAACCCCAAATGGGGTGATGAAGAGTCAGACAGGATCAAAACAACTGAGTAATCACAATGACACATTACTCTTCCTCATTCACTTTGTGCTTCAATCAAATTGACTTAGCATCTTTTTCCTTGCACATCCTCCCATACCTGGAATTTTCTCCCTCTTGTCTTCATTGCTTGGATCCCTAACTCCCTTCAAGGTTCTGGTCAAGTGCCACCTCTTTCCAGAAACTTTTCATGATCCCCCTTTTCTTGAGACAGATCAGGGAAGAGCTCAGGGATGCCAATTACAAAAAAGATGAAACTTGTTATAAGGGAAGGATTTGGGATCAGCTGCCTCATGCTCCTCAAACTACAGAAGAATGTCTATTTCAGATAAATGGGTCAAACAGGGAAATATAATTCTGGGTCTTAGTTGGTAGTTTAGAAGTACTATAAAGATGAATGCTAATCAGATCAAACAGAGGGCTTAAGAGTGAGTTACAAGAAAATCATTGCCTAAGACAAAAAATAATGAGCCACAACTTTCTCTACCACAAAGACTGTTTAGCACATTCAGTGTGTTGATGGCTTTTACTTTATTGTTTTTCTTTTCCTTTCCTTTCTTTTCTTTTCTTTTCTTTTTTTTTCTTTTCTTATCCTTACTATAGGAGCAGCTAGGTGGTGCAGTAAATAGAGTGCTGGGTCAGCAGTCAAGAAGACTCCTCCTCTTCCTGAATTCAAATCTGACCTTAAAAATACCTCTATCTCTTGTAACTCTTAACTGTTTTCAAGTTCAGCTTAAATCCTGATATTCAGGAGGCCTTTAATGATTCATTTGTTAGTTAACTATCATTTATAAAAAAACCACTCAAGAACTGTAACCATTTGGAGAGTAGAATGGGATGAAGACATTGATTGTTTCAGATCAAATAAATCAATGAACCAGCCCAGGATATATGTTATATAGTGTATGACTTTGGGTAACTAACAGCCCTAGGTGCCTCAATTTCCTCATTGTAAATTGAGCTGGAGAAGATAATAGCAAACCACTCTACGAACTTTGACAAGAAAATCTCAAACGGGGTCACAAAGAATCAGATACAGCTAATGAACTAAACGAGAATATATGCAATTGATACAAAGCATATACAACTGTGAAGTATTTTTGATGGTGGCACATTTCCCCACATTTGAAAGAGTCTAGCTATTAAGTAAATAAGCATTCTGTGCTATGAAATAGTGAGGTATGTATTCTACTGAACACTAATTTTCCATCAAGGATAAATTAAAGCAAATAATGGGAAAAAACATTATGTCCCAAGTGGAACAAATGTTTCAGATGAAGGAGTGAAACTTTGAAATATGCAGCCACTATCCAAAGTAAATCTTTTAAAAATATGCACTATACTATACCATATATCGCATATCAGAATTCATGTAATCATGTTTCATACTACATACTACTTCATGATTTCTAAAAATCTCGCATCGTCATTTTGTGAAAGTATATAGTCTCTAGCTGAAAAAATAAAACAATTGAAAGGGAGAAAAATTGCTTGAACTTTTAACAAACATAAAGCATACCTAGGTATATTATCATTAACACCAATCTTTTAGACAAGAATTTGTCATCTCAGAAGACCTCATATTATTCTTTATTACAACATAAAGAAAAATATAAGCATTACACAGGTTTATAAGTATTGTGTAGTTAATATGATCAGGTAAAAATGTATTAATTGACTTTGGCATATACTTAATGAACAATTAACGAAACTTAAGTAGAGGCCATGACATTTCTCAAACCAAAAGTTCAAAACTGAAGAGATTTTTTTAAATTCCCCAATCTAGTATTGAAACACACATGATGCATACATAACATTTGCCCTCTCTAAGCTAAGCAAAAACAAATCAGAACACCAGTGAATCATTTTGTAGTTTCCTCCTAAGCCCTTTTATTTAATTTTCCTTAAAAAGTATCTTAACATTATCTTTTTTCCTACCTGTCTAGGAATAGAAAAAAAAAGATATGTAATTTTATGTCTGGGGAACAAGGTAATGTACATAAAACTGGACACAAATATATACTACACTGATTTCTATTCAATGTGGGGCTAATGTGAGTGGAATGGAAGAAAGTACTGTAATACAGAAGAAGCCTATTCAAAATGTACTTACTTTTTTATCAGATTGTTTTCTGTATAATTAGTTGTTAACTTATTTTCTAAACATTAAATGATTATAACTACATTAACTTTGAAATTATGTTGATTAATTAAATTACTAAATGTGTCACCTGAAAGAGGAAGAATAAGATAGAATTTTATGGATTCACAACTAAAAGTTTTATCATAGCAACTTTCTTCTCAAAACTCCCTAAAGTTTTCTCCTCTCCACTGAAGTAGCTTTCCTTTCTCTTTTCCTTTCTGCAAAATATACTTTACTATATATCCTTGTTATCTTAAAATTATAGATTCTAAGAATGAAAAAAGTAGGCCTCAAAAATCCTGGATTCCTACCTCTTTGTGAAGAAACAACTCTTATGATACTCTAGTCAAGGTGTATAGACCTCAACCTGTCCAATTCTTTTCAAACTGGATGTTGACAACCTGAGCACACACTTCTACAGGAAATGCTCCCTCCTAGGTGTACCTCTTCCCCTTCAGAGTCTCAACTTGAAATTTATCTAAGGAATTATCACATGAATTGCCCACCTGTGGCACACACATCAGAAAGAAATGTACTGGAAACTTTCTGATTGAAAAGTCTCTATGCTCTCTCTTCCACAAAGACCAGTTCTTGTTACTGTAATAAAACAATGAAAATAGGTGCCAAATTAGCATCTATCATGAAGTCCTCCCTTTCTGCCTCAGGCTTAGACAAGTCAGAAAAGGGTACTTTTCATTCTTGTGCCCCAAAAAAATGAACTTGGTCCATTTCAGGAAAGGCTGCAAGCTTCAACTCAGCTGTGTTTCTATCAAGAAAATTGGAGATTTAAAACCTCAGGTAACCTGATTTGAGGCAGAAGGTGAACAGGACCAGATCCATTGACTCAGTTCATATATAGCCTACTTAAAGACAATTTTCTATCACTAGCAATTCCAATCCTGTGTATGTGCTATAGCCAACAATCTGTGCCTGCCTGATTCACTGAAACTTCATTTGGCTGTAAAGTTTGTTACAATATGAAAGAAATTGGTTATTCATAGTATCCTTCACTCCTTACAGCATCTTTCTCATTTCTCCAGCCAGAATAGCAATTTAAAGCAAAAATACAGCCTCTTACAAATTTCTTTAAAACTCCCTGTGGGAGACCATCATTGCTCTTCTCAGAGTAAACATTCAGTAATTCTTAAAATAAAATAACTGATTTAATTCTTTTTTACTCTTGAAAAATCTAGTCCAACTGATTATATTGCCTTCAATTTTTTTTCAGAAATACATGTTAATGGAGAAGACAAATAATGAGAGGCAACAGAACTAAAAGCCTTTTTCACGTACATATTTCCAAACTCACAATCTTCAGAACTGATTCTTACTTTTACTGGATGCAATGGGCATCAGAAACAACTAGGAAGTTTAATTCCAGAATTTTTTTTTTTAAGTCTCACATTCCTAAAAGAGAAGTAAATCTTTTCATTTGAGACTCACCTGAAAATAAGGATAAGGAGGCGACAGAGGGAAGGAAAGTGTGAAAAAACTTTATTACAAATATAGAACAAGATCTGCAGATAACCAAAGTTCAAGTGGAAGGTCTCTTATGTTAGAATGAGTTCTTAGAATAAGCATAAGCAACAGATATGGCAAACACCTCTGTGCCTCCTTCCACACTAGCTCATTTTACAGCCCCAAAGCTTTTCTAAAATTTTCTTCCAAGTTTTAGGTCCTGCAAAACTAAAACTACACTAAGGTCTGCAAAGACATATTTCATAAAAGAAGATGGCAGAAAACACTCTCTGACATCAGGTTAATCACAATGACAGCCCCACTACAACGTGAACATCAAAGCTACTTCCAAACAAAACCTCTGAACCCAAGACGTTTGTGTGTGGGGGTACCATTTTTAAGGTGTTTCATTCGTGCCCCCACTGAGTCTGTTCTGCTAAACACGACTGGAGGTTTATCTTCCCTAGTCTCTCAAAAGGCAAGTTACCGTAAAAACACAAGTTCGATGGTGCAGAGCCATCTACCTTTCCAAGGCTAGATATAAATTATTTCCAAATGTCACAGAGGACCATTTTCTCCGAACACGCTAAATTGAAGCTGGCAATAAAACAAGACATACGGTTGTGCCCAAGAAACTGGCATGCGAAGATTCTGGTTGTATATTACAAGTGAGAGTGATGGGGTGGCTATAATGAAGGGATGTTTGGGAGCTTAACGGAGAAGTACAGCTTGAAGATCAATAGGGTTTTGGCCGAATTCTCTCTAGGTATGAGGAGAAGGAACTCCGAGGGCTGGAGTTCTAGGGCAGTTGCATAAACAACCCGGGGCAATTTCAGAGAAGGCAAAAGTATTCAACAGGATCGCAGGGGACCTTTCCACCACGGAGTTTTTAACCACACTTTAAACATTGTTATTGTTTTTTGTTTGTTTTCTTTTCTCAGCCAGATCTTTCATGCACTGGTCCCTCCACCCGTCTCCGCCCCTTTCCCCAACCCGCCAGGGTGACTCTCATGCAGCAAGTCCACAGCGTCCCCTGACAAGTGGCAGCAGCCACAGCTCAGCTTTGAAGGGATAAGGGCACACATAAGCCCGCATGCTTATTGCGTCCTACCGCCTGTAGAGCTCGCTTCCTCCAGCTGAGCAGAGATACTTTCCACCCGCCTGACATTCATGTTGCTTTTGCGGAGAGGGCTGGCTGGCTGGCTTGTTGGGCTGGGCTCTGGAGGTGCCTAGAGGACGCTGGTTGGACTCCACAGCCCACCCTAGCACACTGGCACACGCGCGCGCACACACAGAGACACACGCGCGCGTGGAGGGTGCCGGCTGCGCAGAGCTCTGGGAGCGCCGAGCCGTGTGCAAGGCTGAGTCCGAGCTGGGGGCGAGCTGCCTGTGTGCTGGCGACTGGACAGACAGGGAGGGCGGAGGCTGGAGGCTGGAGGCGGGAGGAGGCAGTGGCAGCTGCTCCGTGGCGCTGGACCCTCCGGGCTGTGAGCGAGGCGGGAAGCACCGGCCAGGCATGCAGAGAGCCAGAAAGCGGGAGCCCCGCTCGGAGAGAGCGTTATTGCTCCCCTTACAGCCTGCCGGGGCGCCTCCCCCTGCCACCTGCTGCTGATTCACTGAAAAGAGGGGCTCGGATGCTCTAGGCGGCAAGAGCTGGACCCAAAATAGACCATAACCTACTTAGTGAAAATCTGGGCACAGCGCTTTCCATCAGGGGAGCCCACCTAAGTCAAAGGCATTGCCCCGGTATTTCAGTCTAGCCCTTATCAGCTGTCACAAGCGGCCACCTCCTCGGAGGATCTGCACTACCCACGGGCAGGTTTCCTTTTCTGAGCTCCATGGACAGAGAGGGCTTTATTCTCCAAGTGTTTGTTGCAACTCTGCCTGCTGGCAAGTAACATTTTGGCATCGAGTTGGATTGTGTGAGGGAGAGAGTAGGAGGAAGGATAGCGGAGACTAACTAGATTTGCCCTTCTTCTACATCTGGCAAAGGGCCAATAACAGACGAGTGGAAACTTCTCTTCTGCAAGTCTAACTTGCCTTCCTATAGTGTCTGGCTGGCTCCTGCTCTGCATAATGTGATGCCACCAATTCCCTGGGCAACACAACTGAATGTAGGCCCTGAGAAAAAAAGAAAAGGAAAAAAAAAACTGAAAAGACTCAGCTGACCCCAAACATAGGGTGGAGTTCAGAGTCCTGGAGAATTTAGAAACACTAATGAAATATATTAACAGTTTTCCTCGCTGGTGTTACTAGCACTTATTGCTGGCATTCAACATCCAGGTTAATTTGCGTATCTAAGCATATAATATCCCGGAGTAGTTCGAAAGATTAATTACAGGGGGCAGCTGGGTCGCTCAAGGGATTGAGAGCCAGGCTCAGAGACCAGAGGTCTTGGGTTCAAATCTTACTTCAGACACTTCTTAGCTGTGTGACCCTGGGCAAGTCATTTAACCCCCCCCAATACCTAGCCCTTGCCACTCTTCTGCCTGGGAAGCAAAACACAATATTAATTCTGAGAGGGAAGGTAAAGGTTTTAAACAACAACAAAAAATGAAATAAAAAGATCAGTTACAAAAAGATCCTAACAGAGTGCTAAATACTTCAATCCTAGAAGGTTAATGATTTTCCTGGGTGCAGAAGATAAAGAAAATAGTCTCAAAAACCTGCCTATTTATGGGGATACAAAGATCGTTCCCTAGGTTTGCCAGTGGAACAAGCAATGTCTTTTTTCAGCCTCTTCACTTTCCTTCCCAATTCTAGTGTTCATTGATATATCTTAACTACCCTGTTGGTATTTTTGCTGATCCGAACTTTTTACCAACAGACAGGCCTCACATCTGTAATTTGCCAGCTTAAAGATGTTCACTGACCACTGAGAAATAAGTGACATGCCCATCCTCACAAAGCATTTATTAGAGGCAGGACAGGACTAAGATCCTATTCCTACTAAACCATACCACCTCTCTAATTCCACTCTTACTCAGAACTAATTTAATGTTATAGTATTTAGAAGTGGAACCCTTTACTGTTTGCCTTGGTTTCCTCATCTATAAAAACAGCTTGAGAAAGAGGGCAAACTACTCCCCTATCTTTGCCAAATAAACCCCAAATGGGGCCCAAAGAGTAAGACAAGACTAAAACCACTGAATAACAACAACAAATTTAGAAGTAGAAGTGCCTTATAGATCATCTGGTACAAAACTGCTTAAAATTTTTTGTCATGTTGGCAGTCTGGTGTAACCTATGAATTCCTTTTTTAGAAAAAAAATGTATTTAAAGGCATAAAATAAAATACATAGGATTACCAAAGAAATCAATTATAGTGAAATTTGGCATCAATTTTTTTTTAAGTTTTTAGATCCCAAGTTGAAAGTGTCTAACCAAACCTCTTACTTTACTGATGAGGAAAGATACCTACATAGGTGATATTTCTTCCCCAGTACATATAATAGAACCAGAGTTTGAAACTAGGTTTTTCTGATAACAAATCCAATACTCTTAATCCAGTGCTCTTTCCTGCATACCAGCCATGATGGTGGCATGTTGCATAGTAGAACAAGTGTAAAATTTAAAGTGATCCCTAAAACATTAAGTTTAATGTTTAAAACATAAAGACAAGTCCTACCTGTGACTTTAGGTATTTGATCATTGCACTCAACCTTTTTAGGCTTCCCTAAGTTTTATCAGTGAAATGGGAAATATGATATAATCATATTGGAAATAACTATGTCCAAGGATGTTATGAAAATCAAGTGAGATAACTTGTGTAAAACGCTTTGGAAAATTTATTCATTCTATCTCTTGTCAGCTGAGGTGTCTAATGCCAAGGCTACTGGTTCTGGTTCATCCTCCCCAATTCTTTCTTCCATTTGGGGTGTGTGTGTGTGTGTGTGTGTGTGTGTGTGTGTGTGTGTGTGTGCTGAAAATCAGGTTTCAATTCATAATAATTACATAAAATATTGTCAGAGAAAATTATGAGAACTTGGGGAATCTAACACCTATGGAGCAGGAGAGGCTTCTAGGTTACCAAAATAAGGGTTCATAGGGATAGAGGTTAGAAAGGAGTACCTTCCAAGCATGGAATTCATCAAGGGCAATGGAATGCCAAGTTCAGAGAATAGCAGTTTCACATCAGCAGATGGATGAAAATCATCTCAGATGCTTTGTCTAGCTATGAAGGTTGGATCAACTCTAGTTATTAGATAAATATGCCCTTCTTGTGCAAGTTCAAAGCATCACATCTTCTCTAGAATTTAACTCTATATAAGGCCCTAAAGCAATAATACATTAATACATTGGTCCTGAATAAATAATAATGATACCATTAATATAGAACTTTTAGTTTTGAAAATTACTTTACAAATATCTTCTCATTTTATTTGATGCTCACAAAAACCCTGTGAGACAGGTGCTACTAATATTCCCACTTTACAAATGAGGAAACTAAGGATAAGAGATACAGAGTGCACTGCCCAGCTTCACATAGTGTTAGAAGCAGAATTCAACCTAATATTTTCCTGCCTCCAAGTCCATACTCTGTCCATTATCCTATTTCAGATAATCACACCATAGTAGCTTTATTGCTTGTTGTAATTTGATGCTTGTAATTAGTATTAGGCTGTTGATTCATCTTAAATTTGTAGTATATAAAATACTGAAGCCATTTTTCAAACTATTCTCTAGACATTTATTCCCCATTCGGTGGATGATTTTTCTGATTTAGGAGTTCATATTTATTCCTATTAAATTTCATCTTATTGGGAATGTCAGCATCTTTTTGGATTCAGTTATCTAATAATTTAGCTATTTCTTCCAGTTTTTTGAAATTTATGAAATTTATAATAATTTCTATTTCAAGTGCTGGATATACTCTCCTTCCCTAGCTTCAGTGATACTGCCTTCTTCTGTCTTTTCTCCTACATATCTGACAACTCCTCAGTTTCTTTTTCTAGATCATCATGATTTCTTTCTCAAAATAATAGGTATCTACCATCTGTCTTGGGCTTGGCTCTTCTCTCCTCTCCTCTCTAGTTATTGCTCAGTTACTACACGTACCATTATCACCTCCATGTAGATAACTCGAAATTTTATATATTCAACCCTGACCTCTCAATTGAATTTCAGTCTCACATCACAAACTACATTCTGACATCTTCAGCTACATGGATATACTAGACATAGGAAATCTGTATGTCCAAAGTGGAATTCATCAGTCCTTCCTAATCCAGCCTTCTTCCAAACGTTCCCTATTACTTCTGTGGACATCATCCTTCTGGTAGCCTAGTTTTACACATTTAAAATCATCTTTTCCTCTTCTTCACTTCTAACCATATCCAAAATATGTTAGTCCTATCTTCTCACAGATAGCTGCCATCCTAATTTAGCACCTAGACTATTATATTGGTCACCTAACTGGTCTTCTTGCTTCCAGTCTCTCCCCTTTTCCCATTCATTATTTAAACAATCAAAATAATATTCTTAAAGAATGAATCTGACCATGCCACTTCCATGCTCAAGAGTCTTCAATGCCTCCCTCTATCTAGGTTAAAACAAAAATACCCTACTCTGGTATTTAAAGCCCCTCACCATCTAGCTTCAAAATATTTTTCAAAACTTGTTTTACATTAATCTCCTTCATGCATTCTACCTACCAGTCAAAGTGACCTACTTACTTTTCACTAAATTTCACATTTTCAAATTCCTGCTTTTATTTTTGTATAGATTGCCTTAAATGCTTAGAAATCATTCACTTCTCCCCTTTGCCTGTTAGAATTAATATCTTTCTTCAAGAGTCCAAAAACGTGTCATGTTCTATGAGAAGCCTCTTTTACTACTTTATTGTAAATATTACCCTCCATCTCAAATTATATTTTTCTTCTGTTTATAAATTACATATACTTGAGAACTATAAGCTCCTTCATTGAGAATAAGATTAAATTTTTTTGCTTTTTTCTTTATTTCCCCAAAGCCAAATTTAATCTAGCATTAATAATATGCTTGGAAATTAAAGTGATATAAAACCAGACATTAATAAAATTTTATTTATTTTATTTTTTTTCCATGGCTACATGATTCTTATTGTTTCCCTCCTCTCTACCTTCCCCCCTCCCAGAGTTGACAAGCAATTTCACTGGGTTATACATCAATAATAAAATTTTAAAACAATAAAGAAAAGTGATTGATAAAACTGTTAAAGCACGAAGGATCAAACACCGGGATATCCTTTAAGATCTCAATAAAATGTCATGGCACCATTAATGACTACTTTTTAGATGTTGGTATTCAAATAGATCAGAATCTAATCTGCCAACTTTACTATTATGTAGTCCATATTTCTTCATTTTGTTCATTCAAATATATTTTTTACAGGGAAAGTTGACCCAAAAGGATTGGGAAAATTTTAAGAATGTAATCTTGTGAGCATATGTGTGGATAACTCTGGTAAATATGAAAAAGAGAAGCTGTTTAAGGAGATCAATATGAATTTATAAGAAAATTATAAACCAACACAAATTTTGAAAGAACTTATATAGAAAATGTAACAAAGGCAAATAGTTGAGAATTCAAATCAATTTAACAGAAATTCATTAAGCATTACTAAGTATGAGACACTTTATTAGGTACTAGAATTATCCATATGAATCTGTTATGAAGCTTACATTCTATGATAAGAAAGGCAATTTAATTGCCCTCTATGAGTTAAGTCACCAGACTTGGATAAACTTTATAAAACAAACATGGAATGTAAAATAAGATTTAGAAGTGATTAAGCCAATTCATGAAAAATATTAGGAAGAGCTTATCAGACTGAATATGGGAAAACACTGTCTTGACTTTCAGAAAGGGGAAAATATTGAACATCTAAACTAAAAACCAGTGACTTTGACTAATTATTAACAATTATAAAATGTATTATTAAATTAATGTTTTACTGTCATTTATAATGAGATATAATCATCACTAAACAAGGAAGTAACATCAGACTAATCTTATTTCCTTTTAGAACTATGATTTTTCTGACTGATATGTCAAAAGGATACCTTAATCTTAGAATACCATGAGATTTCAGCAAGATATTCCTTAGAATACCATGAGATTTCAGCAAGATATTTGGAAAAGTCTTTCAAAATATTATTATGAATTGGGTAATAGTTCGGGGCTCAAAAAATGATCAGAAAAAAAATAGAAATTAAATTATGGATGTCAACCTCAAGAGAGATCTCCAATGGAATGTCTCAAGGAACTATTCTTGGTCCTATTCAATTCAACTATTTTATAAATGAGTTGAATGAAATCATAGAATGCATAATGATCAAATGTTAGAGAGGTATATTCTCAGAATTAGGAACCAATTTTTTTTCAAGACTTGAATCTAATAAATAAGATTTAATATGATGAATAAAAAGTCCCTTTGTAGGATTCAAAAATTAATTGCACTAGCCCCAAAAGGAGCAGGCTTGGCAATAAAATTGTAACTTGTAAAAGACCTTGAGATTTTTAATGACTGAAAAGGTAACATAAGTATGACATGACAGCCAAATAAGGGAATGGAATCTTAAATAGCATTAAGAAAAGTATAATGTTAGGAGTAGGAGATTTAAACTCCTTCTATATTTTATGCTGGTCAGATCACATCTGCATTAAGGTAGTCAATTTAGGGTACTGTGGTTTAGGAAAAGGTTGAACTTTAGCTACCATGGTAAAAATGACATCAAAACCATGCCAAATGTATCATTTGAAATTATTGTAAGCCCTGGAAGACTATGTCTCCCAGGGATCCCTGCTACAACTTCCCCTGACAACTCCCACTTCCTTTGTGGGAGATGTCAGGGAAAGTATAAAAGAGAAAGTTTGGCGCCTTTTCTCTCTCTCTATGCTGGAAACTATGCTCTCTACCATGGAGCTCTTTACCCTGGAGAGCTCTAGCTCTCTGGAGCCTGGAGGCTGAGCCCTGCAGAACTCTCTCAGCACCTTTTTCCTAGTTTTTCCTAGACCTTCCCCTTTCTAATTTAATGAAAACCTAGCTATTCTAAACGTTAAAGTTGCTCTCTGATCATTTATTTGAGCCCCTGCACTACCTTCCTTTCCCTTCCTCTACCTTCCTCTCTCCTTTCTCCCATTCCTCCAGTCCTCCTACCTTCTCCCTTCACCCCCTCACACAAACAATGCATGACTAAAGGAAAAAGAAAATATCACAAAAAACCTTTTGTATGTTTGGCCAGATCTATATATTGGGAAGCTTTTCTTTTTTTTTTTTGTAACTTTCAGCCATTGATTCCATTTCTTATCCTTTTTTCTGTGTGAGTACTGTCAGATACTTTAAATTTGCCATCATATGTCCTTCTAAGCCTCCTTTTCTTCAGACTAACCATTTCCAGTTATTTCATCTCTAAAATTCATTGAAATATAATGTATTATTTTCTCAACCTGAACAAAAAGGGGGCAAAAAGCATATATCATCTTCTTATATTATGCCTATCAAGCTTCTCTCCTCATAGATACATGGGAATTATTGCCACACTCTAATCTTCATGATCAAAATCCCAGAGACATCTTCAATTCCAACTTTTTTGACACTTCAATTCATCACTTATGATAGACCTGTCACATTGAACTCTTAGTAGTATGTGACTAATAAGTCTAATTAGTAGTTTATGCCTACTAAGGTAAAGGTAGTATATTGACTTCCAGGGGCAGAGCCAAGACAGCTGAGTGGAACAGGGAAACTCAAGGTCACAATGAGAATCTCCTCTAACCATTATTAAACTAAAGCCACAAAATGAATACAAGAGTGAAGAACCAACAAGGAGAAAGAGAGAGACAACTTTCAAGAAATAAAGGCTTCAAAGGTAGACAGAGACTACCTGGGGCATTGGGGTTAGAGAGAACACAGTCAGCGAGATTATAGCAAGGAGTGAAGAGCAAGCCACACAACCTCACCCCACATCTGCTATGCCAGGCTCTGAACCTGAGCTCAAGCCAATATTCAGACCCTGAGACCCTGCCTGGGAAAATAGTGATCCAAACCAACACACTCCCATTGAGATTTCAAACTTGTCTGGAATCTCAGCCCAGGGCAGTCTGTGTTGAAGTGAGTTGATCTGTGTGGGCCCAGAGCGAGGCTAGGAATTCCAGTATGGTCCTGTAGGATTGACATAGATCCTAGTTTGTGGTAGTTGGACCTAAAAGAGGGGCCCAGATATTTTTGCAAGGGGCTCAGGGCAGAGCTCAAGGACAAGGCAGTGAACTGTGTGCCTGATTGGATCAAGTACACAGTGAGACCAAAAACTTGCCCCTAAACCTGGGGCTAGAATTTGAGAAGCCCCTAATCTGATCAAGTTCAGAGTGAGATCAAAAGCTTATGTCCAAGCTGAATGCAAGTCTTTAAGCTATCAAGAATTAATTGAATTAGCAATAGGAGGAATCCCTCAGAGTTCCCAACCCTCTGGGTATCAGGCCATATCCAAAGAACTAAAACTGGGAGAAACTCAGAAAATAAGCTATGGGAAGCATCAAGGAAGAACTAAAGTTGAAGAGGGTATGCTAACCTCCCAGAAAACAGAGCCTACCTTAAAAAAAGCTAGGAAAAATAAGAAAACAACAAAAAAAAGCACCTAAATCTAAAGAATTTTTATGGAGACAAAGAGCAAGGTACAGAAACAGAAGGGGATAGTGAAAGCAAGGTAAAAACATGCAAAGTCCAAAAGAAAAATATGGATTGGACACAGATTATGGAAGAGCTCAAAAAAGGCTTCAAAAACCAATAGAAGCAGAGGAAAAGTGGGGAAAAGAAATGGAAGTAATGCAAAGGAGGAATCAAAAGCTGATGGAGGAAAATCAGACTTTAAAAATTAGAATTACACAGCTAGAAATCAATAATTTCATGAGAAATCAAGAAACAATAAAAAGAAATCAAAAGAATGAAGGGAAAAACAGAAGAAAATATGAAGTTGCTTATTGAAAAGAACAACTAGCCCAAAAAAATAGATCCAGAAGAGACAATTTAAGAATTATTGGACTACCTGAAAACCATTATCAAAACAAAAGTTTGGACATTATAATGCAAGAAATGATCAAATAAAACTGCCTAAAGATCCTTGAACAAGAAAATAAAATTGAAGTTGAAAGAATTTACAGATCACCTTCAGAAAGAAATTCTCACAACTTACAGAAATATAATAGCTAAATACAAGAGTCCCCAACCCAAGGAGAAAATTCAATAAGCAGCTAGAAAGAAACAATTCAAATACTGTGGAGCTATAATCAAGATTATGCAGGACCTAGTGGCTTCTATATTAAAGGATCATAAGGCATGGGATATGATATTCAGAAAGGCAAAAGTCCTAGGTTTACAACCCAGTCACCTATCCAGCAAAAATGAGTATATTCATTTAGGGGGGAAAATGAACATTCAATAAAATAGAATATTTTCAAGCATTCAGGAAGAATAAGCCAAACCTAAACAAAAAAAAATTTGAAATCCAAAAATAAGACCCAAGAGGAGCCTGAAAAGGTAAATAAGAAAGAGAAAATTTAAGAGACTCATTAAGGTCATATTGTATGTAGCTCTACACAGAAAGAGGACATCTGTAATTCTTAAAAATTACTCTTAGTATGTAAGAGGGGAAACTAGATATTTAAGGTATGGTCGCCAGAAATAGGATTAACTCAATTTCAAATTAAAATAGACCCAAGTCAGGATGACTTTTATGGAAGTTTATTTACATCTAGGAAGGTTGAAGGTAGGGAAATTGAGAAAGAGAAACTCCAGCATGGACCAGATAAGAATTTAGAGGCCCCAGTAGAGGGGCACAGAGGTTAATTAAACAAGGCTTCTAGCCACAAGGCCTCTTACAATTAGAGAGGCAAGAGAGGCCTCCTTGAGGGTAGAATGTCCAGAAACACCAAGGGAGGAGAAAGGAAGTCAGCCAAACTTACCCACGTGACAATTCAGAGGGAAGCCGCCTGAGATCTCACCAGAGATCCTTACACCAAGTTCAAAGAGCCAACCAATCCACTGGAAGTTACCATTATATTTAAAAGATAGCATTTTTCATCACTTCCTGCATCCATCTCCAATTTCAAGTGGACAAATGGCAGCCTCAACACTGTTTTGGACTGCCCTTTGGGCAATCCTTTGTTTTTGATTTGTTACTTATTGTCACGTGTGTGTAACTGATCTTCTCCTCCCCACTTAATTCTAAGTTGGGTGGGGTGACATTATTTCTGATGGCTAGAGTCTAACAATGAATGAGGATGAGCTAATTCCATTTACATGAATGACGTTGGAATTTTTGATGTCTGACAGAGCTCTAAAAGCTTTACAAAATCTGCTTTAGTCAACTTTATGGCTCTTGGGAAAAATTGTTCTTATTTTCCCATTCTACCAGGTGAAGTCTTCACATGCTTGAGGTTGACATCCCCCAACTCATTAATAGCTCTGAATCCTTTTGGTTACCTTCAACTTGGTATAGCCTATTTCCTGAAATGGTTGTACTGGGGTATGGCTGCTCTTCATGCTATAACTTGTACTGGGGTATGGCTGCTCTTCATGCTATAACTTATTGGAGTTACAGGTGAAAGGTGGGTGAAAGGTAGACACTCAAGGTAGATGGACAGCACTGAAAAGGGCCAGACAGTTGTCACATCAGAGGTACTAGTATTGCCTAAACACCTCATCCACCCAGTGAAAAACAGTACAGGGTAGAGTAAAGAACCTTGATTTGTAAGTCTAAAGATTTGAGTTTGAATCATTATTCTGCTATTTCTTGTTTCTATGACTTTGACCAAGTGACTTCCCTTCAAGACCTAAACTTTCTCTTCTATGAAATAAAGATTTAAGGTCTTTTCTAGCTTTAAATATTATATTGATAATCTTTTTGGTGAAGCACTTGTCATTCCTGAACCATTCAAAGGAAATATTTAACTTTAGCAATACTAATCTGGAATGATCCTTTTATTTATGCAGTGCCTATTCTGGATTTATAAGCATCTTAAGTAGCTGAGCCATACTCATTCAAAATTTTCACTTTTTCACCTCATCCTGAAATTCCCATAACAGATCTGTCTAGGCCCAGATTTTTTTTTAACTTAAACCTTGACAGTGGGTCATATTAAAGGGTGATGGTACATTCACCTCATGAGACCCCTAGAACTGAGAAAGCCATAGTTCCATTCAACTCACTGATTTTTCTATGCTGATTCAGTATTGTTCAACTTGTATGTCAGCATCTACTCAAACTGATTGAATCCCTTTTTGCCTCATTAGTTTTCAATCAGCAGATATATGTACCCTCAGCTATCTCTAAATGCAGCTGGCTCATTTCTTCTTGCTCTTTGAACTTTGAAAACATAGTAAAGAGTTATCAGTAAAATGCTTTGAGATCTTCACATAAAAGAGGTTGTTAAATATAGCGGATGATAAAGGCCTGTATGAAGAATTTTAAATGTCAGAATTTAAACATCCTGCTTTCCTTCCTCAAGTTATTCCATCCTTACATTTCTTATGTCTTTTCCCTCCCACTTTGATATATCACAGAGAAAGGGACATATTTCCAATATCAGTTGAAACCCTAGCCATATAAGTCCCAAGTTGAGTACTACTTTTTCCTTGTGTTCTGATCCTCTCAGACAGAACTAAGTCTTCTGTTTAAAGTTTCATGTTTTGTGACACCTTTATGGACATCTAAACCCAACTTTATGTTACATTTATTCATAAACAACTTTTGATTTCTATAAGAAATTCATTTTTGGCGGGAGCTCTCATTTTCACCTACCTCCTCCAGAACCAAATACAGGACTTTGACATGAACAGCCCCACCATTCAAGAGCTTCTTGAAATAATTTATTGGAGTTAAGACAAAAATATTACAATCCACAGAGTAACTGTTGTTGGTTTTATTAACCACTGGAATTTCAGAACAGATGTCAGGACAAAAAAACAAAACAAAACAAAACAGATAAAGGACAAAAAAAAACTACCGTACCCACTAGCAGAATTGGCTTTTCCTATAGGCTTTCAGGACATCCAGTGGCTATGTTCACTACTAAGGAAGACAGAAAATTAAGACATTTCTACCAGAATGAATATTTTGATTAAATAGTCATAGAGTTCAAAGATTAAAATTAATATAATGGTGAAATCTCAAAGCTGGAAAGGATAGCAAAGAGATTTTTCTCCAAGTTGTAATTGACCAAATACCTTGTCTATAATTGGGTCATCTAGCATCAGTTTAAAGATCTCTAATGAAAGTTCTTCCTGAGACAGACTATTCCACTTTTGGAAAGATCTAAAAGATTCAAATCTATCTCTAAAACTTTTAAACAATGATTAAAGTTCAGCCCTTTGGGGTCAAATAGAAAAATGTTTCAATTAATTATCCCACAAAATAGCACTTTAAACATTTAAATATAACTGCATAATTCCCTACTCCCTCTACATACATATGTGTGTGTGTGTGTGTGATTTTTAGGCTAACCATTCACAAATATTTCAGCTAATCAACATATGTCATGGTCTCAAATGATGATATCATCAAAATTTTGGTCCTCCTGCTATGGAATTTTCAAATATTCTTCTTAGAATGTAAGACCTAGAATTAATGGCAATACACAAATTTTGGTCTGACCAAAGAGTATAGAGGAATGGATGCTTCTTAAGAAGGTTTTGGACATGTTTTACCTCTTAGTGGAATCTAAGATAATATTAGAATTTCTTAGATATCACTTCATACTTTTGTCTCATATTGAGATTATAATAGCAACAACAACACCAAAAACAGTAAATTATTATTTATATAGCACTTGATGACTTGTAAAACACTTTAAACATATTTTCTTATTTTATCACAAAAATGTGTGATATAGAGGCTATGATGTCCATTTTATACATGAAGAAATGGGGAGAGAATCTGACAATAAATATCTGAAGTGGTATTTGAACTAAGATATTACTGCCCCCAAGTCTAGTGCTCAATCTACCATGACATCAAATTTCTTCTACTTATGCCCCCAGAACTTTTTTTAATTGATTTTTGTTTGTTGCTCTAAAATTCCCAAACATCACCATCTTCCTTTCCCCTTTCAATACTAGAGAAAGCATCACTTGACAAAAAGGATATGCAAATATATAAACTATGTCTTGCTTGTTTCTATTTTTCAGTCCTTTCTCTGGAGGTGGGCTTCCATGAATCATTTTTCAAACAATATTTCTGTTGCTATCTATAATGTTTTCTTTCTTCTACTCATTTCCCTCTTCATAATTTTATGTAAGGCTTTTCACGTATTTAAAAATTGATATGCTCACTATTTCTTATGGCGAGGTGGTATTCCATCACAATAATGTGAACTTATTCAGTTATTTTCCAATTCATGGGCATCTCCTCAATTTCCAATTCTATGCAACAACAAAGAGAACTGCTATAAATATTTTTGGACATAGAGGTTCTTTTCCTTTTAACCTGATAAACTTAGGAAATAAACCCAATAGAGGTATTATTGGGTCAAAAAGGTAAACACATTTTATAAATTTTGGAGCATAATCCCAGATTGTTTTTCAAAATGATTCAATCAGTTCACAGTTCCACCTATATTATATGTGTGTCAATTTTCCCACATCCTCTCCAACATTCGTCATTTTGACCTTTTATCATTTTAGTCAATTTGACAGTAGTAGATATCTCACAGTAGTTTTGATTTCTATTTCTCTAATCGATAATGATTTGGGGCATTTTCATATACTTATATGTAATTTTGCTTTCTTCACCAAAAATTGTTTCTCCTGATCTTTTGGCTATTTATCAATTGTAAAATGGCTCATATTCTTATATTTTACTAAATTCTATGTATATTTTACAGATAAGATCTCTATCTGAGAAACTGTCTATAAGTTTTTTTTCCAAATTTTCTACTTCCTTCTAATCTTGGCTACATTAATTTTATAATTTATTTATTGTTAGTTTTATTTTTTAGAAAACTTTTTTAATTTAATGTATTCAGAATTATCCATTTAAAATCTCATAGGTAAAATCCAGAAAATAATCTGATAATAACATCAAGGAAGGACTGAAGTTTAAGAGGGTACCCCAATATTCCAGAAAACAGAGCCTACCTGTTAAGTAGATAGGAAAAATGAATGAACAACCAAAAAAAGCACTTAACTAAAGAATTTTGAGGGAGACAAAGAGCAAGATACAGACCCAGAAGGGAACAAAGAAAAACACACAAAGCCCAAAAGAAAAATATGGATTGGATACAGAGCTTTGAAGCTTTCAAAAAAGACTTCAAAAATCAATTAAGAGAGGCAGAGGAAAAGCGGGAAAGAGAAATAAAAATGAAGCAAGAAGAAATGGGCCCATTGAAAAAGGAGAATCAAAAACTGACGAAGGAAAATCAGTTTTTAAAAATCAGAATTGACCATCTAGAAACTAATGATTTCATGAAATATCAAGAAACAATAAAGCATAATCAAAGGAATGAAAAAAACAGAGGGAAACATGAAATATTGAAAAAAAAAACAACTGATCTAGAAAGTAGATCTAAGAGAGACACTTTGAGAATTATTGGACTAAGCGGAAGCCATAAGAAAAAACCTTGGATATCATCTAACAAGAAATAATTGACAACTGTAGCCAAGTTGCAGGGTATAAGATAATCTGACTTGTCATTAGCATTTCTGTATATTTCCAACAACATTAAGCAGCAGGAGTTAGAAAGAGAAACTCCATTTAAAATCACTTTAGACAATATAAAAAATTTAGGAATATAGTTACCAAGACAAATACAGAAATTATATGAACACAACTATGAAACAGTTTTCACACAATTAAAACTAATTAAAACTAAAACTAAAAACTCTAAACAATTGGAAAAACATTAATTGCTCCTGAGTAGAATGAGCTAATATAATAAAAATGACAATCCTACCCAAATTAATCTACTTATTCAGTGCCATACCTATCAAACTACTTATTTATAGAATTAAATTTATAGAATTAAAGAAAAAAACTTATTTATAGAATTAGAAAAAAAATTATAACAAAGTTCATCTGGAAGATCCAAAGATAAAAAATATCAAGGGAAATAATGAAAAAAAATTGTGAAGGATGGAGGCTTAGCTTTACCAGATTTCAAACTGTACTATAAAGCAGTGGTCATCAAAACAATATGGTACTGGCTAAGAGATAGAAGGGTGGATCAATAGAATAGATTGGATGTAAGTGACCTCAGTAAGCTAAACCCAAGGACTCTTTTGGGACAAGAACTCACTATTTGACAAAAACTGCTGAGAAAATTGGAAAAGAGTTTGGGGAAAATTAGGTTTAGATTAACATCTTACAATCTATATCAAGTTAAATACAAAAATGACAAATATAAACAGTGAAATCATAAGTAAATTAGGTGAACATAGAACAGTATACTTGCCAGATATGTGGAAAAGAAAAGAAGTTAAGAACAAACAAGAGACAGAGAACATTGCAAAATGTAAAACAAATGACTTTGATTATATCAAATTAAAAAGGTTTTGTACAAACAAAATCAATGGAACCAAAATTAGAAGGAAAGCAACTAACAAGACTCTCAGACAAAGGTTTAATTTCCCAAATATATAAGATGCTAAGTCAAATTTACAAAAAATCAAGCCATTCCCCAATCAACAAATGGTCAAGGGATATGAATAGGCAGTTTTCACATGAAGAAATGAAAACTGTCAATAAGTACATGAAAAAGTGTTCTAATCCCTCCCTCATTTAAGAAATGCAAATCAAAACAACTCTGAGTTACCACCTCACACCTAGCAGATTGGCAAATATGACAGCAAAGGAGAGTGATAAATTTTGGAGGGGATGTGGCCAAATTAGGACACTGCTGGTGGAGTTGTGAATTGATCCAACCATTCTAAAAGACAATTTGGAATTATGCGCAAAGGGCTTTAATAGAATTCTTGTCCTTTGATCCATCCATACTACTGCTGGGTTTGTACCCCAAAGAGATAATAGGGACCAATACATGTACAAAAATATTTATAAGCATGCTCTTTGAGGTAGGAAAATTGGAAAATTAGGGGTTGGCCGTTGATTGGGGAATGGCTAAACAAATTGTGGGGTGGGGGAAAATCATGAATCATGTAACCATGTGAAAATATTCTAAGTAAATTTTAAAAAAAGAAATCTCATATCTCTTGTTTATTCATCAATTCCTTTTATATTGTTGACCTTTTGTTAATCCAAAAGCATTTTTAAAATTTTCTTTCTGTTTCAATAATATTTTTTGTAATTTCATTCAACAAGCATTGAATAAATAGATTAGTTTAGGTAAGATTGTCATTTTAATTATATTGACTCTGCCCACACATGAACATTTAAAATTTTTCCAGAACTTTTTTCATAGAAATTATTATCTGTCAACATCTTTGATCTTATAATTGTGAAATCAATTCTTAAAACTTAAGTGTATGAGGAACTAAGATGACAAAGTAAAGGAACCAGCCAAGTTCTCCTAATATTCCCTTCCAATCAACTTAAAATAGCACATCAAATCAAATTACACATCAGTGTAAGGTATGTCCTTAGCCCACGACAACTTAGTAAATTGGAAGTATAGATATATGCAAAAAGGTCTGGACACCAATTAGTAGAAACAGCAACTTTGGTTGTTGACAGCTCTCAAGTAAATATGGCAAAGGTATCTGACAACTTGTCAGAAACAGACTGGGATCACTATACTAGCACTAAGAATACAGAAAGGTCCTGTTTGACAACTCAACTGCCTATACTCCACTACAGGTCACAGTTTTAGGGTGGAGAAAAGTCTTTGTAGTTACAAGGAATCAGGTGACCTGAGATAAGTATAGTTTTCAGTCCCTAGGAAGCAAAGACTTTGAAGAACTGTACCATTTGTAGCTGCAGTTAATAAAGGAGACAGTGAAAATACTGCAGGAAATAACTTTATATTGTAAAACTAAGTGTATAAGTGTAAAAAGAGGTGCAAAGAGTTACACCAATAAAAAATAACTTCTTAAAAAATAGAAGTGGCCACATAGAAAAAGAGGTACAAAAGGTCACTGAAGAAATTATTCCTTAAAAATTAGAACTGGGCAAGTAGAAACTAATGATTCCATGAGACTTTAAGAAATAATAAAAGACAGACAAAAGATTTTTTTTAAAAGAAGAAAATGTGAGCTATCTCAACAGAAAACAACAACAACAACAACTAACATATAAAATAGATCAATGGGCAATTGTTCAAATAATCTATCAATCACTTCCTAAAATAAATCTAAAAATAAAAACTACCAGAAATATTGTAACCAAATTCTAGAGGTCTAAAGTCCAAGAGAAAATAGTTTAAACATTTAGAAAGAAACCATTCAAATAGCATTGTGTCACCATCAATCTGACACAAGATTTAGCTGCTATCACATTTATATTCCATAAGGCAAAGGAACCAAGAAAGTGGAAGGATAAAAATAATTTTGTATTAATGGTGGCAGTGGGGAAAAGCAAGACAGGTTTTTGAGGGAAAACAGGATAAAAAGAGAGAGAGGAAGATAAACAGAAGAAAATAGGATAGAGGGAAATGTATAGTTAGTAATCATAATTATGGAGGTGAATGGGATAAATTCGTTCACAAAATAGAAGTGGATAATACAATTGATTACAAACCAGAATCCATCAATATATTATTTACAAGAAACACACTTGAGGCATAAAGACACAGAGATAAAATAAGGGACTGGAACAGAATCTATCATGATTCACCTTGATTTAAAAAGTCAGAGGTAGTAATCATAATCTCAGACAAAACAAAAGCATTCAGTTAATTAAAAGAGACAAATGGGAACTGCATCTTGCTAAAAGGTAGACAATTATGTGATACAAGTGATAAATGTATATGTATCAAATGGCAGAGCAATCAAATTCTTAAAGAAAAAAGTTAAATTAGTTAAGGAGGAAATAGACAACAAAACTATATTGGTGGAAGACCCCAAGTTACCTTACTGAGAATTAGATAAATCTAACCATAAAATATATAATAAAGAAATTAAGAAGATGAAGAGAATTTTAGAAATGTTACATGTGATAGTGCTATAGAAAAAAAAACAAATATAAAGAGAAAGGAGTTTAACTGTTTTCTCATCTGTATGGGATAACTGAACATGACAAAAATTGACCTTAAATTAGGGCATAAAATCTTCATAAACAAATACAAAAAAGCAGAAATTATTAAATGTTAACTTTTCATACCATGATGAAATAAAACTACATTAAATACAGGGCTTTGAAAGGGAGAATTAAAAATTAATTGGATATTAAAAATATATCCCTAAAAATGAATGAGTAACTGGACAAATCATAAAAGCAATAATTTAATTAAAATAATGTTGAGACAATATCCCAAATCTTATGAGATGCTGCCAAATTCGTATTTAAGAGAAATTGTAACTCTCAGAATACACACATTAATAAAAGAGAGAAAGAAGAGGTCAATAAAATTGGTATGGAATTTAAAATATTGAAATATTAATATATTAAAATGTTATTATAAAATTATTCCAAAATCATTCATATAAAATTAGTTATTCAATACTGTATTAGTAGTCTAACTATAGAAAATACCAAATCTAAAATCTCCAAATAAACATCAAAATTGTAGTTTTGAAAATGAGAGAAAAGATTAAGAAAATTAAAAGTTGTAACAATTAAAAATGATAAAGGCTGATATTAGGAGGAAAAATAATATTTTAATTACCATGGCCATGTTGGAAAAAATATATATGACAATGGCTGACTATTTAAAAAAATGCCGCCCTTCCGTATCTCCTCCCATCTTCCCTAAATAGCCAAAAAGAGTGTCTCAAAGCCTACCTCTGAATTTAAGCTGCCCTATACGTTGGAGACATCACCACATCCAAAACTGGAAACCCATTGGATCACGGAAAATGTAGTATCAAAGTCCCTCACATGTCCACAGGAAGTTTGTCAAATACTTTTAAATGTATTCCAGAATTCCAAATAACACGAAGTTAAAAAGAACATCAACTTAATAAATAAAATTAGAATCTGGTTTTATGAAGGACACATTAAAATAGATAAAACATTGATTGGTTTGACTGTAAATAAAAAATAAAAAATAAAAAAATTAATTCCCAAAATTAAAATATAAATGAATTACCAAAGAAGATGAAAGAAATTTTCAGACTTTTTATACCTATCTATATGCTAGTGAAATTAGCAATCTAAGGGAAATGGATGAATACTTGCCAATAATACAAATCAGACAGATTAATAGAAGAGGAAGTAAGCTGTTTAAATAACTACATCTTAGAAAAAGAAATTGAGGGGTAGCTCAGTGGATGGAGAGCCAGGCCTAGAGACGGGAGGTCCTAGGTTCAAATCAGGCCTCAGACACTTCCCAGCTGTGTGACCCTGGCAACTCACTTGACCCTCATTGCCCACCCTTACCACTCTTCCACCTAGGAGCCAATACACAGAAGTTAAGGGTTTAAAAAAAAAGAAAAAGAAAGAAAAAGAAATTGAATAAGATTATCAACCAGTTGAGAAAAAAATCACCAACACCAGATGGGTTTACCAGTAAATTAAACAAGTACATTTAAAAAAGTAAAAGAGAAAAAAAAAAGTATAGTAATCCCAATACTATATTAACTATTTGTGAAAAAAATATGTAATGAATTCTCACTAAATTCCATTTATAATGCATATAAAATGTTGATAACTAACCTAAGTTGAAGAAAAACAGAGAAAAATATCATAGTCCAATTTTGTTAATGAGTATTAATGTGGAAATTTTGAATAAAATACCAGCAAAAAATTACAGCCATATATTACAATGATTATATATTATGACTAAATAGGATTTTTACCAGCAATGCAGGACTAGTTCCATATTAGGAAAATTATAAAATAGCTAACAATTGGTATATCAAAGGAATGGATGGAACTCTTCTTGACATGGCAAATAGTATCTTACCAAAACTAAGAGAAAGTAATATTTATAAAAGAGATAATCCAAAAGCCTTTACAATAAAATCAGTGAGAAGAAAGGATGTACATAATTACCATAGCTATTCAATGTTAGCTGTAGTAATAAAAAAAGAAAAAGAAATTGAAGGAACAAATTATGCAATAAGGAAGCAAAACTATTATGCTTTGCTAATAACATGACAGTATACTTAAAGGACCATAAAGAATAAACTAAAAATGATGAAAAAATCAACAACTTTAGCACAGTTACATAAATCATCAACATTTCTATAAATTGCCAACAAAGTCCAGCAGCAAGGAATAGAGAAATTCAGATTAAAATAATTGTAGACAATTTAAAATACCCACCAATGCAAAGCAAAACATTATATCATAAAAATTACAAAACAATTTTTACACAGTAAAGACATATCTAAATAAGTATAGAATTAATAATTGTTCATAGTTAGGCTGAATCAATATAATAAAAAATGATAGTTCTTCTAATTTACTTGTTCAGTGCCAGACCAATCAAAGTACCAAAACAAATTTTTATAGAGCTATGAAAAAATAAAAATTCATGGTCAAGAATGTTTAGGGAGGTGACTACCGGTTAAGATGGTGGCAGAGTAAGGAGCAGCTGCTCGATCTCTCCTAACCAAAGCATACAGGACTCCTCAAGGGGACATAAAAACAAATCCAGACGAATGAAGGGAACCCACAACAGGGCGCAGCATTCAAGGTACACGGATTCGGGGCATTTCCATGCTATAAAGGGGTGAAACAGCTCTCACTAAAATGCGAGAGGAAGAAGGCCCTACAACCCCACACACACACACACACCACGCACAATGCCAAGACCAGCTCACAAGAGTAAAAGCAAGTTTGGGGCACCCAGTAAGTCACTGGCAGCTCCAGGGCTTGTTCCTGAGAGCAGCAAGACTTAGGACCACAAGTGGCTAAAGAACGCGCACGTACTTCCCTGAGAGCTGGAGCCAGTGAAGACATTGCCCCAGGTGTGGACAAAGATCTCGAGAGCAGGCTAGGACCTCGAGTGGGGACCCTGTGCAGACTGGAACACAGCTGTGGAAGCAGACCCTGAGACTGCTGAAGGAGCCTCGGGCAGAGGGGCAGACCAGGGATGACCAGGAGGCTCAACCCCAAGAACAAGGAGACCTGAGCCCTCGGGAGCCTAGAAAGTGCAGACAGACCCTGAGTGTGAACACAAAGCTGAGAAGGGGCGGGCTAACAATGGCAAGCCGAGAACCCCAGAAGAGAAAGATTATCAAGAAGAACTCTGGAAAACTCGACAACTTTTACACAGAGAAAATCCAGACAACAGAGGAGGACAAACAAGAAATCATATCCAAACTTTCCCAAAACAATGAAAACTGGTCACAAGCTATTGGAGAGTTCAAAACTGAGATGGTGAGGAAGATTGAAGAGATCTGGCAAGAAAATAACAGTTTAAAAGGCAGAATTTTGCAATTGGAAAGTGAGGCTCAGAAATCAAATAAACTGATAAGCAAATTGAACACCAAAAATGACAAGATTCAAAAGGAAAACCAGTCCCTAAAGGCTAGAATTGCGCAATTAGAAACCAATGATCTCTCAAGACAAGAACAAATAAAAACAAAGTCAAAAGACTGATAAAATAGAAGAAAACATGAAATATCTCAATGAGAAAGTGAAAGACCAAGAAAACCGGTCTAGAAGAGAAAATTTGAGAATCATTGGTCTTCCAGAAAAAGCAGAAATTACTAGAAACTTGGACTCCATACTTAAAGAAATGATTCAGCAAAATTGCCCTGAAGTTCTACAACAAGAGGGCAATATAGACATTGAAAGGATCCATAGATCACCCTCTACACTGGACCCAGAAAAGTCAACATCCAGGAATATAATAGCCAAATTCAAGAGCTTTCAAGTTAAAGAAAAAATCTTACAAGAAGCCAGAAAGAGACAATTCAAATATCAAGGAGCACCAATCAGGCTCACACAGGATCTGGCAGCCTCCACACTAAAAGACCGCAAGGCTTGGAATATGATATTCAGAAGGGCAAGAGAGCTGGGCCTTCAGCCACAGATCAACTACCCATCGAAAATGACTATATACTTCCAGGGGAAATTATGGGCATTCAACAAAATTGAAGATTTCCAATTATTTGCACAAAAGAGACCAGGACTAAATGGAAAGTTTGATATCCAACCACAAAAATCAAGAGAAACATGAAAAGGTAAATAAGAAACAGAGGGGAAAGAAAGAAAACTCATAATTTTTTTTAAATTTGACCCTTTAAGGGCTTAAATAAGATCTAATTATCTGTATTCCTATGTGGAGAAATGCTATGTATAATTCTCTGTAGTGAACTCTATTCACTATTATAATATTCACTATTATAGCAATCAGAAGAATAATTCATAGGGAGAGGACAGAATACTAAATGATCTAAGATGACGTGGGGGGTGGGAAAAGGGGGGGAATAGTAGGGGGCACCAAGAGAAATTTGAGTGAATAAGAAAAATAGAATATTCTATTACACACAAAGAGGGCATGGGAAGGGGAGGGGATAAATACTATTATAAGAAGGAGAGGAAGAGAGCATTAAGAGGTAATATTTAAACCTTACTCTCAGTGTAATCAACCTGGAGAGGGAAGAGTAGCTATATTATCTATTAGGATAAAAAACTCTATATAACCCTACTGAGAAAGTCAGAAGGGATAAAGGAAAGGGAGCAGGGGAGTGGGGAAGTCAAAAAAGGGAGGAGAGAAGAAGGGGGAGGGAATTCATTAGGCCTTTAAAAATAAAAAGAGGGGAATAACAAAGGAGGGGGTAGAAAGGGAAGTTAATCAAGGGAGGGGATAAGGGATACTGGCTCAAAGCAAACCACTGGTTTAAAAGAAAATAGTGTAAGAAGAAGAAATGGAACTAGGGGAGGATACAAAAATGTCAGGGAATGCACAACTGATGATTATAACTCTGAATGTGAATGGGATGAACTCGCTCATAAAACGGAAGCAAATAGCAGAGTAGATCAGAAACCAAAATCCTACCATATGCTGTCTACAAGAAACACATATGAGGCAGGTGGACATACACAAGTTTAAGGTTCAGGGTTTGAGCAAAATCTTTTGGGCGTCAAATGAGAAAAAGAAGGCAGGAATGGCTATTATGATTTCTGACAAAGCCAAAGTAAAAATAGATATGATTAAAAAAGACAGGGAAGGTCATTACATCCTGATTAAAGGCAGTATAAACAATGAGGAAATAACACTGCTCAATATGTATGCACCAAGTGGCATAGCACCCAACTTCATAAAGGAGAAACTGGCAGAGCTCAAGAAGGAAATAGATAGTAAAACCATACTAGTGGGAGATCTAAATATTCCTCTGTCAGATCTAGATAAATCAAACCAAAAAATAAATAAGAAAGAGGTAAGAGAGGTGAATGAAATCCTAGAAAAATTAGATTTAATTGATATGTGGAGAAAAATAAATAGGGACAAAAAGCAATACACCTTCTTTTCAGCTGCACATGGTACATTCACAAAGATTGACCATGTCATAGGGCATAGAATCATTGCAAATAAATGCAAAAGAGCAGAAATAATAAATGTAACCTTCTCAGATCATAATGCAATAAAAATAATAACTAGTAAGGGCACCTGGACAGGAAAATCAAAAACTAATTGGAAATTAAATAATATGATTGTCCAAAACCAATTTGTCAAAGAAGGAATCATAGAAACAATCAATAATTTCATTGAAGAAAATGACAATGATGAGACAACCTACCAAACTCTGTGGGATGAGGCCAAGGCATTACTCAGGGGGAAATTTATATCCTTGAGTGCATATATTAACAAATTAAGGAGGGCAGAGATCAATGAATTGGGCATGCAACTCAAAAAATTAGAAAGTGAGCAAATTAAAAATCCCCAGATGAAAACTAAATTAGAAATACTAAAAACCAAGGGAGAAATTAATAAAATCGAAAGTAAAAGAACTATTGAATTAATAAATAAGACTAGAAGCTGGTACTTTGAAAAAACAGATAAAATAGACAATGTATTGATCAATCTAATAAAAAAAAGGAAAGAAGAATACCAAATTGATAGTATCAAAGATGAAAAGAGAGACCTCACCTCTAATGAAGGGGAAATTAAGGCAATTATTAAAAACTATTTTGCCCAATTATTTGGCACTAAATATAACAATTTAGGAGATATGGACGAATATTTACAGAAATATAAACTGTCTAGATTAACAGCAGAAGAAATAAAATACCTAAATAATCCTGTATCAGAAAAAGAAATTGAACAAGCCATCAAAGAACTCCCTAAGAAAAAATCGCCAGGGCCTGATGGATTCACAAGTGAATTCTATCAGACATTCAAAGAGCAACTAATCCCAATACTATACAAATTATTTGATATGATAAGCAAAGAAGGAGTCTTACCAAATTCCTTTTATGACACAAATATGATACTGATTCCAAAGCCAGGGAGACCAAAAACAGAGAAAGAAAACTATAGACCAATCTCCCTAATGAACATAGATGCAAAAATCTTAAACAGAATACTAGCAAAGAGACTCCAGCAAGTAATTAAGAAGATCATCCACCATGATCAGGTGGGATTTATACCAGGAATGCAAGGTTGGTTCAACATTAGGAAAACCATCCATATAATTGACCATATCAACAGTCTAATAAACAAAAATCACATGATCATCTCAATAGATGCTGAAAAAGCCTTTGACAAAATACAGCATCCATTCCTATTGAAAACACTGAAAAGTATAGGAATAGAAGGACCTTTCCTAAAAATAATAAACAGTATATAGCTAAAACCATCAACAAACATCATATGCAATGGGGATAAATTAGAAGCCTTCCCAATAAGATCAGGAGTAAAACAAGGCTGTCCTTTATCACCTCTATTATTCAACATAGTACTAGAAACACTAGCAGTTGCAATTAGAGAAGAAAAAGAAATTGAAGGTATCAAAGTGGGCAAGGGGGAGACTAAGCTATCACTCTTTGAAGATGATATGATGGTCTACTTAAAAAATCCTAGAGAATCAACTAAGAAGCTTGTGGAAATAATCAACAACTTTAGCAAAGTTGCAGGATACAAAATAAATGCACGTAAATCATCAGCATTCCTATACATTTCCAACACACTAGAGCGGCAAGAAGTAGAAAGAGAAACACCATTTAAAATCATCCTAGACAATATAAAATACTTAGGAATCTATCTACCAAAACAAACACAGCAATTATATGAAAACAACTACAAAACACTTTCCAAACAAATAAAACTGGATCTAAACAATTGGAAAGCCATTGATTGCTCATGGGTAGGTTGAGCTAACATAATAACAATGACAATTCTACCCAAATTAATTTACCTATTTAGCGCCATACCTATCAAGCTACCAAAAAACATCTTTACTGAATTAGAAAAAACTATAACAAATTTCATTTGGAATAACAAAAGATCAAGAATTTCAAGGGAAATAATGAAAAAAAATGTGAAGGAAGGGGGCCTAGCAGTACCAGATATTAAACTATACTATAAAGCAGCAGTCATCAGGGCAGTATGGTACTGGCTAAGAGACAGAGAGGAGGATCAATGGAATAGACTTGGGGTAAATGACATCAGCAAGACAGTGTATGATAAACCCAAAGAGCCCAACTTTTGGGACATGAATCCACTATTTGACAAAAACTGCTGGGTAATTTGGAAAACAATATGGGAGAGATTAGGTCTAGATCAACATCTCACACCCTACACCAAGATAAATTCAGAATGGGTGAATGACTTGAATATAAAGAGGGAAACTATAAATAAGTTAAGTGAACACAGAATAGTATACTTGTCAGATCTGTGGGAAAGGAAAGACTTTTAAACCAAACAAGAGTTAGAGAAAATTACAAAATGTAAATTAAATGGTTTTGATTATATTAAACTAAAAAGGTTTTGTACAAACAAAAACAATGTAGTCAAAATCAGAAGGGAAACAACAAATTGGGAAAAAATCTTTATAACGAAAAACTCTGACAGGGGTCTCATTACTCAAATATACAAGGAGTTAAAGCAATTGTATAAAAAATCAAGCCATTCCCCAATTGATAAATGGGCAAGAGACATGAATAGGCAATTTTCAGGTAAAGAAATCAAAAGTATCAATAAGCACATGAGAAAGTGTTCCAAATCTCTAATAATTAGAGAAAGGTAAATCAAAACAACTCTGAGGTATCACCTCACACCTAGCAGATTGGCTAAAATGAAAGAAGGGGAGAGTAATGAATGCTGGAGGGGATGGGATGTGGCAAAATTGCGATTTTAATGCATTGCTGGTGGAGTTGTGAACTGATCCAACCATTCTGGATGACAATTTGGATCTTTACTCAAAGGGCTATAAAAGAATGCCTGTCCTTTGATCCAGCCATACCATTGCTGGGTTTGTACCCCAAAGAGATCATAGATAAACAGACTTGTATGAAAATATTTATAGCTGTGCTTTTTGTGGTGGCTAAAAACTGGAAAATGAGGGGATGCCCTTCAAATGGGGAATGGCTGAACAAATTGTGGTATATGCTGGTGATGGAATACTATTGAGCTCAAAGGAATAATAAACTGGAGGAATTCCATGTGAACTGGAGAGACCTCCGGGAACTGATGCAGAGCGAAAGGAGCAGAGCCAGAAGAACACTGTACACAGAGACTGATATACTAGTACCTGTACCTACAGCAATGCAATGACACAGGACAGCTCTGAGGGATTTATGGTAAAGATGCTACCCACATTCAGAGGAAGAACTGCAGGAGAGGAAACATATAAGAAAAGCAACTGCTTAAACGCATGGGTCGGGGTGGAAATGATTGGGGATGTGGACTCGAAACTACCACACCAATGCAACCACCAACAATTTGGAAATAGGTCTTGATCAAGGACACATGACAAAACCAGTGGAAATGTGCGTCGGCCATGGGTGGGGGGAAGGTGAGGGGTGAAGGGGAAAATAGGAGCATGAATCATGTAACCATGTTAAAAATGAATATTAATAAATTAATAAAAAATGAAAAAAAAGAATATTTAGGGAAACAACAAAATATGTGAATCAAGGCAACCTAGAAGAACTAGATTTAAAACTAAATTATAATCTGATAATCATTAAAAACAATTTTGTACTAGCAAAGGTATAAAGTGGTAGATGAATGGAATAGATTATTTAAACAATATACAGTATTAAATTACCTTAGTAACCAGTGGTTTGATATCCCTAAAATTCCAAGACTTGGGAGTAGAACTCATCATATGATTAAAACTGGAAAGAAATTTGGAAGAAATTAGGAGGATATTTAGATCCATATATCCTGGAAAATGAGATCAAATAGACTTCATGTAGTATTGCTAATGATAAGGCTAATAGAGATGACAGAGTTCCAAATGAGGGATTTAAAATTCCAAAAGATGAGGCTGTGCTACAGTCAGTGTACAAAAAAATTATTGAACTCACCAGTGGTCATAGAATAGAGAAATATCAGTTTATGTATTAATTCTATAAAAGGGCAATGCCAAAAATTATTCAAATTACTGAACTATTATATTCATTTCACATGCCATCAAGGATATGGTTAAGATTCTGCAAGCTTTTCAGAATATGGAAATTAAGAATTACCAGAAGAGCCTGGCTTTCAAAGAGGCAGGAGAATGAAAGACCAAATTCCTAAAATTCACTAGATTTTGGAGAAAGTAAAGGAGCTCTTTGAAAACATTTACTCTTGCTTAATTGATTACACTAAAACCTTTGATTGTGTGGATCACAACCAGATGTGGCAAGTCTTCAAAGAGACGGAAATACTGGATTATTTTACCTGTCACTTGAGAAACAGGTATGCACACTACCTCATGTGAAATGCCAGGATGGAGATGCATGCTGAACGCTAAGACGGCAAAGCAAAGGTTACTGCACTCCCCTAATCCTTACACACATACACACACTCTAAGAGAGAGAGACAGAGACACAGAGACACAGAGACAGACAGACAGACAGAGATAGAGATAGAGAGAGAGAGAGAGAGAGAGAGAGGAGAGAGAGAGAATGTAAATTGCTGCAAAACAAAGGAATTCCAAAGAACATATCTCACTGTGGTAAAAAGAAACAAGAGTCCTGGCAGTACAATATTGCAAGAACCAGCAGAACATTGGGCAGTTCAACAGGCCACAATTCTACCAGAGGTAGTAAAGCTACAGAATGGGAATAAGCCCATAAGCCTAGCCAGGGCCACTCTAAAAAAAAGTATATAAAGCAGAGAAGACAGGAAACCTACAAACTCTAACATGGCAGCAAAGTCATGAGGCTATAAAAGAGCAGATGGGGGAAATGGAATTGTAGAAAACAACATACTCCCACATTGCAGCAAAGCGCCTGAGGTGTCAGAGTCCAGAGCAAGGGAACCACTTGGCAGGGACAGGGAAGTAGTAGAGTGGGGACCAGCACAATCCATTGAAACAACAGGAGAACTGGTAACACAGAGTGCTGAATATAGTTTGAAAAAACAAGTGTAAACCCCAGAAATCAAAAAGCATGACTACCTTCTCAACAGACACACCATGGGAAACATAGGCAACTAGGCCTGTCCCAAGTACCAGAAAAAAATACTCTACAAGCTTACAGCTTCATACCCTCTACCCTGGGAAAATGAAGAACCTCAAATGATAAAATGATAACAAGGGGAGAAACAAGCAGAAAAATGAGCAAAAGACAAAAAAAAAATCCTGACCTTGAAAATTACTTTGTTGACAAGGAAGACCAAAATATGAAATTAGAAGAGGACAACAATGCTACAAAGAAAACATATATGAAGTCTCAAAGAAGAGTATAAAAGGAAGTCAGGCCTCAAACACAAACAAACAAAAAACCTTGAAGAACTTGAAAAGAAGCTAATTGCCTAATAATTAAAATTAGACAAATAGAAGCTAATGAAATCATAAGACATGAGGAAACAATAAGACAAATTTGTTTCTTAAAATGAAAAATAGAAGAAAGTCTAAAATAGCTAAAAGGAAAAATAACTAACCTGGAAAACAGATCCAGGTGAGATAATCTAAGAATCACTGGAATACCTGAAAGTCATTTCAAACAAAGAGCCTAGACACTATATTATAAGAAATCATTATATAAAATAGTCCTGATATCCTCAAGAGGGAAAAATATGAATTGAGAGAATCTACCAATCACCTCCTTAAAGAGACTCCAAAATAAAATACCCCCAGGACTATTATAATTAAATTCTCAAGCTCCTAGGCCAGGTTAAAAAAAAATAGAAGCGGCTAGAAGGAAACAATTTAAATATCCTGGAATCACAGTCAGATTTATATAGGATTTAGCAGATTCCCACCTTAAAAGAGCAGAAGGTATAGAATATAATATTCCAAAAAGCAAAGAATGTAGGATTACAACAAAGAATTACATATTCAGCAAAACTGAGGATAATCATGAGATGCAGCCAAAGCAGTTCTTAGAAAGAAGTCATATCTACAGATGTTTACATCAATAAAATAGAGAAAGAGCAGATTAGTATATTGAGAATGCAACTAAAAAATAGTAGAAAAATAATTAATTAAAAATCTCAAATGAAACACTAAATTGGAAACCCTGAAAATCAGGGGGAGATTATTAAAGTGAAAATTAAAAATCAATTAACTACTAAATAAGAAAAAGAGCTGGTTTTATGAAAAAAAATAAATAAAATAGAAAAATAACTTATTAACTTGATGAAAGGCCAGGCTAGCTAAGTAAAAAGCCAGAGCTAAAGATGCTGCAAGAAATATCAACATTCTCAGATATGCTGATGCTACCACTCTAATGGGAGAAAGTAAAAAAGAATTAACAAGCTTAACATTAAAAATAAATCTATAAAATGATGGAAACTGGTCCAGTCACTTCCTGACAAATAGAAGGCTATGAAATGGAAGCAGTGTCAGATTTTATATTCTTAAGTTCAGAGGTCATGTTATACTAACTGTGGCCATAGAAATGAAAGACTCTTGTACCTTGAAAGGAAATCTATGCCAAACCTGAGCATCAGTCTAAAAAGATGAGACATCACCTTGCTCACAAAGGTCCATAGAGTTGATGCCATGTTTTGCTTTGTTGTTTTTGTTTTCAATAGAAAAGTATTGGTATGAGAGTTGTAATATAAAGAAAACTGAGTGCTGCAGAATCAACACTTTTTAAGCTGTGGGCCTAGAAAATATTTTTGAGAGATCTTTGAGCAAAAGGAGATTGGATTGGTCAATACTTAAAGAAGTTATTTCAGATCATTTAGTGAAAAGATGAATACTGAATCTGAAGCTTAAATTATTTTGTCACCTTATGAAACACAAAACTTGTTGAAAAGATTCTAACGACCCAGGACAATTCTGAGAGACTTATGAAAAAAAAAAAGGCTACTCACATTCAGAGGAAGAACTACAGGAGTGGAAACACAGAAGAAAAACAACTGCTTGAACACATGGGTTGATGCGGACACAATTTGGATGTAGACTCTTAATGACCACCCTAGAACAATTATCAATAATATGGAAATAGGTCTTGATCGATGACACAGGAAGAAACCAGTGGAAATGTGCATTGGCTACTGGGGTTGGAGGGTGTGGAGAGAGAGAGGAAGAACATGAATCATGTAAACATGGGAAAAATGTTTTCTAAAAAATAAATAAACAAATGTGTAAGCAAAAAAAAAAAGAAAAACTTCTAATATTGGGAAGTATTAAAGGCAAAAAGAGAAGAGGATGGCAGAGGATGAGATGGATAGACAGTGTTTGGGAAACAACAACATGCTTAGATAGGCTTTGGGAAATGGTAGTGGATAGGGGAGCCTAATGTGTTATGGTTAGTTAGAAGTAACTAAAGAACAACAAATAGGTAAATATCTCACATCATATAGTAACCTAACATTAAAATGAATAAATTATTTAGTTATAAAGGGTAATATGATAAATTACTTAGGGGAGTTTCTGGCAGATCTATGGATGAGGGACCAAATAAAAGAGAGAAGATCATGGGAAGTAAAATGCATAGTTTTGATTGTATGAAATTTAAAAGATTTTATGCAAAATTCAATTCTATTAAAATTAGAAGGAAAGCAGGAAAATGGGAAAATTTGAAAGCAAGTTTTCCTAATAAATGCTTTTTTGTCATATAGGGAGAGTCAAGTCAAATTTACAAAATTAAAAATGACTGACTAATTTTTAAACAAAGAATATGATCTAGTATTTTTCAGAAGAATAAGTCAAAGCTATTAATAGTCACATAAAAAATTCTGAATAACTATTGATTAGAGAAATACACATTAAAGCAATTCAGAACCATTCATACCTATCAGATTAGCTAACGTGACAGAAAAGTAGACTGACAAATGATGGAGTTAATATGGAATAATAAGTGCATGAAAGCTCTGTTCATGCATTGTGAACTGGTGAAAAATTTGGAACTATGTCTAAAAGGCTAGAAATATGTGCAACAACCCAGGTATCTGACTATTACATCTGTGTCACAAAGATTTCAAACAAAAGGGAAAAGACTTATATAAAAAAGAATATTTACAACAGCTCTTTTTGTGGTAGCAAAGAACTGGAAACTGAGGGAATGTTCATCAATTGGGAAATAATATATGATTGTGGTGGAATATTATTATGTTAAAAGAATTGACAAGCAGGATAATTTCAGAAAAATCTGGAAAGATTTACATGAAATGATGAAAAATGAAGTAAGCAGAACTAGTGACAACAATATTTTTTGAAGAACAACTTTGATATAGTTTTTCTCAGGGATGCACTGGTTCAAGATTATGCCAAAGATAAATGATGAAAAAATGGTACCTGCTCTCTGAGAAAGAACTGATGGTGTCTGAATAGAGAATGAAAATTATTATTGTTCACTTTATTTTTCTTCTCTTTTTGAGATCTATTTTACAAAATGACTAATTCGGGAAAATGTTTTACATGATCACACATGTAAAATCTCTATCAGATTGCGTACCATCTCAGGAAAAGGGTGGGAGGTAGGGAGAAAGGGAATGAATTTGTAAATCAAAACTTGAAAAATGAATGTTAAAATTGGTTTTACATGTAATCAGGGAAAATAAAACATTTGAAAAAATTTATTTGAAAAAAAGAAATGATGACCAGAATAGTTTCAGAAACCTGGGAGAATAGAAGTTTACTAATACAAAGAGGAGTAGGATTGTGTGAAGTTAATATTATGGGGACCTCCATCCCAGCATTGATCTCATGCACCCTGGGGACTCAAGTTAGGAATAAGTCACATGCCCAACCCCCTGATACTGCATCCCAGTGGATGTCCCCAATGTCTTGGCATCTAGGCATAATGTCACCACCGAGACAGACAACACAGCATCTGAAAACCATTGGCCAAGAAAAGATCTGAGGCTGAGAGGGAGGAGATTAGATTTGAAAAAATCAGGGCAGGAAGTGGAGTGGGTGTCTTTTGGCTCCTATCTCTGTGGCTGTGAGGACTGTCTAACTGTTCTGGCAGCCTTTTATTCATCTCTTGATCCCTGGCCCACAGTGCTGGCTGTAATGGGGGACTGGATTTTTACCTTAAACTAGAAAGGCTGAAAACCCCCCTTTCTTCCCCCTCTCTTTCTCTATCTTTAATAATAAATGCTTATAAACCAATAAGCCTCTAAGTTTAATTTTATTTATAAAAGAACTGAGGGAACACTGTAGACAGTAACAACAATATTGTAACAATAATCAGTGAACAGCTTAGCTTCTCTGATGAAGACAATAATCCAAGACAATTCCAAAGGACCCATGATGAGAAATGCTATTTACCTCCAGTAAGAGAACTAATTAACTCTGAGAGCAGATTGAAACACAGATTTGCTTTGTTTTTTTTTACTTTCTCTGTTTCTTGCTTTTTACTTTTTTGTCTTTTTGCAACATGACTTTTCAACATAATAGGAAATATATTTTGTATGACTTCTTAGGTATAACTGATATCCTACTACTTATCTTCTCAATGGGTATTGGTGGGACATTGGAGAGGGGGATAATTTGGAACCTCCTTTTTTTGATTAATGCTAAAAATTAATTGAACAAATAAAACTGCTATATTGCTTTATATTTATCTCTATTAAATATATGACCACAAAGAAAAGTAGTGGGAACTAGTGCATCATTCAGTGAGAACAAGGGATAAAAAAATAGACAACCTATAGGCTCCATTGTTATCAAAGCATTTTCAGGAACTAGAGCAGAAGGTCACCAAGATGTTGAATGGGTCCCCAATGGTGGATTTATAGAGATGCATAGACAAGAGTTATACAGAATGAGAAGGCAAGAATGAGTTGTAATATATTATACCACCAAAGCAAATATGTATATCTATATGTTTGTGCAGGCCCATCAAAATATGTAAAGACAACCGACCTCTGCACCATTAATTTCAAAACAATAATAAAAAAAAACCCAGTCTAGCAGAGAGTTATTGATCACTCCTAGATGCTTCCTTTTGCTCCTAAGTGGATTATCTTTATCCTGATATCACTTGGGAATCCATATTCTCAATCTTCACAATCCTCAAGTAACTTATGTTCTACTGAGAGGTGCAATTTGAATGAAGAAATGAAATAAAAACATTTTTTCATAGTTTATATGTAAAGCACCATGTTAAGTGCTAGGGATGCAAATAGATAAAACTAAGAAAGCAAGACAGTCCTAGATCTAAAGGAACTCTCATTCCAATGAAAATTCATATAGTTAGTTTAGCTACAAGTCAGAGGGAAATGTGTCATGCTTAATATATTGTCATTAATGTCATTGTCACTGATAAAAACCATATGAGATTCTGATGTTGATAATTAACTGTTTGAGATTACCCAGGACTTGGGTGGTGAGATTTTTATTTTCTAGGTCTTCAAGGAGCTGTAACCACTGAAGTGTCAGGATCTAAGACATCTATGAAGGTAGCTACCAGCTTCTATCTCCACTGAGGTTACTTCCCCTGAGGATAGCTACACAGCCAGATGTGTGCACAGACATGTAAAACTAGAGAAGTCATTTCTGTGATAGGCAGAAGGCTTGTCTAGAAGAAAGGAAAAATTTTTTAAATATTTTCTTTGCTATATGTTAGTAGTTTGGCCACAGGCAATTGCTTTAACTAATAGTACTCCTAGGTAGACAGTTCTCTAAAGCTGCAAATTATACAGGAATTAATCTTTTCTTTTTTTTTTAATGGTAAAGAGATTATTCTCATTTAAAATTCCCCCACTGTGAATCCAAAACCTGGAGCAAAACAAGCAAAGAAACAAAAGCCTTGCCATTTAATACTAAATAATCTGAGTTACTAATACCTGGTTGTATTAGGAAATACTGGTGAAGGAGATGGTACCTGAGCAAAGCTTTGAAGAAAAATAATTTTCATAGGTAGAGAGGAGGTGAGAAGAAGCATTTTCTGGACATAGAAAAAGCATTTTCAGGAACATAGAGCCTTTGGAGGAAAAATAGTGTGAAATAAGGTGGGGAATTATAGGTTGAAACTAAAAACCATATTAAGGATTTTGTATTTTATCCTATATACAACAGAGTGTTGCTGAAGGATTTTAAGAAGAGAAGTAATATGGCGTTTTTTAGGAAGGATAATTTAGCGACTCTATGGAGGTTAGAATACTAAGAAGAGATAATAGAGGCAAGGAGACAAATCTGGAGACTAATCGAAGAAGAGAGGAAAAAAGTAGAATGACAAGTAGTGCAAGTGGGGAGAAGAAGGCAGATATTACAGACTATGTGAGGACAAAATTGAGAAGACTTGATAATCAATTGGAGGTGGGAGGATGGAATAAAGGAGAACCAAGAGTAAAGGATTAATACAGGGTTATGAACCTGCCTTACTCAGAGAATGGCAACGACCCATAATAGATTTTGGGCAGTTTGGTGGCAAGGTATATTGAGAAGAGAAAAATTAGATATGTTGAGTTTCACATTCAATAGGACATCTATTCATCCATTAATTAATTTATTTAGCAGGGATCTATTAAACATCCTTACTGTTATGGCATGAGAAATGATGAACAATACAATCATACAAAACAAAAACAAAAACCCAAACCTGGAAATACTTCAATAAAGTGGTTCAAAATTATATGAACAGAATTGGGAGAAGGTAGTACATAGTAACAAAAATAATGTGGGATGATTAGTTGTGAGTGGCTCAACTATCGGCAAAACAAGGATCCAAGACATGTTCATGATGAAAAAAGCTATCCACCACTAAAGAAAGAACTGATGGACTCAATGAAGATTAAGGAAACCATTTTTGTCTTCATGAGTTTTTTTTCCAATAGAAGCAGTATGTGTCTTCTACCACAAAATGAACATGAAAATATGTATTACATGACAGCACATATATAACATATCATATTACCTGCCATATTGGGGAGGAGTGAGGAGAGAGAGGGAAGGTATGAACATGGAGTGCAAAATGACAGAAAATTATTACAAAATGATTCCCATGTAATTGGAAACAATATAATTTTTTAAAAAGTCTATTAAGCAGCCACAGTGTTAGAAATCACATTGCTAGGTCCTATTCTCAAGGAATTTATATTCTCCTAGATTCCAAGTAGTAGTATCAAATAGAGAGTTTGTGATGCATTCCAGGAATTTTACTGGGGAGGAATAAGGGGGATTTTAAAGAGCTTTCCTTATCAGTTTCACTATATTAAAGGGAGAAATATTTTATCAAAGTTGTTTGCTACCTGCTTTCTTATTATAAAGACACACACAATCAAAATTTGTTCTTATTGATGCATGATTTAATTAAGATTTTAACCATATATATATATATATTTACTCTCTCATTATTTTAAAAACTAATAATAAATTGTATGTCATGAAGACTAAAGAGAGGCCCATCCCAGAGAGTACTAATTTAATGATGCATTTAAATGGCTTGAATTCAACATTTCGGAAATGTTTTGGCATAACTCCGAGAACCTTACATCTAATCTAATGGTCCTTTAAAAAAATCTTTGCTGAGCTCCAATAATTCAGACTCATTTCATACTATATTCTATCAAATATTATACTACAAAAATAAAGTCCTTGAAAAATAGAAAGATATTTCACTGGATGAGCTGCAATGTTTAATATTATATACTTAAAAGTATTGACTTTGTTCTTTGGATAGATGAAATTAAAATTACTAATTTACAAGCATTAAGTATTTATTAATAAGTTATCCCTTTGGGATAGGCATTCCAAATTTTTAGCAGAATATTCATTTATGAGCAAAATGTGAATTATTGGCTTAAGAAATGGGAATGGTATTGGGAAAGGCAGAGTATAGAAACAAGTTTTTCACCTTCAGAAAAAATTACTATTGCTTACCATTTTTGAGGAATAATAATTAGAACTAGGAATACAAATCTGCCAGATTTGATGATTGAAACTACAATATTCCCTACTGCTAAGATCCATGAGAAGCTTGCTGCCCAGATTCTGATGTTAGCTTACATCTAGCCCATAAATAAACAAAAACTAATTAAGTGAGTGACAAAGATGAATTACTGAAACATCAAAAAATGTGGTATTGAAGCCTGAGGAGCAAAGTTGCAATATACATATGAATACTTGAATCATCAAAATTAACTTGGCTATGATATTTTTTTAACATGGTAGCTAGGAAAGGAATTGAATTACCATGAAAATGATTATTTCCTGAATGTGTGCTCTGAGGATTAGGTAATAACCTCAGGAAATTTAGAAGTATTGGCCTTGGCTGTGGATGTGAACCTGGCATATTCTAGAAGATTATGAGTGAGTTAAGGAGATAAGATATTGTTATTGATGATGATATGGTAGATGAATAGCAAAGTTTTTAGATACAACTAGAAGTATAATGTGTTCCTACTTGAAGCTAGCAAATAATAATATTTCATTTTACCTATAACCATAGAAATAAATAAGGTAAAAATAATGTCATAAAATGATGATAAGAAAGCATCCAGGAATTCAGAAATATAAATGCTGTCAGCCTTTTTTTCAGGGAAAACCTAGATAGGTGAAGCATCTGTGACTAAATGTAACTTAGTAATCAGCCCCAAAACTACATTAAAAAATAGCATTGAATTTCCTAGAATATTTTATTAGTGACTCAAATGACACTTTGAGGGTAAACAAAAACAAGACTAGCATTATTCTTTACTCTTGTGGTTGGGGGAAAACTAAGTGTTTGTTTATGACATTTGATTCTAGGTTCCACATATATCATTTAGTTTCTTTAATGAATTTTCTATAGATTTCTTCCCAGACTTACACGGGGTTTGTCCTGCTAGTCAACAGAAACCAAAATTTCATTCCAAAGTCACATGAATGTAACCTACCTCTAAGTTATATATTTGTGTAAGGAATTAAATTTAAGGTTTGACTAAAATATGAGAATTATAAAAGTGAGGATTCTAAAATAATGTTGTGGTGGCCAATTTATAAAGATAATTAACTTCTTAAGTCAAAAAAATTGTTACTAGCTCTTTAATATAATATAAATATAGCAAAAGAGAGAAATGTAAAGGGAATATAGAAAATATTTCCTAGTTAAATATTCTAGCTAAATACCCTGTAATTGCTGATTCAAAGAAATTCAGCTCAACTCTGACAAAAGCTCACTCAGGTCCTAATCTCCAGGTGGAAGTCCGATAACCTCTACAATATGGGTCTCACCAGTGTTAGCCTCTGCCTTCAGTTCCACTTCAAGATTCTCCAAGCTTCAGATTCAAGCCAAAGAGGACCACTGAAGACCCTCTCCAGAAGACTGTTTGTAGAAGATCCTCCACAGGTGAAGAAGTTCAGGGCTTTTACAGTGACTTCTTGTCCCTTCCCCTCTTCACAGGGGCCAATTACAGCTTCCAAATTGCCTAGCACTGCCTGGAGTGGGGCAGTGTCTGTGGGATTCACACCTCTCCTCCTCTGAAGGTATAAACTCTTATCAAAAGGATTCACAAGTTCCTGACTGAGTTTCTGAGGGTGTGAACTCTTTAAATAAGTGACTTGTGAATTCTCTTACTTGATGACTAACAAAGTGTTAAGTAGAGGTGTTTTCATTTTTTGGTTGATTAAATTAAAAGTTGCTGATTGATATTCAAAGAAAGTTTGAGTCACACTTCACAATTACTATAGTAGAATGCTGTGTAATAACTCTCCTTAAAATATTTCATAATATGTTATTCCCAAACAAAATAATATAAAATACCACTCAGTAATAGTTTAGTTCATTCTTTAGTTGTTTAAGAAATATATCAAGGACAAAAGATGTCATCTCCTTCAATGCATTTCCTTCTTTTGATTCCAGTTTTACACACACTATAAATGTATTTTAAAGCAGACCATTAAAACATCAGTAACAATAAAGTCATAATGGAAATGGTTGAAAGATATCCAACAAAAAAGAAGTTATAAAATTGATAAATAAATACTACAACAAATACTTATTAAGGGCCTCCCATCTGTTGTAGTATTGTGCTTAGGGATTTAAAAGGGTTAAGAATTCTGTGATCCAGAAGTAGTAATTAAGACATCTATGTGGAAAAATATAGACCAATTTAGGAAATTACCTATGCATAAAACAATCATGTACATTGTAAAATCATAGAAGTGGATAAATCCCAAAGATATCTCCCACACAAATCATGAATCCCCATCTATAATATCCCTGGTTATTGGGTTTATATCTGAACACTTCTAGTAATAAGAAATTTCTTATTATGTACCCTGAAAAGGTTTATTCAATTGTTAATTCAAAAGGTTTATTCAATTGTTAATTCAAATGTTTCTTATTATCACAAAGTTTGTCTCTATGTTGAATCAAAATCTACCTCATACACTAGTCCTACATCTCTCATATTAGGCTAAATATAGCCAGTCTATTAATCTCTATCCCATAGAATAACCCTTTACATAATTTAATATTGCTGCCATGTTCCTTCTAAATCTCTCCTCTAAGCCAGACTAATCATTCTCATATGCTATGATCTCAAGGTCTCTCACCATCTTGGTATCTCATTTCTGCATATATTTCAGTTTTTCAGTGTTCCTCCAAAAACATAATACCATAAATAGATATAAGGATCCCTATTGGATTTGGTGGTGACAAAAGCCCAGAACATCCCTCATTTCACACATTGTGTTTCTATTTATGTATCCTAAAATGGTATTTTTTTTAACCTGGTGTTTATATGAGATTAGAAGACAAAATGTGTATATGAGCTATGAGAGCAATTAGGGAAGTGCTTTGTGAAAGGGATTATATCTAAGCTAGATGTTGAAAGATGGATAGGATATCCATAAGTAAAAGATGAAGTGGGAACAATTTTCAAAGTATCTAGCAGAAGAGGTAAAAGGGTGGTATTTGATCTACAAGGAGGAAGCTGAAATGATAAACTGGAACGTGTCCTAGACTCTAAGGCAAGGATTTGGTTGTCTGTCAGCTACCTGTCACTTAAACACTCTCAACTTCAGCACTGATTTTCATTAATATTTATTTATTTTCTGAAACATTAGAAACTCTGTTTCAATATCAATACTGTTTTGTTATTTGGAGATAAATCTCTTTGTAATTATAGAGTTTAGAGGTATGTGAAGCAATACACAGAGGGTTAGTTTTGAAGTCAGGAAGACATGAGTTTAAGCCCTTTCTCTGACACTTACTAACTGAGTGACCCTACTGAAATCACTTTACCTGTAATAGTTCCAGGCTGATCTCTCAAAATATAAATTATAAATTCTGATCTTCAGTAGATAGAGGGATTTTACAAGGTAGGCATGCTCTACAATGTGATATGACAGAACCAAGAATTCTCTCCTACCTCACAAAAAAGAGAATATATTTATAATTATAATCAATGAGAAATTAAAGGAAGCCCAGTAGTGCTATTTTTTCCCTTCCTCCTTTTACCATGATATTTATTCAGGGAAATGATAATAAGAATAGGGAGATGACTTTTACAGGAGTGATAGTCCTAATTTTCACATTGTATGAGATTGCCATAACACAATGAAGAGCTAGAACAAAAGTTCTAATTGGAACATTGCTTTAAACAATAATTAGCCTTGAGAGACTGATTAAAGAACTCCTTTTTATCACATAATTCACAGTTAGGAAGGCAGTGATGTAACTTTATTTAGTGAATGAAATCTACATGCCAGAGGTTAAGTGACCCTCACAGAAACCAATCTAAAAATATTTATCTGAATTATTCCCATTCTTAGATCAAGGAACACACAGTATCATTTAGGGGATGCATAGAGCCTGCAAGAAAGAATTTTTGTCCTAGGCAACATTTGACAATTATGTCCCCTGTTTATTACTTGCCCATGAAAGGCAAGCTTTCCCTGTAATGAATGACTTGATGGGAAATAAATACCTGCATACTACAGAAAATGGAATTTTTGAACATTGAAAATATTTGCCTTTATAAAAAGCAATAAACCCAAACATCCCTTGTTATGATCCCAAGAGTGTGTCACACCTTTGGAAGTTGCCTTTCTTTTTCCTGGCTCTCACCTGAGGTATAGATCTCCTTCACCAACAGCTCAGAACCTTTTCTTCTCTCTTGGACTCAGGTGCCCAAGTAATTCAGGTACCTTTTAATATAATTACCTGAACAACTTTCTGGCCATAACTCAGGCCAACATGGTTTGAAAGAATCTCTAGAAGTTCTTACTGACCAATTCCTCCCACTCCTACTGGAGGACTATCCAGTTAGAGCTGTGGAGTGACTAATTTCTAAACCTCGACACAAAATTCTGTGTTGGCATGGCCTCTCCTGGTTATAATAACTTGCTCTCACACTCCCCCAAGTGTGAAATAATCAAGTTGATTATATTCAGCCTAGAGAGTGAGGAGAAAAAGGCAACCAGAAGGAACAACTCAAGGTCTTGGGGGAGGTTTGAGATATAAAGTAGAACTGCCTTCTATAGATGTGTCTGTGGGTGTTGCTATTTGGGGATGCTTCCTGTCAACCAGCCCACAGCATCTGAGAGGGTAATAGCAAACTTAAGAGTCTAACCTGGAAGCCAGAGATTATACCTTCTAATGTCAAAGGTTCTTTGCCTGAGGTCTGTTAACTTGTTTTAAAAATACTTTAATGACAATTTCTCAAGATATTTAGTTTTTTCCTTGGAATTCAATATATTTTATTTTATGCATTTTTAAAATGATATTCTGAGAAGGTATCCAAAGACTTCATCAGACTGGCAAAAGAGCCTAAGATATGAAAAAGGGTAAGAATCTCTGGTGTATTTCCTTTTAACCTTGACTTTCATAACACTTGGAATAAAGCAAGCATTCCATAAATGTCTACCAGATTGTAATTCTTGCTAGTTAGTCCTTCTTACCATTTCTCCTTATCTTCCATCTGGTCTTGATTCTGTTTTATCATAGAGTAGAAAAACTAGAAGGAACCCTAGAGATGCCCTTGTCAAAAGCCCTCATAGTGAAACACAAAAAGGCTAAATAAGTTAAATAAGATGCAAAAAAAATCCACTTATTATGGAATCACAGAATCTTAGTACTAGAAGAGTTCTCAGCTATCTCCTAGAAAGCTTTAAATAACAACACTGAATGTTTCTCATTGGCTTTTTTTTTCCTTTTAAAAATTAACAAGCATTCATTTTTTTCCCTTTGACCTCTTCCACAATGAAAAACAGAAAAACAAATTCTTTGTGACCAATTTCAATGATTAAAAAAGTATGTGGTTATGCTTCCCTTGCTTATTTTATTTCACCAGATATTAAACATATATAAGTTCAGAAGCCACTATTATATCTAAAAAGGTTATAATCACAGAGATAAGCCAAGGGTTGAGGACAACCATGAGTAAAAAAGGTCCTTATTTTGTGTCTTATCAGTTTAAGATATGGGCATAAGGCAAGGAGGGGAACCATAGGTTGATTATACAAATACCAAATACATTTTGTGAATTCTCAGAACTATAAACAAACTTTTATAACAGATTCCAACAGCAAAAGAAGGAGGCTGTTTTTGGTAAAATAAGTGAAGAGGTAAAACTTTGATGTCTCAAATGTTTTTCCTCTTTAATATATTTTTTTATCGTAAGTACTTTTTCTTTTCTAACTTCCCATTTGCTGTCCCTTCTCCAAACTGATGCCAGAAACTGTTACTTTATCACTTTCTTTACTCTAAATTCCGTCTTAAAGATAGGATTTCTACCAAGATTTAGAAGGCTCTTCTTAGCTCTTAGGCAACAGCATATTGTTTTGATCTTTCATCATCCAAGATTCTTTCTACTCAACTTTTACTGAGAGCCTTATAGACGAATTTGGCTATTATAAGGGAAAAGTGAGGGAGTCATGTTAGTAGGAAATTATAGATTGGGAAAACAAGATCAAGAATATTTGTTTAATGTTGTGAAGAAAAAAACTGGAAAGAGAGAAACAAATAAAACCTTTATGTTACTCATTTGTTAAATTTACTTTATAAACACTGTTTAAAAAAAACCTGTATAATAGAGATTCACAGTTTCTAATACAAGCATTTTATTCTTTTTTTGAATATATAACTGTTTGTTTTTAAAAGAGAAAAATATTACATTTAAAAATAAATTTTAATTTATGAAAGAACTGCCCTTGAGAAATAAACTATTTGATATAATCTTTTAAACTATGAGCTTTCTCTTTCTTTCTTTGTAACCTCTAACACCTAGCACAGTGCCTGGCATATAACAGGTCCTAAATGTTGAATCTGGGAAGATGGTAGAGTAGGGCATAAAGCTTCCTCCCTCTATTAATACACCCCCACAAACAACCAAAAATAACTCCACAGAATCAAAGCTAAAAGCAGCAAAAACAGACAGGAGTCTGGAGTGAAGGTGAAAAGCCTAGGAAAGCTAAGGAGGAAGATTTCTAACTTCCCTGGACTCAGTAACACCATAAAAAGCCCTGGGGGCAGGAAGAGAGAAAACAGATTGGAATCAACAAGGTAATTAGGGCAGGATAAGCTATCTCACCTTATTTGCTGAACCACCCTGGAGCCTGCATCCCCCAAAATATCACTGGAATCCTCAGATTAAGGGGCCTGGGAGAAGCTGTGTCTTCAGTAGCTTTGACCCTTGGAGACCCCCACTACCTACAGCTAGGGATTGAAGGATTGGACAGGATGGGTTCTGAATGCTCCAGGCAGGTCCTGAAGGTAGCAGCTCAAGATTATCTACTAGCAAAGGAAGGACTTGGAAGCTGAAGGAATTTGGACTGGACACCTACTCTGTCCTAGGCTGTGGCAGTAGGAGAGGAGGAATGAGGAAGCTGTCAGTCCAACTGATGGGGGTTCAACCCAAGAGACAATGAGACCAAAACAAGGGAATATAGCAAAACTATAATGGAAGAAAGAAGTGTCAAAAGGGCTGTCTGATGCTAGTAGAGGTGGCTACAGAGTCCCACTCAGGTTGGGGAATCATGATTTCTTATAGAATTAGGAAGTTTCAAGAGTAATACAACTTGGGTTTGCTCTATTGGTTGTCTCTTGGGAAGATAAGCTACTTGGATTAACTTTATTGGATATTCCTGAGAGAGATGGAGAGTCCTGGTGTCTGGGAGTAGAGGGAATACTGGAAAGTCTTGAGTTTTCAGGATGTTTTTGGCAACCATAACTGTCAACCATAAGGCCTGGCAGGGGTTGCTTGTTGACTTCCTGATGTCTAGTTGGGGTTTCTCAGTCTCCAGGTTTATTAGAAGTAACAAGCACAAGTGAGTGTTCTTGCTGAGGGAATGGGGCCCTGGGGTCATTCCCAGGAGAATGGTGTCCCAGGTTGCTGCCAGAAGGGTAGGCTGTCTGGCTACTTGCAGTAACTATGGCAGAATTGTCCACAAGCTCTGGTTGGAACAATTAATGTCAATCATGGATTGGGGCTTGAGTGGGGGGACTCTGGATAATACCAGACACTGAACTATAAAAACTGGAATAACTAAATTTAAAAAATCTTGAGGGGGCAGCTGGGTGACTCAGTGGATTGAGAACCAGGCCTAGAGACGGGAGGTCCTAGGTTCAAATCTGGCCTCAGACACTTCCTAGCTGTGTGACCCTGGGAAAGTCACTTGACCTCCATTGCCCACCCTTACCATTCTTTTGCCTTAGAGCCAATACACAGCATTGACTCCAAGATGGAAGGTAAGGGTTTAAAAAAAATCTTGAAACCATAAGTTACATACCACTATACTCTAGGAGCCTTGGGAGACCAGTAAAAATCCAATAATTAGATCTATTGACTGTGTAAGAGGGAGATTTTAGATATTTTATAGATATATATTTAAATTGTGGCCACCAGGAATCAACCATTCAGATTGATTCCGTAATTAAAATAGACCCAAGTCAGGATTGGGTTTAAGGTAGTTTATTTACAATTAAGAAGATAAAGGGTAAGGAAATAAAGAGAGGGAGAGGCTAGTCCATGCCTGCAGAGGCCTGGACAGAGGGAGAAGCCTTTTAAGGCTAAATAAATGAGGCTACAAGCCACAAGGCCTAGCAATCAGATAGGCCGGAGCCTACTTAAGGTAGAGTCTTGGAAAACGCCAAGGTAGGCCTAGGAAGTCAGCCTAACTTACCCACGTGACCATTCAGAGTAGAAGCTGCCTGAGGTCTCCTCCAAGATACTTCAGCGCCAAGTTCAAAGTGGGAACTCCCTTTGCAGGAAGTAACCAACATACTTAAAGAGATAGTGTCTTTCATCACTTCCCGTGGGTCCACCTCTAATTCAAGTGGACAAATGGCAGCCTCAACACTGATCTGGACGGCCCAAAGGGCAGTCCCTTGTTCTTGATTTGTTACTTATTGTCACGTGTGGGTAACTCATCTCCCATCCCCACTAAGGGAGGTGGGGATGGTATCATCTAGGGTAGGTAGAGTTTTGACTATGAATAGACTAGAGCTAATTCCATTTACACAACTGGCTGCTAAAAATTTTAAAATAAAACAATAAAAATGAGCAAGCAAAGAATAAAAAGCCTAACTATTGATAGTTATTATGGGGAAAGAGAAGATTTCAACTGAAACTCAGAGGATAGTGAAGTAAAACATACTTAAAAAATAAAAAAGAAATACAATTAATGGCCACAAGCTCAAAAGACCTATTAGAAGAGCTTTTAAAAACTTCAAAAATTAAATGAGAGAGGTTGAGGGAAAATTAAAAAAAAATAAAAGCAATGCAAGAAAATCCAGAATATTATTAAAAAAAAACCCAAATGGAAAAAGAGATCCAGAAACTAATGGAAGAAAATGATGTATTAAGAACTAGAATTGGACAAGGGGAAGCTAACAATTTTCATAGACAAGAAGAAATTATGAAGCAGAATCAAAAGAATGAAATACTAGAAGCAAATATGAAGTATCTTAGCACTAAAATAACTGACCAGGGAAATAGACCAAGTAGAAACTATATAAGAATAGTGCAACTCCTAGAAAGTTATGCTTACAAACAGTTTAAACACCATACTCCAAGAAATCATCCAATAAAAACTTGCCAGAAGATCTAGAATCAGAGAGTAAAATGGAAATTGAAAGAATTCACCAAATCACCTCAAAGGGATCCAAAACTGAAAATACACAAAAATAGCATCGCTAAGTTCCATAAGTGAAGGAGAAAATACCACAGGCAACAAAAAAAGACTTAAATTCTGTGGAGTGACAGTTAGAGTGACACAAGGCTTAGTAGCCACAACATTTAAAAAAAGCAGGACATGGAACACAGCATTTTGTAGATCAAAAGAAATAGCCTTATAACCCAGGATATCATATCCAGCAAAGGATAATTATAAAATTATAATTATAAAAATTTTATAATAATTAGAGAATGTAATAAGCATAATTAGAAAGCTAAAAAGTAGATATTCAATGAACTAAAGGAATTTCAACTATTCCTGGAAAAAACCCAGAACTCAACAGAAAATATGATCTTTAAGAAACATACAAAGGTAATGAACAACTAATCATAAGCAACTCGAAATCAAATTTTTTGATACCTGTGTGGGAAAATGTCATCTATGGCCCCTGGGAATGGCATCATTGCCTGCGTATTTTGAAAGAGTGTGTATAGATGAAAAAACCTGGGAGGTAAATGAAATAGAAAGAGCCAAAATGGTAGAGTGGTGGTAGGGTGAAATCTCTTCTAGAAGAAGAATCAGTGGAGGAACTGCCATAGAGAGGTGGAGGAGGGGGAAGAAGGCTGGTAGTACTAGAATCATACTTTCATCAGATCTGGGATAAAGAGAGAACAACATACACAATTAGAAAGGTAATTTTTTTAATGTACTGAGAAACAGGAGGGAAGTGAGAAGGGAGAAGGGAGGAACTGGGAAGGAAAATACATTATCAATAGGTGAGGGGCAAGGTGAGTGGATAGAGAAGGACTCAGTAAAAAACTGGAGAGAGATTTTTAGTACCAAATTCATATCAAGAAGTAGGAGGGCACCAAAGGGCTTTAAAAGAATGCCTGTCCTTTGATCTAGCCATACCATTGCTGGATTTGTACCCCAAAGAGATAATAAGGAAAAATACAAAAATATTTATAGCTGTACTACATTGAAAAATGAAGGGATGCCCTTTGATTGGGGAATGGCTGAACAAACTGTGGTATCTGATGGTGATGGAATATTATTGTGCTAAAAGGAATAATGAACTGGAGGAATTCTGTATCAACTGGAAAAAACCTCCAGGAATTGATGCAGAGTGAAAGGAGTAGAACCAGGAGAGCGTTATATACAAAGATGGATACACTGTGGTACAATCAAATGTAATGGACTTCTCTACTAGCAGTAATGCAGTGATCCAGGACAATTCTGAGGGACTTATGAGAAAGAATGCTACCCAAATTCAGAAAAAGAACTGTGGGAGTAGAAACACAGAAGAAAAACTTATGAGGTAGTTTCGAGTCTACATCTCCATCATGTCCGCCTCAACCTATGTGTTCAAGCAGTCGTTTTTCTGCATTATCAATTTTCAACCTGTACACACCAAATTTTTAAATAAAATACTTTAATTTTCCTCTCTCAGAACAAGAAAAAATCTAACTAAAAATAAATAAGAAACAAAGTAAGGAAACAAAGAAAACCTTAAATAAGTTAGATAGGATATATATCTAGAGAGCCTCCACACATCTAGATGAGGCTATTATTATAGCTAAGCCTCTGCATACACACAATCCAAACATAGTATCTTGTGGGACAACAATGGTTTGAAAAGCATAAATATTCTGCAAAAGTCTTACTTTAAAATTTATCATACTATGGAGGCATTCTTACGGAGTTGTGGCTTTGGAACAAAAGTTCCACTGGGTATATCCAAGCTGGAAAGACTTGGTTTTGGAAAGAGTGTGTTCCTCCAACAGATTGTTGGACCAATCTAGCTAAATATGGTCATGGTAATGCACATTAACTGAGAACCAAAGTGTTTAAAGTAATTAGATTAAATGTTGATAGGAACATAGAGAAACAGGCCTGATATTATATTGCTAGAGCAGCTATGAATTTTCTTTTAGAAAACAATATGGAAATATACAATAAAGCAGTTCATGCTCATTGACTTAGGGATTCCATTACCAAGGTTAGGCCCTAAGGGCATTATTGAGAGAATAAAGAACTTTAAATGTATAAAATATTCATGGAAGCTTTGTTTGTAATGACAAAATAACTGGAAATATCACAAATGATATGAACAGCATAAATGGCTGAATAGACTAATATTTTAATGTAATGAATTACATTATTTTATGAGAAATGACAAATATTATGAAAATAAAGAAAATAAGGGAAATATATGAGAAGAAAAGTAGTAATACTATGAACACATTAAAAAAATACCAGCCACAAAATCAAGAGAAAAAATTATCCAAGTAAAACCAATCCAATGAGAACTCAAAAACAGGATATTTATATTAGTATACATATATAATTTAGATATTTTAAAGACATTGATAACAATGTAGTTTTACATGTTATTTTTATGCATTTGTTTAGATAAGTGTTTTGTAGTTGGTGGTTGTCGTAGTGGTTATTAAGTATATAATAAAAATATTTTAAAAATAAATCCATGTTGATGACGTAGTGAGCCCTTTGATTTTTCAATAAATCCTATATGTGAAATAATCAATTTGACTCAATTTAATGTTTAAAGCTCTTTGGTTTAGTGGATAGAGAGCAGAATTCAAAGTCATGGGCTCTTTTTTCCTTTCTTTGTCCTGCTGCTTGTGTGATGCCTGAGGAAGTGCTTTATACTTCTTAATTCCCTGGGTAACTCTTGAACAGTCCTAGCACTGTCACCAGTTTATACTGGTAGAGAAGACTTCCTATCCAAAGGAATCAAAAGCCACATCTCCCCTATAAAAATATTGTCTAATTCCATATTGGTGATGGCATGCCACACATGCCCTGGTACTCCAGAAGGGGCTGCTCCATTCCCTCTCTCCACTGCACCTCAGGACATTTTTTGCATGCCCTGGCCTTCTGTCCAGCAGTCCAGTGTGAGCAGGTCCTTCCTCTGCTGTCTGGGTAACGTGGGGGCCTCATAGGTGGCTTGAAGGTGCAGTTTGGGCGTGCAATCTCTAAAAGGTTCGCCAATGCTGGTCTAATATATGGTTACCATTAAACTTTGTTATGCTGTATTTCCTGGGTTCTATATAATTATGTAAGATGAGAAAAAGGATATTCACCATCCCAGTACAGATTGCAACTTAATTATGCCTTCTCATCCTTTGAGATTTTTGTTTAATACCTCTCATAAAATCTCCACTGAGGATCTATTAATACATTAGAGGATTATTTTTTTTAATATTTCATGGATACAAGTTGAACATGTAGACCATAAAACTATTATCTCACACCATATATTACTGGTCCACCTCTTTTTCCAGTAATATATGATGAATTGATTGCAAGTACTTTTAATAATATCTTATACATGACTTTTATTAAAAAATAATCATTGGTAAAATGCTAAAGCCTACTTACATCCATCATATGTTTGTCTTTACTGAGATCACTGTGTTCCATGCCTTACAGCCAAAATAAGAATTACTGGGATAATATTGATATGAAAAAGATGAATTTTTGTGGTAAGCAGGAGTTTGGATTAGTTGAAAGGCCTTTTAACTTCCTAAACATAATACAGTATGATCTCCTCTTCTAATTAAATTCTTGGGCCAGATCACTGTTGAAAAGTATTATTACAAATTTTCACTTTTATTTTTAAAAGAAAAAAAAAAGTAATTGCAATCAGTGGCCCTTAAACTTGTGTCTTGTAACTTGCTCAATTTTAAGATCCGTATTTGGGCCTTGAGAAATTCTTATCAACAGAACTGAGAAAGCAATTTTTGAGTCAATGGCTTGAAAATATATAATGAAGTCCATTGATAAAGGTCATTGTAGTGTTACAAATCATTAGGTGGTAATAGCTTCCTGAATAAAAATACTGTTATACTTCTTTTTTCCCCTCAATTTAACTTTTTCCGAAGTCATTGACACTGACCTTGCCTCAGGCTACATTGAAATAACCTTGAATATATGTTAGTAAGAATTCTAGAGTCCCAGACAGTGATTCTATGATTAAAGGTTTATAGTGATACCATTGCAGCAGAACTCCCTATAACACCTTCTACATATGATCAAGTAGCTTCTCCCTCTAGTAACAGGAAACCTGTTCCTTCCAAGGCCATCTAATCCATTTTTAGAGGTATTTAATAGAGATAATTATTTAGAGATTTAGAGATATTTAGAGATAATTATTAGGATATATTCTTTTTATCCTATGTTTACTCTCTAAAATAGAACAGATTTAATCTACATATTTCTTACATATAGTGGCCCTTCAAAGAGGAAAAAAAAGAATTCTACAAGCTAGCAGACTTAAATTCAATCCTTGGTAAAAATCTCAAATATGTTTTCAAAGGTATGATTACTGAATGTACAAAAGGAAGCACTAAGTAAAGGGCAAGGATAACTTCATCAAGAACAGGTTGTAGCAAACTGACTTTATTTTAAACTGGACAGATAACTAGACATAGGTATGTGGGAAAATATTCATGCATGTCTATATATTTATATAGATATACACATATATATGTGTATTCAACAATATTTTTTCTACCATTCTTCTGCATAAGATGGAGAATATTGGGACAGAAGATAATATTGTTGGATGGTTTCTAGATAGGTTGATTGGCTGAACTCATAGTGTAATCATTAGCAGTTTGCTTTTGATTTAAAGTGTTGTCTCTAGTGGAATGTCCCAGGGATCCATTTCCCTGTTATTCATCATTTTTTTTCCTCAGTGACTAGAATAAAGGCATAGATGGCATGCTTTTCAGCTCTGCAAACAACATGATACTGAGAAGTAAAATGAACAGAATAAGTTACATAGTAATAAGTATAGTCTTTACAGACTGAAAATGTGGACCAAATAGAACAATATACAATTAAATTAGGGTAAATGTAACATCTTGTACTATAAAAATTTGCTTTAAGAAGTTGAATCTGGGATGATGTGATTAGATAGCTGATCATCTGAAAAAGATTGGGGTTTTCAGAGACTGCAAGCTTAATCTAAGTCAATAGTATAAGAAAAGGTAGCTAAATACAAAAGCAAAAAAAAATCCAAATAAATAAAATCCTAATGCAAACATAGGCTGCACTGAGATGTGTGGGAGGAAGTGGAGCACCAAATAGTCCCATTATAGCTAAATTTTATCACCTATATCTGCAATATTTTTTATAGATATGAGTACCAAATCTTAGCAAGGGCTCTGATAAATTGGAGAGTTTAGAGAGGCAGGCATGATAAATAATGAAGGGTCTCAAGAAATGTCATATAAGGATTATTTTTTTAAACTAGTGTTGTTTAGATTGAAAGAAAGAATACCTATAGGAGATGTATGGCTGTCAGAGTATTTGAGTGGCTGTCAAGTTAAGGAGTGATTAGATTTGTTTTTCTAGGACATAACTGGGAACAGAGAATGAGAGCTGCAAAGTAGGATTAGAAAAACCATAGAAAGACTTATTAATAATTTGAGGTATCCCAAAATAGAACAGGCTGCTTAGGGAGGTATGGACGAAGGCAGAATAGCCACTTACTTGCTGTATTGTAGGAGTGATTTTTATTCAAATAAGTTTGGACTAGCTGGTTTCTGAAGTTCATTCCAACTCTTACATCCATGATTCCTGAGTCCAGGTCCAGTGCTTCTTCCACCATACCCACTAGCAGAGCCATCACAACATAGAAATCCCATTGAAAGTATATCTAATAGTCTACAGATTCATTTTAAAATGTTCTGTGAGAGTCTTAAAGGGATTTTTAAAATATATCTTTTACAAATCAGACCTTTTATTATTCAGTTTCTATTTATAACTCAACTTCAAGATTTTGTCCTAACTTATGTAAACAACTTATAATAAAAGCCTTGACTCATTTATTTCCACATCTACGCATGTATATGTACTTCACAAAATCATTTGATCTAAAAAAACCCAGATAACCTTTAAAAATTCTGACATTTATTTTATAGTGATAGTAATAAAAAAACCCTGCTGACTGATCTTCATTTCCCTCATATGATATCCGTATTCCTAGTTTAGCTAGAATTTATTCTGTGAGCCTGACACATTTTCTGAGTTTTTGGTTGCTTTGTTTCTCCCTCAATTAGAATAACTAAGTACTCTGTTGTCATGGAAATTTCCCCTTCTCTAAAATCCTTAAAAGAAAAGCTTCTTGATCTGTGACTCTTTCCTGAGACACATTTCAGCAAATACCTCCAACTTTATAACCCTTTTCTCTGCATTTATGAATGGCTAAATAGATATTTGCATATATTATACATATATGTAGATATGTAGTTATATAATTCCACTATTTTGTGATTCTGCCTACTTTGTAAACATTTTAAATGTGATCTTGTAACAATTCTTCCATGACAAGTAATAATAATATTTACAAAAAAGATTCCCTTTCCCAAATTCTAAGCTTTTAGGTGTCAGAATTGAAAGCAAATAAATACTCATAGCTTTCACTTGCTCCTTTTGCCAAGTCAAATGGTCATCTAATTTGAAGGAAAGTACTTGGAAAACCTTAAAACATTATGTAAATGTGAAATGATTTTAATTTACTTGTAATAAGAGGTTCTACTGATCTAATAACCTCTTAAAAATTTACTACCTTAAGTAAATAAAACAAGAGAGAAAGAGGATCTAATATATATTATTTCCTAATAGCTTCCCTAAACTATGTAAGAATCTGGTAATAACAGGATATTTACTGGGACACTGTGTTGCAGGTTCCACTTTAGAGATTAATAATTCCTGATTACTTTGAACACCAGTGACCAGGACACTGGATGTTTCTCCCAGGAGTAGGTCAAAATGACAGTTCTTTTGGTTGTGCAGAGTACTGCCCCCAAAGTGGGCTCTAAAAAGAACATGAAACTTAGGTCAGGGTGACACCATACTGCTTAAGTAGTAGGCAGGCTAAAGGACCTGTGCAAGACCCATTTGTAGAATTGATTTTATATAAATGGGGTTCTTTAAAGAGTTAAATAAAAGGATCTATTAATGTGCAATGTATGAAAATTATTATCCCACTGATAGGAAATGTCCTTTATCAACTAAGATTGCCACCAATTAATGACTTAAGGATAAATCTTAGGGATAGGTCATAGAAGTTGAATGACTTTCTCTTGGTCAAATGAGTTATATTTCAGTTTTAATGGTAGTAAATGTTAATTATCTGGGATAACAGGTAAATCATCATCCTTTGTGCTTTAAAGTACTGATGATGTGGGGCAACTGAGTGATTTAGTGGATTAAGAGCCAGAGACAGGAGGTCCTAGATTCAAATTTGGCCTCAGACACTTCCTAGTTGTGTGACCCTGGCCAAGTCACTTAAACCCCATTGCTTAGCCCTTACGATTCGTCTGCCTTGGAATGAATACATGATATTGATTCTAAGATGAAAGGTGAGGGTTATAAAAAATTTAAAATAAATAAAAATAAAGTACTGATGCTTGTGTTTTATTTACTGGTTTTGGTCTTGCCCTATCTGATCTTTGCAAGAGATTGCAATGAATTTCAACCCAGATTTAATGAAGTAAAGAGCAATTCAACAGGAATAAATGTCGTATTACATTTGGTATAAAAATAAATTTACAAGTGTGAGATGAGGGAGACTTGGACAGACAGTAATTGGTCTGAAAAAGATCAGGGGATTTCAGTGGATGGAAAGTACAATAAGAGTCAGCAGTGTAATATTTCAGACAAAAAGAAAATTAGTGTAATCATATTAAAAATGATGGAGGGGATAGTTCCACTGTACTCTGTCTTCATCAAACCTCATCTGGAAAGCTGGGTTAATTTCTGGATGCCACAATACAAGAAGGATATTTAATAAGTTGGAGAGTGACTAGAGAAGGAAAATTAGAATATTTAGTGGTCCTTGAATTCATATCATATAAAAGCCATTTGAAGTAATTAGAGAAGAGAAAACTCAACTAGGACATGATAATAATCTCCAACTATTTGAAATGATATCAAGTGGAAGTGAGATTTGACTTTTTTTTTCTGTTTGACCCCAGGGGAAGAAGTAGGGGAAATGGTCAGAAGTTGTAAAGAGGTCCAGTTAGGAATGACAATTGGAAAAAAATTTTCCCTGACATTTTGAGATATCTAAAAGTAGAACAGGCTGCTTAATGAGGTGGCAGGTCAACCTTCATGAGGATCTTTGAGTGAATTCTGGACAACCACCAGTCATGCATGGTACACTGAAGGTTTCTTTTGTGTATGGCTCAGATTCACCAGAGTCCCTAAGATCCTTTCCATTACACATATTCAGTGATTCTCAAAGTCTACACAGTGTAATGAACTCTCAGCCTAACCCTCAGTTTCTAAGAAAGATTTGAATATGAAAACATGAGCAGACAACATCAGGGACATAGGATAACATGCATAAATGCATGGGGGATAGTAGAATTTAGGATTAAATTAGACAAACTCTAAGTTAGCCTATTTAACTAAAAAAAAAACTCCTTGGGAAATTATAAAGATAAAATGCCTCTCCTTTGTTTTGGTAATGCAATATCTTAACTTTCATGTCATAATAACATTTAGAGAATAAATTAAGTCAGTAAATTGAATATTGAACATGGCAACTATGTTTGGCTCTATTGTATAGAAGGATTAGGGGCTTCTTGGAAGAGAGGCATTATTTAAATCCAAAAACCAATGAGCACTACATTCTATTTTTGCATTTTTCTAGTGCTTTGGAAATACCCTGGAGCCATGCTTTAATGCTATCCCTGGAGTCTTTGCTGAGAACCACTTTACAGGTAACATTTCTTTTATAATGACGTCCTTTTGGTATACCAGTCACTGAATCTCCTTGGAAGGGGTTCAGGATAGACTTGCCTTGTGACAGAAATTGATGCTAAGAAAACAGCATATGTAAAGGTTTCAAAAACTAAATTCCTTCTTTTTAAATGTGATATATTTTCTTCTCTATAACACAAATAGATATTCAGTTCCTATCTAGTCATATCTCTTCTCAAAAATAAATCAGTGACTCTCCATTCCTTATGGAATGTAATTTGCCTTTTTCCTTCCAATAATATTTATGGTCTCTTGAGAGAAAATTTTGGACTTTTCCAAAGTCTTCTAAATTTGAATCATTCAATCAAAACACATTTATTAATTGCCTTATATGTGTTGGGTACTACTCTGGACACTAGAGATACAAATTTAATAAATAAAAAAATCTCAACCTAAAAGGAGCTTATATTGTAATGAGGCAGTTAACTATATACATATACATATACAGCACAAATATAAAGAAAAATTGAAATAAATAAATAAAAGTAATTGAATATAAGGTAGTTTGAGAGTGATAGTACTAGCATTTGGGAAAATAAGGAGAAACTTTATGAAGAAGCTAAAGATTGAGCTGCATATTGAAGGAAGAGAAGGATATATTTGACTTATTTAGGACAAAAATGTTCTTTGTACTCAGGAAACTGAAAAATCTGGCAATTAGCTCCTAAAAAGAGAAACACAAGCCTCTAATGACTTGTTAAAGACAATTAAAGATAAATTTCTTAGACATGTTTGAGTACTTCCTAGGTGGCAAGACTTGTATTTACCATTCTGGAGTTTCATCAGTGTTGTCTTAAATTGTTTGATGAAATAACTGAGTTTTTAACAATCAGTTTGTGTTTGGGGCTGAGAATTATTGGTTTTACATAAACTTTTTAGAAGAGAATTAAATGAAATTCTGAGCTTGTTGGATGTTTGATCTCTTTGGTCCTGGAAGATTTTACTAATATGCCAATTCAAGTAAGGAAAGAAGACCTAATATATATATATATATATATATATATATATATATATATAT
>NC_058135.1:196865181-196886753 GCF_016433145.1 Gracilinanus agilis | reverse complement strand
ATATATATATATATATATATATATATATATACAGCAAAATATACAACAAAATATTAGACTTCTCAAGTCCAAGCCCTTAAAAAAGGGATTGAGGGAAGAAAATAAGAGAATGAGAATGAGAGAAAATTGACTCTGGTTTTCCTCTCTGCCATCCAAAATAAAACCAAGTCAAACTCAAAATATGGCTTTCTATTTCTGCTTCAGATACTATAAAGAGTCCAAAGATGAAAGATGAGAAGTAGAGAAGAGGGAGTTATTATATCATTAAGCCATGGCCACTACTTTTAGTGTTTTCTTGTTCCTTCTTGCCAGAAGAAGCATTATACAATATAATGCCATCTGTACTGTAAACACAAGAGCCACTGGAAAATGTCTGTACCCTTTTCAAGGTACAAATTCGTTTTAACTCAGAAAGACCTAGTTATGTTTTTTTAAGACAATGACTACATCAATCCAGTCATAATTAGGTTGCATGTTCCAAGACATTATTTTGGTTGAAGTTGAGTAGACAGGAGGAAGTTATTAGGGGACTCACCATTCCAAAGAGCAGTTAGAAGGTAATTTGCTGTCAGTGGATTGGTATGATTTTGAAAAAGGATTGCTAAGAAAATAAGTTCCTAACAGATATCCCCTGAGTTAGATAATGAGATATAAGCTGAATGACAATAAAATTAATTGAAAGATCAAAGTTGCTTGGATAGTCATAACTAGAGTGTTAATTCACTGATTTATTGCAAATTGAGGAATACTTGTAGATTTGTGACACAGTTCAGTTGGCCATGTCTTATTCAATAGATTATTTCTCAAAATATCACCACATAAAGTATTGAGCACATCATTGGATATATACAAGTAGAGGTATGATGAGAATCTACTAAAGAGGTTATAGAAAGAAATATTTCATTGATCAGTCACTTAACAAATTTTATTGTTTTCTATGTACCTGGAACTGTGCTAAATGCTAAGGGTATAAAGGAATAGATAACTCTCAAAGAGAGCTTGTAATAGTAAACATGTAAAAAAATGTGCATACAGGACTTCCAGGTTAAGATGGCTGCAGAGTAGAAGCAAGATGCTTATCTCTCCTAACCCACCTACACATGACACCTCAAAAGGACACAAAAAACAAATCCAGATGATTGAGGGGACCCCACAATAGGGCGCAGCATTGAAGGTACATGGGATTTGGGCATTTCCATGCTATAAGGGGGTGAAATAGCTCTCACTAAAACAAGAGTTGATCAAACCCTCTCCCCCGACACACACCACCTACAGTGCCAAAGCCAGTGCAGAAGAGTTAGAGCAAGCTTGGGAGCACTAAGGGCTGGTTCCTGAGAGCAAGCAAGACTTGAGACCCCAAGAAGTTAAAGAATGCTGACTTTGAAAGCAGATCTTGATCGTGGACCTCAAGGGTGGACCTTGGGCGGGGATCTAGTGAGGAGGGATGCCAGATTGTGGAAGCAGCAGCCTGAGACACTTAATGAAGCCTCAGACAGAGGAGTAAGCAAGTGGACCACCAGAAAGCTTCATCCTGAGAACAGCTAGACTTGAGACCCCAGCAGCCTAAAGAGCACAGACTTTGGACCAGAGGATAAAGCTGGGAGGAATAGCACTGCTCTGTGACTCAGGCAAAAACTCCTCCACAGCTCTATAGACACAGAGCCTCACCCATACTTCTGACTAAAAAAGAAAACAGCATAATAATAATGCTGGGCATAACAATGCCCAGGAACTACCCAAGAGAAAGAACAAGAAGAAAAGAACAAGAGAAAGAACAAGAAGAAAGCTTTAATACTTGATAACTTTTACACAGAAAAATAATCCAGAGAACAGAGCAGATATCAGAGGAGAACAAACAAGTAATCACATCCAAACCTTCCCCCCCCAAAATGAAAATTGGTCACAAGCTCTTGAAGAGTTCAAATCTGAGATAATGAGAAAGATGGAAGAGATTTGGCAAGAAAAGTGGGAAATAGCTCAAAAGGAAATTAACAGTTTAGAAGACAGAAACTCCCAATTGGAGAAAGATGCCCCCAAATCATAAGAATTGGTAAGCAAATTGGAGACCAAAATTAAATAGTTGGAAAACAGGATAGACCAAAACAAAAAGGAAAATCAAAAGATTTTAGTAGAAAACCAGTCTCTAAAGACCAGAATTGGGCAAGTAGAAGCCAATGACCTCACAAGACAGAAAGAACTAATAAAGCAAAGTTAAAAGACTGACAAAATAGAAGTAAACATGAAATATCTCACTGAGAGGATGACAGATCAAGAAAAAGGGTCTAGAAGAGACAATTTGAGAATCATTGGTATTCCTAAAAAATCAGAAATTAATAGAAATTTGGACACTGTATTACAAGAAATTATCCAAGAAAACTGCCCTGATGCTCTTCAACAAGAGGGCAAAATAGACATTTGAAAGGATCCATAGATCACCCTCTACACTAAAACCTCAAAAGACAACCACCAAGGAATATAATAGCCAAATTCAAGAGCTTCCAAGTAAAATAAAAAAAAAACATTACAAGAAGCCATAAAGAAACAATTTATATATCAAGGAGCACCAATCAGGATCACACAGGATCTGGCAGCCTCCACACTACAAGACCTCAAGGCATGGATCATGATATCAGAAAGACAAGAGAATTGGGTCTACAACCAAGGATCACCTACCCATCAAAACTGATTATATACTTCCAGGGGAAAGTTTGGGCATTCAACAAGATAGAAGATTTCCAAGTATTTGCACAGAAAAGTCCACGACTAAATGGAAAGTTTGATATCCAACCACAAAAATCAAGAGAAACAAGAAAAGGTAAATAAGAAAGAGAGGGGAAAGAAATAAAACTCTTATTTTTAAATAATTTGCTTCTTAAAGGGCTTCAATAAGATCAAATTATTTGTATTCCCATATGGAGAAATTATGTATAATTCTAAAATATTGTACTCACTATTATGGTAATTAGAATAATTATTCATAGGGAGAGGTTGGAATACTAAATGGTCTAAGATGATACGAGGAAAAAAGGGGAGGGGAATAGTAGATGGTGCCAAGAGAAACATGAATGAATAAGAAAAATAGAATATTTTATACCACACAAAGAGGGCATGGGAAGGGGAGGGGATGAATACTATTACAAGAAGGAGTGGAAGAGAGCATTAATAGGTAATATTTAAACCTTACTCTCAGCAGAATTAATCCTGAGAGGGAAGAGTAGCTAGATCCAATTGGGATATAGAATTCTATCTAACCCTATGGACAAAGTCAGAAGGGATTAACCAAAGGGAGCAGGGAAGTGGGAAGGTCAAAAAATGCAGGGGAGGAGAGGGGAAGGGAATCCATTAGGCCTTAAAAATAAAAAGAGGGGAACAAAAAGGAGGAGGTGGAAAGGGAAGTAAACTAAGGGAGGGGATAAGGGGAACTGACTTAAAATGAACCACTGGTTTAAAAGGGAATAGTGTTAAGAAGAAGGGGCAGAACTAGGAGAGGATGTCTAAATGTTGAGGAACACAGAGCTGATGACTATAACTCTGAATGTGAATTGGATAAACTCTCCCATAAAACAGAAGCAAAGAGCAGAGTGGATCAGAAACCATAATCCTACCACATGTTGTATAAAAAAACCCTTGAGGCAGGTGGATATTGTGTCATTTGGAATTATTGTAAACCCTGGGAGACTACAACTCCCAGGACTCGCTTCTATAACTTCCCCTGACAACTCTCACTTCATTCGTGGGAGGTGTCAGAGAAAGTATAAAAGAGAGAGAGTTTGGTGCCTTTTCTCTCTCTCAACACTGGAGTCTCTTCTCTCTACCCTGGAGGTTTGCTGAAGCTTTCTACCCTGGAGCTTTCTCTACCCTGGAGCTCTCTCTATCCTGGAGGATCTGCTCTGGAGGCTAGAGGCTCTCAGATCCTGAGCTCTCTCTCTTGGTGACTTTTCCCCTTTTGAGCTATCTCCTAGATTTTCCTAGACCTTCCCCTTTCTAATTAAAATAAAACCCAGCTATTCTAAACCCTAAAGTTGCTCTCTGATCTTTTATTTGAGCCTCTGAAGGGTTCTGGTCAATTTCCCCCTACAGGGCTGGGGACTGCTACCTTCCTGTCCCTTCCTCTACCTTCCTCTATCCTTTCTCACATCTATTCAATACTCCTACCTTCATCTCTTCATCCCCTCACAGTTTATGGCAACACAGATCCATTCCTCTACCTTCCTCTCTTCTTTCTCCCATCAAACCTTCCTTCCTGTAGATGGATATACATAGGTTTAAGGTCAAAGGCTAGAGAAAAATCCGTCGGGCTTCAACTAAGAAAAAGAAGGCAGGAGTAACCATTATGATATCTAACAAAGTCACAGTAAAAATAGATCTGAATAAAAGAGATAGGGAAGGTAACCACATCCCGATAAAAGACATAATAGTCGGAAATAACAGTACTCAACATGTATGCACCAAATGGTATAGCATCCAAATTCCTAAAGGAGAAATTGGCAGTGCTCAAGGAAGAAATAGACAGCAAAACTATTTTAGTGGGAGACTTGACCCTCCCACTATCAGATCTAGATAAATCAAACCAAAAAATAAATAAGAAAGAGTTAAGAGAGGTGAATGAAATCCTAGGAAAATTAGAGTTAACAGATATGTAGAGGAAAATAAGTAGGGACAAAAAGGAATACACCTTCTTTTCGGCTGCACGTGATATATTCACAAAGATAGACCATGTACTAGGGCACAGAAACACGGTAAATAAGTGCAAAAGAGCAAAAACAATAAATGTAACCTTTTCAGTTTATAAGGCAATAAAAAGAATAATTAGTAAGGGCATATAGACAGGCAAATCAAAAACTAATTGGAAATTGAATAATATGATTCTCCAAAATCAGTTAGTTAAAGAACAAATCATAGCAACAATAATTTCATTGAAGAGAATGACAATGGTGAGACATCCTACAAAAATCTGTGGGATGCAGCTAAAGCAGTACTCATGGGCAAATTTATAGCCCTGAATGCATATATTAACAAATTAGGGAGGGAAAAGATCAATGAACTGGGCATGCAAATCAAAAAACTAGAAAGGGAACAAATTAAAAATCCCCAGTTAAAAACTAAATTAGAGCTTATAAAAATTAAAGGGGAAATCAATAAAATTGAAAGTAAAAGAACTATTGAATTAATAAATAAGACTAGAAGCAGGTACTTTGGAAAAACAAATAAAATAGACAAAGTACTGGTCAATCTAATTAAACAAAGGAAGGAAGAAAACCAAATTATCAGTACCAAAGATGAAAAAGAAACCTCACCTCTAATGAATAGGAAATCAAGGCAATCATTAAAAACTATTTTGCCTAATTATATGGCAATAAATATAGCAATCTAGGTGATATGGATGGATATTTACAAAAATATAAATTGCCCAGATTAATAGTGGAAGAAATGGAATACTTAAATGATCCCATATCAGAAAAAGAAATTGAACAACCATCAAAGAACTCCCAAAGAAAAAATCTCCAAGACCAGATGGATTCAAAAGTGAATTTTATCAAACCTTCAAAGACCAAATAATCCCTATAATATACAAACTATTTAACATAATAAGCAAAAAAGGAGTTCTACCAAACTCCTTTTATGACACAAAAATGGTACTAATCCCAAAGCCACGTAGACCAAAAATAGAAGGAAAACTACAGACGAATTTCTTTAATGAACAAAGATGCAAAAATATTAAACAGAATAATAGCAAAAAGACTCCAGCAAGGGATCATGAGGGTTATCCATCATGATCAGGTGGGATTTATACCAGGAATGCAAGGATGGTTCAATATTAGGAAAACTATTCGCAAAATGGACCATATCAACAAGCAAACCAACAAAAATCACATAATTATCTCAATAGATGGTGAAAAAGACTTTGACAAAATACAACACCCATTCTTACTGAAAACACTAGAAAGTATAGGAATAGAAGGGCCTTTCCTAAAAATAATACATGGTATATGTCTAAAACCATCAAAAAGCATCATATGCAATGGGGACAAATTAGAAGCATTTCCAATAAGATCAGGAGTGAAACAAGGATGCCCACTATCACCTCTATTATTTAACATTGTACTAGAAACACTCACAGTAGCAATTAGAGAAGAAAAAGAAATTGAAGGTATTAAAATAGGCAGTGAGGAGACCAAACTATCACTCTTTGCAGATGATATGATGGTCTACTTAAAAAAAATCTTAGAGAATCAACTAAAAAGTTAGTGGAAATAATCAACAACTTTAGCAAAGTTGCAGGATACAAAATAAATGCACATAAACCCTCAGCATTTCTATATATTTCCAACACATCACAGCAGGAAGAGTTAGAAAGAGAAATTCCATTTAAGATCACCCCAGACAATATAAAATACTTAGGAATCTTTCTGCCAAGACAAACACAAGAATTATACAAACACAAGTACAAAACCCTTTCCACACAATTAAAACTAGATTTAAATAATTGGAAAAACATTGAGTGCTCATGGGTAGGATGAGCTAACATAATACAAATGACCATCCTACCCAAATCAATTTACTTATTTAGTGCTATACTATCAAACTACCAAAAATAATTTTTACTGAATTAGGAAAAAACTATACCAAAGTTCATTTGGAAGAACAAAAGACCAAGAATATCAAGGGAAATAATGAAAAAAAAATATGAAGGAAGGTGACCTAGCAGAACCAGATCTTAATCTGTACTATAAAGCAGTAGTCATCAAAACAATATGGTACTGGAGAAGAGACAGAAGAGACAGTGGAATAGATTAAGTGTAAGCAACCTCAGCAAGACAGTCTACAATAAACCCAAAGAACCCAGCTTTTGGAACAAAATCTCACTATTTGACAAAAACTGCTGGGAAATTGGAAAACAATATGGGAGAGATTGGGTCTAGATCAACATCTCACACCCTATACCAAGATAAACTCAGAATGGGTGAATGACTTGAATATTAAGAAGGAAACTATAAGTAAATTAGGTGAGCACAGAATAGTATACTTGTCAGATCTCTGGGAAAGGAAAGATTTTAAAATCAAGCAAGAGTTAGAAAAAATTACAAAATGTAAAATAAATAATTTTGACTACATTAAACTAAAAAGGTTTTGTATAGACAAAACCAATGCCACCAAAATTAGAAGGGAAGCACAAATTGGGAAAAATCTTTATAACAAAAAACTCAGATGAATGTTTAATTACTCAAATATACAAGGAGCTAAATCAATTGTACAAAAAATCAAGCCATCCCCCAATCAATAAATGGACAAGGGACATGAATAGGCAATTTTCAGATAAGGCTAAGGGGGGTTAGGAGGGCTTGGGGGAGAGGGAAAGAACATGAAATGTAACTATGGGAAAATATTCAAAATTAAAATTAAAAAATTTTAAAATGTGCATACAAAATATAAGCAGTGTAACTAGAATGTATTTGAAGAGAGGAAGCACTTGCAATAGAGGAAATGAAGAACTCTTGCAATAGGCAAGATTTTACGTGAGTCTTTAAGGAAACTAGGGAAGTCATGAATCAGAAGGAAAGACAGAGATGATTCCAAGCATTAAGAAATAGTCAGTGATACAACAGGGAGTCAAATGGTGTAATGTAAAGAACAAAGAATACCTGTTGTGCTATACCATGGATTACATGGAAGGGACTAAAGTATAGGAATATTGGACAAATAGGAAGGGATGAGGTTATGAATGTTTTTAAGTAAGAGATTTTTCGTTTGATCCTAATGGCATTAGGAAGCCACTGGAGTTAGTATTACATGGTACAGTTTGGGCTTTCCGAAAATCCCTTTGGCTACTTAGTGGTTTAGAGTGAGGGAAAAATTTGAAGTTAGGCCAACCAGAGTTATTGCAATAATTCAGATATGAAATAATGCTGTCCTGCATTAGTGAGTGGAAAGAACAGGAAATATATCAGAGATATTCTGAAATTTGAAGTAACAAAATTTGATAACAGAAGATATGTGGAGTAAATGCAAATGAGTAACAGAGATGATTTTATTTCAGAGCCTGAGTGGGTAGGAAAAAGTCAGAAGAAAGGATTTGGAGAAGAAATAATGAGGTTCTTAAAGCACCTTCAGGAAATACAGGTCAAGATATCAACTAGGCAATAGGTAATGCAAGATTAGAGATGAAGAGAGAGGTCAGAGCTAAGGATTAGACCACCTAGTGGAATAGTAGAAAAGGAAAATGGAAGAGGGTTCAAGAGAAAACCTTAAAGGATACCTATGGTTAGTGACTGTGATATGTAAGAAGACCCAGTGAAAAATATTAAATAGTAAGATGAATAGGAAGAAAAAAAAGGAGTGAGTGGTGATATGGGAACCTAGAAAGGAGAAAGTATTCCGGAAAAGATATTTGATGTTTATCAGAAATTGTAGAGCGATTGAAACTATTGGAAATTTAGAAATGGTCCTTAGATTTGGAATTTATTATTGAAACATTGGGAAGAGAAATTTCACTTAGAAAGTAGAAGCCAGATTGCAGACAGTTTAGAACTGAGTGAATGAAAAAAGATATGGAAACAGCAATTGAAGATAGCTTTCTCAAGGCAGTTAGCTGTAAAGGGAAGAAGAGCATTAAGATGATAGGTAGCAAGGATAGAAGGATCAAGTTAAGGTTTTTTTAAAGATAGGGGAAGCCTATTGGCAGTAGAGAAAGGACTAGTAATTAGGAAAAAAATGAAATATGAAAGGGGGAGTGACAATCAGAGAGGGGCAATATTTTGGAGAAGATGGAATGGAATCAAGGTGCATGCAGAACTGTTTGCCTTGGCAAAGAAAAAGGTCACCTCTAGTTAGACAGTCTAAGGAGGAGAGAATAGGGAAAGACATTTGAATGAAGTGAGGTGAAGAAGAAAGAATAGAAAACTCTTGGCAAATAGCCACAATTTTTTTCAGTCAAGTATAAAGTGAAGTCTTTAGCTGAAAGGGTGTAGGGAAGAAACACCATTGAAGACTTGGGGAGGGACAGAAAGGCTTTCAATAGCCACCATTGTGAGTGCAAGAGCAAATTAATTAAGGAAATGCTTCAGGGAGAGCCTAGTTTTAAGATTATGTAATATCGATTTGCATCAGGCACAATTAGCATATTTCCATGATTTTTAATCAGAAGCATTTGAATAAAAAGCAGTGCCTCTGGAAGAAATATAAGGTTAGGTTTTTGCAAGACATAATTAGCAATAGGACAAGGAAGCAAGAGATTACACTAGTGGAGAGTGGAAAGTTGAACTGATTCACCATGGGGCTGAGATAGGGAAGGAAGGAGAATATAGCTGGTGTAGGGGTGATAGCCTGGTTAGGAACTGAGAGATGAGTGAGGAAGCAAACTACATAACCTCTGAAAATACTTCTAAATTTTCAGTTCTATTATTTTTATTCCCTTAAGGACTTAAAAAAAATAGCAGACATCTTCAATTATCTCTGTTGAGTTTTCATTAGTAAAAGATGAAAAATAAAATCTAATATACTTTTAAAATGAATAATGTGAGGTACAATCATTGTTTCTAAAGTATGACTTATGATTATGCTTGGAAATGTAATATATCTTGAAAGTTATGTCACAAGTAAAAATTTATGGACAATATTTAATAAAAATTTAATTTAGATAATTTATTTTTCATTACAGGTATTGTTCATGCATGTTTGATTCTATGCTACAACTTCAAAAAAATTAATACCTTTTTTTCACCATATTGCATTCCAAATATAGAAAAATTTCAGTATTGGATGAGGTACAGAGGCATATATTGTGCTCAGATTTTGATTCTAGAAAACTCTTTGAAATATGTGGGGACACACTGTGAAAAATAGTAGCTCTAAGATGTTGAGTAGTCATTCATTTGACTGGGAAAATTATAATTCTAATTTAGAATAATATAGTACAATGTAGTCACTGTTAAAGAATGAAAACACTCTTGAATGGAAGGAATATTAAGTTCATTTTTCTCCTTTCCCTAAAAGAAAGCATATTCCCAAACAATGACAAAAACCTCCTTTATTCAAGTGAATAAACATTCATTAAGCACCTACAGTGTGAGCCACTCTGCACCTGCATTCTTTCTTGAATTTGGGTTTGTATCCATCTCAGAAAAGATCAATTTTTGCCCATCTGGTGGCTTTTATGACTCCTATCTCTCTAACAAGTTTGTTCCATTTCCAATACGCGTTTTTGGGGTCACTTTTGACATAGTGGACAGAAATAAAAACACTGCATTTTTTCTGAATCCATCTTTCATGAATAGTGCATGAAACTGTATAGTTTATACTAGAAAGGGGCTTTTCTAAAGTATTTTAAAGCCTTTCTGAGAACTAGTTTAAACAATAAACTAATTTCTCCTGGTGTACATCTTGACATGTTTTCCTTCTATGAAAACAAATCATAACCATCTTTTGTCATGTAGAGTTGATATAAGCTAAGAAAAAGCTATGCAATTTGTTTATGATTATATAGCTAGTGTTATAAAATAAATGGGCTGAATAGAGTTAGCAGATAGAGAGATGAGGGGTAGCCTGAATACTACCACTGCCAATTGGGAGACAGCAGTGATAGTTCAGATATGTGGCAAGAGCAAGAGATCTGAGTCTTGCCACCTAGCTAGATGTGGTACCACCTCCCTCCTTTATAACAGTGCCCAGGCAGGATCCTTCAGGTCAATGGATGAATCTCCCTGTCAGGTCCCACCTGGGGTTGATTAATGATTGTTATTGGGCTCTATTAGCCTTGGACAAGTTTATCTGACTGCATTGTTCCCTTCCCAGAGAAGTGATGAAATAACCACTCCAGGAAAGTACTTGAATAACTTTATCTATATTTCTAGCAAAGAAGGAATATTAGGGAATGGGTAGAGGAATTGGGAAACCCTAAACTAATTTGATAATAGTAATCCCTCAGAGCTGTAGGCAAGTGAGTGATTCTGGCTTAATCTAGCTCCTCTGGCTCAGCCTGGCCGCAGCCAAACCAGAGCAAGCAAGCTGGTGTTTGATGTCTTTCAGCTTCTTCTTCTTCTTGCCAGATGTTATGCCTATACAGCCTTCAGGTACCACCCCTTTTCACCCACTTCTTCTTCTCCTACCTACTTCCCAGATCCCTCCCAGGCCCTGGGAGACCTAGATAACTAAAGATGTTTGAATTCCTAAATATCTAGGGGACAATAGACTAAGAAGATTGATGGTCTGGGTACAGGTTGGCAATGTTAATCAGGTACAAGACAGGAGTTCTTTCAAGGTTGAACCCAGCAAGTCACAAATCCCAATAGCCCAGGGTCTACAGATCTCAGGTCCAAGGGAAATGAAAGGACCCAAAAGCCAGGGCTGCCAGGGTATTTATACTCGCCTTGGCCAACCGCTTTCTCCCCTGTCCTCATGGCCTCTGGGAACATTCTGATGTTCCAACGGTCTTCGCCTGTCAATCAACAGTGAGACTCTCTGCTCCCAGAGTTTCAATATAACACTAGTTAAGTGTTAAAGGTTACATGTCGGAAGCAAATTTCTCTCTCTACAGTGTTACTTTTTTTTTTTTTAACATCATCTCTCAGTGACCTGGAGATCAAAGACTACTGAGTAAATTCAGGTATAGATAAGCCCTCAGAGAGAGGAAGTTAAAGAACGAAGGAACCAAGGAGACAGGAAACTAATTCCACAGGCATTGCTGCCCTGGGTGGCCCAAGTGAATTAAGAAACTATGATTGGTTCCTGAGTTGTGATGTGTGAGTTAGTGGGTGGAGAAAAGAGCTTATAAGGGGAGACCTGACAGGAAGCTGGGGTCTTTGGCATATGCATGGAGGAGTTGAAGGGACCCTTGTTGAAGTTTAGCTACAAGCTCATAATGGCAACCAAAAGATTAGAAAGCTGAGTATCTCTCTACCTCTCTCCTACTCTCCTACTGTTCCCTCTTTTTACTACTGCTACTACTACTACTACTACTACTACTACTACTACTACTACTACTACTACTACTACTACTACTATTACTTTTTATTTAATAAAGTTATTAAGCTACCAACAGCCTGATAACTTTAAATATTACAGACATTTGAATCCAGATCTCCCTGATTCCAATTTTGTAATTCTATCCAGTTTATCCTACTGTATCTTAGCATCTATAGAAATACTAAAAGGATAGTATAACAACAATATTATGCTATTAAGGCTTCACCTTGTGCCCCCAAATCTCAAAACTCTTTGCAAACATTATATATTAGTCAATATTTATAACTTTCCTTTTGCAAATAGAAATATATAATCTTATATATCCCCCATAACAAGCCTATAAGGTAGAATCAGAAAAGCTATCCAAGGTCAAGCAAAGAACATATTATAGATATATACACAAACATATGTATGGATATATATGTAATATATATATGATGTATATACCTTTGTATATATTTGAAAATATTTTTGTGTATATAATAGATATGCAAATAATCATAAAGTTGTTTATGTATATTCTCATGTATGATTATAGTAATTAGGTGGTATCAGACAAAACTGTACATCTTGTCTCAGATGCTTACCTGCTGTTTGACCCTGGGGTAGACACTTCTTTAAACTCAATTCCCTCATCTGCAAAAGTGTAATAATAATAAACTAATTTAACCTGAAGGGTTGCTATAATGATCTCTTGAGATGAGATATGTATAGTGCTTTGTAAACCTTAAAGTGCTGTATACCCATCATCATCATCATCATCATCATCATCATCATCATCATCATCGTATCCAGAGAGGTCAATGAGATTGGTAAGTGTTATGTACCGAGAAATCAATGAAATTGATAAACAGATGGATGCTATTGTCTACTTTTCCAAAAACAAGTAAATAAATCAATGCTGCCTCATTACCTTGCTGATCTAAGGATCCATTCCAGAGGACTACAGGGTTTAAAGGTGATTTAATGATAGCAATTAGGTGGTACAGTTGGACAGAGAGCTCATCTTTCTGAGTTTAAATCTGGCTTCAGACACTTAGTAGCTATATGACCTTAGGCAAGCCATTTAATCTTGTTTGCCTCAGTTCCTCATTTGTAAAATGAACTGGAGAAGGAAATGGCAAACCAATCCAAAATCTTTGCCAAGAAAATTCCAAATGGGGTCATGGACAAGAATGAAATTGCTGAACCACAAAACCTTTATAATTTGATTAACTAGACTACCTGACACAATCTACTTATACTAGGTTTTTCTCAAGAGATAGGAGGGGGTGAAAAATGAGGCTAAAAAGACTACAATCAGCCCTAATACAAAAGGGATTTTTACTAATTTTGGATTACTCAAAAATGCCCACTTTTGGTGCATCTGTAACGGGTTCCAATAGATTACAAGAGAGACATTGTAACTCATTATAACGTGAAATCACAGCAATAATTTTGGTAAGAAGTGACAAGCCTGAGCAAAGATGGTAGCCCTGTTTATGGAGAGAAACATGCATCTATTAGAGAAGCTACATAGGTAAAAATGGCAAGACTTAGCAACTGATTTTTTTATGTGGAATGAGGGAGAGTGAGTTGAGACTTCCTTAGAGAATTTGAACTTGTGAGGAATGGATGATGATCTTGTCAACAGAAATTGGTATGTAAATCTTGGAGTTCTTTGCTTAGAGATGATATTTAATCCCCTGGGTGCTAATGAGGTCATGAAGAGAAAGAAAAGGGCCCAGGACATAGCCTTGGGATTAGGAAGCAGGATGAGCCTACTAATAAGACAGAGCTTTGGGGTTAGGAGAATGACAGAGCCTCTCTTAGGAGGCATGATGAATGAAAATGGGGAAAAACATTAAGTTTTTACTATGTCCTGAACTTTTTCCCATGAATGATACTCTCATAAAAGAAAATAAGAAGCAACTATCAGACAGGTAGGAGAAAGATCAAGAGAAAGTGTTTGCAAAAAAAAAATCCAGACTGATGAGAGTATCCAGGAGAGGATGGTTAAATGCAAAAGAAAGTTCAGTATGAATGAGGATTCAAAAAAGGTTATTAAATTTGGAATTGAGAGATCATTTGTAATTTTAGGAAAAGTATTTGAATTATGAATTTAGAAGTTGATTTACAAAGAAGAAATATAGGATTCCATTAATGCCATTTTTTTAGATTTACTGAATGGGAAAAGATATGTGATGGTAGCTTAAAAATGCAAATTAAAGTGATTTTTTCCTTTGTTTTTGTTTTTTGTTTTGTTTTGTTTTAGGAGAAAGATGAGCTTATTTATTAGAGGCAGGAAATGAATCAATTAATAGAGATTGAAGATTATATGGGGATGTTTGTGAACAACAATTGGTCAAAGGGGAGATAATAGGATGGAGAGTACAAATAAAAGAGTTGGTTTTGGGGAGGAGGACACTTCAAAGAATGGAGTAAAAATGATCACACTACTGCAAATAATAATATGGAAATAGTTTGATCAATGATACATGTAAACCTCAGTTGAATTGTTCATTGGCTATGGGAGGGGGGATAAGAGAGGGGAGGGAAAGAATATGAATCATGGAATCATGGAAAAATATTCTTAAATAAATAGTTTAAAAATATAAGCTTTATAATAAAAAATGGAGTAAAATAGGGGGATGTGGGGAATATCAAGACATTGTTTTGTAGAATATGGGAGAAGATATACCAATAGCCTACATTCTCAAAAAAAGTTTGAAATCCTTTGTTGAGCCACTGAAGGAGAGGGAAGTGTGGGAAGCTCAAGTAGAGGAGAGAAGGTAATGCTCACTTAAACCCATTATTTACTTTTTTAATGGCATAGTTACTAGGCTAGTATATCAGGATCATAGAATCTATTTTATCTTTCCTTTTAGTGAAGCATTTGATAAAGGATTACCATGTTATTCTAGAAGTCAAAGTAGAAGTTTGAAGAATAACTAAAAGTATAATCTATTTAGAACCCAAAATGTAATCATTAATTTTTGCTTTTAAGGTGATCATCAGTTGAATGCCCCAAACATCTGTGCTTAATCCTATGTTGTTTAGTGTATTAATTAATGACTTGTCATAAATGACATGGTTTATATTCGATACACATTAGATCAGTGATGGTGAACCCTTTCAAGACTGAGTGCTGAAAGTGCAATGCTCACACACATATGAGCCTCCCAAAGGAGAAAGTGTTCCCATTGGGATGCTGGGCAGGGGGGCAGATGATGTGAAAAATGTCCTCAGGTGTGGTGGAGAGGGAGAGGAGAGCAGCCCCTCTAGCACTTGTGCCATAGGTTCACCAACAAAGCATTTGATGGAGGCCTCAGGATCCCCAAATATCTTGAAAGCCTAGGCTTTCATGGACTAAATCTAAGAAGACAAAATTTGATAGGGAGACACATATACACACATTCCTTTCTTAGGTTCAAAATTTCCAAAAAGACTTTCAAAAATCTATAGGTAATCTCCATTATAAAATAAACCATACTGGTTTCTGCAATGTGTAAGAAAGAAAGATGTGGGAGGAAAAGCCTTATATTTTTGTTCTCCTAATTCTTAAATGGCACAGTACTTTGATTTATAACCAGGAGCATGGTTGACTATGGCACATCATTGGAACATAACGACTATCATGGAGTAAACATTCTCTTTACTCCTACTTCTATTCCCCATGTTGAAAGGAGCATAAAAAACTAGTGACCATTCTGGAAGTTGCAGGAACATATTAGATTTGAGACTTGGACAGGCCACCAAATGGGGAAAAATTAATCCTATTTGAGAAAGTTGCAAACACTGTTTAAGGAAAGTATTGTAGGTGTACTTTGCCACACATTAGGTATTTAATGAATGCTTATTGAACTGAATATGTTTGGGGAATATGCTTTCCTTTATTGAAAGAAGAAAAATGTACTTAATATTCCTTTCATTCATTAGTGTTTTCATTCTTCAACAATGCCTACATTCTACTTAATTATTTTAAATTACTATTATGGTTTTCTCAGTCAAACAAATGAATATCCAGTGTCCTCTCTTTCTGTTTTCCTCTAGATAAGGTCCAGTCAGCAAGATGTCTGCTTTCCATTTCTTTTGCTCTTTCACTGGATTTTGAAGGTCAGTTATTAGAGACTCTGGTTTAGAGGTGACAGCACTAATGTCTGAGACTCTTATCTGGGAGATGAAGGGTATGGTAGTTGAAGTTCTGTTCCTATAGAGTACCCAAAATGTAAAAAACTTAAATAGGTTAGGCTTTGATCTTCATATGTTTCCAAGATAAACAATGAGAAGACCTAACTGGAGCAGATCATTCATGCACCAGAGAAGTAAAAGAAGAATTTATAAGTAGTTAGAGCCATTTGGCAGGGGGACTTAGAAGAAAAGGGAAACTACTGAAAACTCCTCAGAATTAATCATATATGGATTTATGGATATTTTTAATGATGAAATAGGATCCAAGTGCTCAGGAAGGAAAGAATATACATCTTATACAAAAGTTTGTTCTATTTACCATTACACTTTTTTTCAAAATAATTTCATTAAAGAAGAATAAATCATTGCTTGAATTGTTTACACCATTTTAATGTACAACCTCTAAATTAAGGCTAATCATCTATGTTTAATTTGGGATAAAATGTAATATATTAGTTATGGGCTTTAAAATTACATTTGAATTTTTTTCTTTTAATGTAATATTTTTAAATAGATCCACCAAGAGTTCCAGATTTCCTATTCTCAGCCACTGAGAAAAGACAGTGAAAAACACTGCTTTCAGTATTCCTGACACTCTTGAAAAGATATACCACATAGTAAACCAGAAGAAAGTCATAGATATGAAATACAGCAGCTCAGACTTGCTTGACAAGCAGTAGATTATGATAACTTCTTGTGACATGCAGAGTTAAAAAGAAGACCAGTGTAAAATGTGCATGTCTGGGAAAGGGGATGATGAATTCTAAAACGGATGTAAAAGTTTTACAAGCTGTGAAAGCAGCCAAACCGAGACACTATTACATAAGAGGAATGATGTCTGTTCCTTAGATCACAGAAATTCAAATTTGAGAGGGATCTAAATGGACTTTGAGTCTAATCTATTCCTAAAATAGAATTCCTTCCACAACACAGTGATAAGAGATTATCTATCTTTTGCTTGAAGATTTCCAATGAGAGAGAAATCCATGAGGAAGGGGAAGAAGAAAGGTAGGCAGTGATCTCATGGCACCCTTGGACATATATAATAATGAAGAAGTGTTTCACTTTATCAAATCTAAATTTTTTGCAGCTTAGGATTTCTGCCCTCTACACAGAGCAAATCTCATCCTGTTTCTTTATGATAATTTGTCAATAACTTAATGACTTTAATGTTTCCCTTAAGTGGGAAAGCGGCACATATCTATCAAGTATCTTTAATGTGATGGGAACTATACTAATCACTTTAGAAATATTACTTCATTTGATATGGGATTGTAGGTCACCAATATCCTCAAATATTTTTCAGATACATTGCTGCCTAGCCATGGTTTCCATAGTCAAGAAACACATATGACTTAGCAACTGGGAGTCTGAGTGGAAAACATGGGATACATTATTTTAAAAAGGGAAAATATATTGACTTAATACCAAGAAAAAGAGTAGACTTCTATAGAGGGACATTTACTTTGAGTGCAATAGAGGAATTCTAATCCTTTCTAATGAAAATAATGTAGCTGCATAAAAACTTTATAATACAGACACAGGAATCAAGAGAAACATGAGGTAAATATGAGTGAGTAAGCATAAAGGATTAAGCCAGATGAACTGTTTAAATTGTAATATGGGAGATAATACAGTACTTTCAGAATCCTATTATCTTTGGGTATAATAGTGAATTTAATAAGACAAAATGCCTGGGAGACAATTTTAGGATAAAAGGAGAAAAGAAAGGAAAGAACAAATAATACAATGGAGTGGGGAAGAAAAAGAGGAAAAACACTAAGGAGAGAGGTAAATAATTCACATAATTTTTTTACACCACAAAAATTAGAAAAACTACACAAATGAAAAAGGGGTTGGGAAAGCAGCCAGAACTCTAAATTTACTTTCATTTAAATGAGTTAAAGAAATTAAGAAAGCACATATGCATACTGAGATAATTTCATTCCACAAGAAGAGAGCAGGGAAAATAAGAAGAAAGGTAGATTAAGAGAGAGATTAGACTTAAACAAAATAAACTGAAAATATAAGATGAAATAGGAACTTAAAAGAAAATAATCTATAACTGTCCTCTAGGTGGCAGGAAGAGAAATGTAGAAGTTGAGGGCATCAAAATTAGAGCACTTGTTCTGAGGACACACTTCCCTTACCACCTTCTTCTTTTTATAAAGATGGGAAATACAGATAAGGAAAATTATAAATGAATGTGCAAGTAAACAGTTAATGTTAACAATGAGAAATGTCAATGGAATAAATTCACCAATAAAATGGGAAAGGAAAAACAGTATAAAAACAGAATTTTAAAAATATGTTGTATTCAAGAAACAAGCTTATAACAAAAAATTCATATGAGGTTAAAAACAAGGGGATGTAATTAAATCCAATATTTATTAACTAAAGTTAAAAACAAGGGCAAAAAATTAAAGAGCCCATCCATTTGAAAAATGACTGAACAAATCATGACATATGAATGCGACATAATGCTCATGCTATAAGAAATAATGAGAGAAATGGTTTTCCGTAACTTGGGAAGATTTGTATGAATCCATGTTCAGTTAATTGAGAAGAAACAAGAGAACAATTTCTATAATAACAATTTTCTGAAGACAAACAAGTTAGAAATATTTTTAAAGTCTCATATTTCAATATATTTATCTAATTATCATCCATCTCTCTGAAATACTACTGGATCCAAGGCTATGGGGTACAATTACCCTTTCCTATCCACTAAAGAAAGATCTATGCCCTGTGAAGCTACTTATATGGTCCAGATTTATTTAAATCATGAGGTACACTGGAAATCTAGAAGAAAGCTCAAATTTATTTTCTCTCTCTGTCTCTTTAAATACTCACCTCAGTGATCCATGGAAAAACTACTTAAAGCCTGTCAGGAGCCACTCAGAGAAATAGGGTCTTTTAATAGGATCTCTTATCTGGACCCCATCAAGATCAATGCGGTTTCAGCAAAGCCCTGCACTGGTATTTGGGACCTGAAAATCAGGCCACAGAATGGATGGCTTATCCAAAACTTTGACCCCTCTCTGTGACTCCTTTTATTATTGAAAGCATATTAATTTTTTTAGGATAGCCTCAAGTTTTGTAGAAAGCCTCTAAGTGCCCCATAGTAAACCAGCACTTAATGAATTAACAGCCTTTTTTCACTCAGCAGAGAATAGCTGCAGCTGTGGGTATATCTCTCTTACTGCTCCAAATGTCCCAAGGACACAGAATGGCAGGCTCAGGGAAATTCCACCCTCAGTTAGGCACTTTCCCATGACAAAATATACCCCACAATTTTAAAAGCTTATTCTTTAACATATCTTTTGAAGTATGGAAACTTTTAGTAAAATAGAATTTTGATGAAGTAAGACTCCTTCTTTAAACTTAAGCATGGTCACATTCAGGCATAATCTACATGTGAAAAAAATTTGTATGTGAGGTAATTCTTTAACCTTGGTGTTTCTATACAGCTATAATTTCAATTGTGCTTTGTAAGAAGCTGTTTTTGGGAAAATGCATAAAATAAAGAAAGCTCAGAGGCTTTTTGGAGTAGTCACAAGCTAACGTATTGAACTGACAGTTCCCAGCTTCTGCATCATTCTTTCTCACCTAAACTGTACACCTTTCCCAACCCCTGGAGCTACTGTGTAGCTTCCAATAAAAAATTAGATTTTGACTCATGTCTAGGGATTCTCTAAAAGGTTTTGTGAAAAGGCGCTCAATGTAAAATTTAAATGAGGTTTACCTCAGGTATATATTTCCTAAACAACAAAAGAAATAATTAACATAAACTATTAGCATAAAATACTCAGATAAAAACTTACATGTTACACAAGTAATGACACATAAAAGTAGATTTAAAATCATTACAATATAATTGTTACAACTGCCAAACTGGTTTTACACATATCACCTCTGCTTGAACTGTCTCCCTTTAGACAGATATCTTCTATTAAATTAGCACAAGGATTTGGTTTATCTTCTGGCAAATGCTCATTTTCTCTAAGAGTTCCAGTATTATTTCTTCTGAAGTGCAAAAGTACTCTCTCAATATCCAGGTTTTTCAACACCTGGTATTCAGCAGTGCATTAGACTGCTCCAAGACTAGTCATAATTTTATTTTAAAAAAAAATTTTTTATTTCATTACATCTTGAAACAGTTTAAATTAACTGTTTTATGACATTTTGTGATCAGTGTTCTCTCCTTCCTTTCCAACCTCAGTCAAGATGGCAGATAATATAAGTAGCATATGTGTTATTGTAAGATACATACTTCCATGTCCATCATGTTGAGAAAGACACATCACACCAGAGAAAAATTCATGGAGTTAATAAAGGAAAAAATTATACACTTCAATCACCGTTTAGATTCTGTCAGTTTCTTCTATGGCCATGGACAGCTTTTTTGTCATGAGACCCTTGGAATTGTCCTGATAATATTGCTGATAATATTTATTACATTGCTGATAATATTTATTAACAGTTGATCATCATACATATTTACTATTACTGAGCATGTTTTCTTGATTTTGTTTACTTCACTTTGCATCCTTCATAGAAGTCTTTCCAGGTTTTTTGTGTCTTGTTTGTCATTTCCTATGGCATAATAGTATTCCTATACAATCATATACTACAACTTATTCAGTTATTTCACAATTAATATACATTCTTTTATTTTACATTTCTTTACCACCACAAAGAGAGCTGCCATAAATATTCTTCTACAAGTAGGTCTTTTCTCCTATCTTTGATCTCTTTGGGATATAACCAAGTTTGATATCCAACCACAAAAATCGAGAGAAACATGAAAAGGTAAATAAGATACAGAGGGGAAAGAAAGAAAACTTATGATTTTTAAATTTGCCTTTTTAAGGGCCTCAGTGAGATCTAATTATCTGTATTCCTATGTAGAGAAATGTTATATATAATTCTCTGTAGTGAACTCTATTCACTATTATAATATTCACTATTATAGTAATCAGAAGAATAATTCACAGGGTAAGGGTGGAACACTAAATAATCTAATATGACATGGGGGATGGGAAAGAGGGGGTGAATAGCAGGGGACACCAAGAGAAACTTGAGTAAATAAGAAAATAGGATATTCTATTACACACAAAGGGGGCATGGGAGGGAGAGGAGACAAATACTATTATAAGAAGGAGAGGAAGAGAGCATTAAGAGGTAATAATCAAACCTTACTCTTAGTGTAATCAATCCTAAATAATCCCATATCAGAAAAAGAAATTGAACAAGCCATCAAAGAACTCCCTAAGAAAAAATCGCCAGGGCCTGATGGATTCACAAGTGAATTCTATCAGACATTCAAAGAGCAACTAATCCCAATACTATACAAATTATTTGATATGATAAGCAAAGAAGGAGTCCTACCAAATTCCTTTTATGACACAAATATGGTACTGATTCCAAAGCCAGGGAGA
>NC_058135.1:196780407-196860181 GCF_016433145.1 Gracilinanus agilis | reverse complement strand
ATGTATACATATATATGTATATATATTTATATATACATATATATGCATATATATGTAATGTTTAGAAATAAAATATATATGTACACACACTCATTTGGTAATAAAAATCTATCTTACCTAAAAGGGAAGTAGGAAGGGAAGTGGAAAAGTAAGGCAGAGGGGGAGTGGTGATACAAAGGAAAACAGACAAAAATAAAGCAGTGATCATAATCAAAACAGACCTTAGAGGAAGGATAAGATAAAAGAGAGAGAAAATGATAAAGAGGAAAAAAGAAGAGGAAATGGACAGTTAGTAAAAAAATAACTGTGCATGGGAATGGGTTGAACTCATCCACAAGATGGAAGTAGATAGAATAGATTAGAAACCAAAATTAAACAATATGTTGTTTATAAGGAACATACTTAAAATAGAGAAACATGCAGAGTTAAAACAAGGGGTTGGAGCAAAATCTATTATACTTTAGCATCGATAGCAATCATGATCTCAGAAAAAAAAAAGAAAAAATATTTCTAGCTAAAAGGGATAAGTAAGTGTAAGGATGGGATTTGTGCAAGGGGGATGACCACCCAGTAGTGCTGCCTTTTTTTTTGACTAATGAATGGCTTTTATTATTCACAATTCAGGGGTTAGGGAAAGGGGTGATGGGTAGAGGGATTTGGGGTGCCCTCTTCTCTATTTCTATGGGATCTATCACTTGGGAGGGAACCTTTGGGATTCCCACTGCCAAGCTTCTTCCCCCGCCCATTCTCCTTCTGTTTCTATTTCTATCCTTTTCTATAATTGTAAGTTTTGACTGAAAAGGTGTCTCTCAGCAAGGTTGGGTAATGGGTGGAGACTAAGAGATCACTCCCAAAATGGAGTCCAAAAACTTAGCTCACTCAATTGTTGAAGACTTGATGGGTAAGAAGTGATAGAATGCCTTTGACCAGGGAATCAGGATTCCAATGTCCAGAGAAAGATCTTCAGGAAGCCCTCAGGACTGGATCTGAGTTGGGATATCCTCCTTCTCTCTCCTACCAGTCCTCCCCCAGACAACCTCTCTTCTCTTCCTCTTACGGAAAACTTCCCATAATTTTCTCTGGTCTCAACTGCCAGTAACTGTCACCAACTGTCAGCCACTCCTTCTCTGACTCCTTTTGTTAATGCACTAAAAGGCATAGCATCCACATTCTTAAATGAAAAATCAAATGAAGTATAGGAGAAAATAGGCAGTGAAAGTATAATAATGGAAGATGCCAACTTTTCTATTTCAGAGCTTGATAAATCTAATCATAAAATAAGTAAGAAATCAAGAAGATTAATAGAAATTTAGAAAATTAGACATGGGAGGCAACTGGGGAAAACTGAATAGGAATATAAAGGAATATACTTTTGTTTTCTTATCTGGACATGGCCATTTCTATAAAAATAAATAAACAAACCATGTATTAGAGCACAAAAACCTCATATCCAAAAAACAGTAAAGAAAAAGTATAAATTACACATTTTCCAGAGCTTAATGTAATAAAAATCATATTAATAAAAGATGGTAGACATAAAGCTCATAAGCTAATTATAAATTAAATAATTTAAACCTAAAGAATGAATGGATCAAAGAACAAATCAAAGAAACAATAATTTCATTAAGAAGAATGACTACAATGAAACAATAAAACAAAATTTGTGGGATGAAGCCAAAGTAGTGGTTAAGGAAAATGCATTTCTCCAAGTGTATACATCAATAAAAGAAAGAGCAAATCAATGAATTGGGCTTACAACTAAAATTTAAAAATAACATAGAAAAAATAAATTAAAAATCCCCAATTAAAGAAGAAAATGAAAACCAAAAGAGAGATGGATAAAGATGGAAATAAAAATAACATTAAACTAATAAAAGTTGGAGGTGTTTTATGCAGAGAAAAACCAATGAAATAGATAAGCCATTGGTTAATTTTGTTTTCATTCATTTATTTATTTGTTTTATTAAAACCCTTTCTTTACATCTTGGAGTCAATATTGTGTATTGGCTCCAAGGCAGAAGAGTGGTAAGGGCTAGGCAATGGGTGTTTAAGTGACTTGCCCAGGGTCACACAGCTAGGAAGTGTCTGAGACCAGTTTTGAAAGTATGACCTCCTATTTCCAGGCCTGGCTCTCAATCCACTGAGCCAGCCAGGTGCCCACTAATTTGATTTCTAAAAAAGAAGTAAAACCAAATTTCTAATATGAAAAATGAAAAAGCTAAATATATAGTGATTGATGATAAAATCAAAGCAATTTTTAGGAATTGGTTTTCCCAATTTATTGCCAATAAATCAGAAAATCTAAGTGAAATAGATGAATACTTACAAAAATATAAACTACTCAGATTAATAGAAGAGGAAACTGAATAGTTAAATAGCCCCATCTTGGAAATTGAAATTTAATTAGAAATTCAATGAGTCATCTAAGAAAAAATTTCAAGTGCCAGATGGATTTACAAATGAATTCTACCAAACATTTAAGAAACAATTAATCTCAATATTATATAAACCATTTGAAAAAATAGTTAAACAAGTAGAACTGCAAGAAGCTTTTTATGACACAAATATGATTTTGATATCTAAACCAGGGACAATAAAAACAGAGAAATAAAACAATGGATCTATTTTCTTAATGAATATCAATGGGAAATTTTTAATAAAATGCCATTAAAGAGGCTGGAACAGTATATCACAATAATCATACACTATGACCAAGTGGGATTTAGACCAGGAATGAAGGAAAAGTTTACTATTATACTTGGGAAAAAACCCAGTATAATTGATAATTTTAAAAATAACAAAAATTATATGATAATATTAAATACAGAAAAGCATTTTACAAAATAACAGCACCTATTCCTATTAGACATAGTATGAAGCACAGAAATAAATGGAAATTTCCTAAAGATTATAAATAATATCTATCCAAAATCATTAACAAACATTTTCTCTATTGGGGATAAGCTAGAAGCCTTCTCAATAAGACCACAAGGATGCAAATTATCATCACTATTATTCAATATTATTCTAGAAATAGCTATAACTATGAGAAGAAAAAGAAACTGAAAGAATCAAAATAGGCAATAAGGAAACAAAACCAGAGAACTAACTAAAAACTCATTCAGCTAATTAAGAATTCCAGCTAAGTCTTAGGAAATAAAATAAACCCACATGAATCATCAGTATTTCTATATATTTCCAAAAAAAAGCTTAACAGCAAGAGATAAAAAATTAAACTCCATTTGAAATACTCTATACAATATAAAACACTTGGGAATTGATCTGCCAAGAAAAACTCAGGAACTATTCATTCCAGAAAAAAAGAACCAATAAATAGAAATAAGTAAAAGATAGTTTTTAAGTACAAATAGATATCTTTTTGTCAAATTTTACTTTCACTAACTGGGGCAGGAGAGAATTAATTCGATATTTTAATGTAACAAGCAAATGCATATATTTAAATTTAAAAATATATTAATGCAATTACAAAACATTTTCATACAAATTAAATCAGTTGTAAACAGATAGAAAAATATTCATTACTCATCAGTAAATTCACTCACTGTATTAAAAATGATATTTCTACTTAAATTACTTTACTCTTTCACTGCCATTGTAATAAAACTACCAAAGAATTATTATATAGAGCTAGAAAAAATAGTAACAAAATTCATCTGTGTGAAAAAAAAAAGGTCAAAAGTATAAATGAAATCAACAAGAAAAATGTGAAGGAAGGGGTTCTTGCAATTCTAAATTTAGAACCAAATTATATAGCAGCAATCATCAAAACAATCTGGTACTAAGAGGAGGCAGCTAGGCTTGAAGTCAGGAACAACTGAATTCTATTCTCACTTTAGAATTTTGCTAGCTCTGGGAAATTGGGCAAGTCACTTAACCTCTGTCTTAGTCCACTAGAGAACAAAATGGCAAAACACTCCGGTACCTTTGCCAATAAAACCCCATGGACTATATTGGCATGATTTTTTTCCGTGCAGTCATTAAGCATTTAGTACAACTAAATAACTGAACAATAAAGTATTTTAAAAAGAGTGGCACATATGAGTGGAATATATTAGGTACAAAGCACACAAGAAAAAATGACCATAGTAATCTAGTATTTGATAAATCCAAAGATCAAAATTTGAGGAACAAGAACTCATCATTTCATAAAAAATTATAGGAAAACTGGAAGAAATTAGTTGTAGATTACATCTCACATTTTATAGCAAAATAAATAAAATAGATAAATGATTTAGACACAAAGGGTAATATCATAAGTAAAATAAAGGAGAATAAAAATATGTCTAAAGATAAGTGAGGTGTTTATGACCAAATGAGAGGTAGAGATTAAGAAAAGTAAATAAGTAATTTTGATTACATGAAATTTGAAAGATTTCCCATGCACAAAACTAATGCAACCAGAAATAGGACAATAAAAATTTGAGAAAAAATTCACAACAAATTTCTCTCAGTAAGACCTCATTTCTCAGATATATAGGGAACTCAGTCAAATTTATAAAAGTAAGAGATATTCCCTAGTTTATAAATGGTCAAAGGATATCATCAGTAATTTTTCAGTAGAATGAAAGCTATCAATAATCACATGAAAAAAGTTCTAAATTATGACTGATTAGATAAATACACATTAAAACAACTCTAAGATACCATCTCCCACCTCTCAAGTTGGCTAACATGACAGAAAAGTAAAATGATAAATGCCGAAAGAGACATAGAAAGTTTGGAAAACTAATGCCTTGTTAGTAGAGTTGCAAATTAGTCTGCATATTCTGGAGAACATTATGGTACTATGGTTAATATAAAACTATATTTGTAAAATATAAAAGTGGATACTTTTGATGCAGCAATACCAATCCCAGGTCTATATCCCAGAGACCAAAGAAAAAGTGAAAAGACTTATTTGTACAGATATATTTGTTATAGTTCTTTTTGTGGTAGCAAAGAATTAGAAATCAAGAGGATGACCATCAAGTTACGGTATATGATTGTGATAAAATTATTGTTCTATAAGAAATGACAAGCAGTATGTATCCCCCCACCAACAAAAGCCATAGGGAAAACTTATGATCTTATGCAAAGTGAACAGAACCAATGAAACATTGTACATAGTAATAGTCATATAATAAGGATCTTTCACTAACTGTGAAAGATATTTACTATGATCACGACAATGATCCAAAACAATTTTAAAGGACCCATGATGAAAAATACTATTCACCTTCAAAGAGAGAAGTGATGAACTCTGAAAAGCAAACTGAAACATATTTTTAAACTTTATTTCCTTTCGTTTGTTTTCTTTTGCATTAGGGCTAATATTGAAACATTTGACTTGACCTCACATGCATAATAGAAATCAAAACATTTGCCATCTCATGGAGAGGGGAGGGATGGAACAGTGGAAAAGAAAACAGAGCACAACTTTTTTAATGTTTTTTTTTAATTTTTAGATGTATTTGGGAAACATTTAATGAATTTTTTTAAAAGTTTGCATATATGAGCCTCCTTGCTCTTTCTACTGAAACAAATAAAATTGATAAAGAAAGATATATATATATATACATATAGATATAGATATTAGGCTTTTATTTAAACCATTTTGATAGTTATAGCCATGTGCCTGATAAGAGTTCCTTCAAACAGCTGTGCCATTACCTCTGCCCACCTGGCTTGTTCAGCAGGAAAGAGGGAGTACAAATTCTGTCCTTAGTCTTTATACCTTTGTTTACATAATCACACTTCCTGCCCACCTGTACTACGCAAGAGGAATCATGGGAAATATAGTTTTTAAGAGTCTTAAATGTCCACAGGAAGTTTAGACCAGAGACCTCAAGATCCGTTCAAGGACCCCCAAATTTGCAATATCACACTACCTGTTATAAAATATAGCCTAATGTTATGAGGAGCTGAAGCTGAGTATGTGAAGGTAATACATAAGTGTAATACTTAAATTGTGATAGTGAAACACAAAGGGCCCACAAAATGTTGGTAATGAATCTGCTAAACTCAACTTCAGAATAGCAGTGTCCCAGACTGGTCAGCTAAAATGAAGAATCTGTGGTTGGAATTATACAGACACTTCTAACTGAACAATCTGGCCCAGTAAGGGATAATGCTAGAGTTTGACTATGGATTAGATCTTGTTTGGCTGACATTACTCTCCTTTCCCTTAAATGTCCCAAGGATATGCTCACTAAGCCTTAAGATAAAGCTAACACAAGTTTAGGTAAGTTTCAAAGATTTAATGCTACTAGGCTTAGAGCAGGGTATTAATTGAGGAAGGAGGAAAACAGGAGATTCCTAATCTAAGCTAATGATGAAAGACGGTACTTGAAGAAGGAATGATCAGGCTTGTCAATAGGAAGAGCCAGACAAAGTTCAAACAAAATCAGGTTGTTTAGATGAGAGATGTTGTTGCTTGCTGTTGGAGTATGAATCAGGAACAACTTGTTTGGTATAAAGGTATCACAGGATCTGAGACTATAAGTTGGTTAGTGCAGGTTGCTGGCAATTCAAGTTGACCTAAGGCCTACCCAAACCAAATATCTTCCACTCCCAAACCCAATCTCCAGATTGAGATCAAATTTCCAGTTCAAATTCTCCTTATAATACCTGTGCATCAACTGAATTGGCACCTGATAGCCCCTGCCTCTCTCAGTTCATTCCATGTTCTAAACAGCTAACTGTCCATCATTTTGCAGACTGGCTAAAATGATGGCAGGAGAGAGTAACGAATGCTGGAGGGGATCTGGCCAAATTGGGACATTAATGCATTGCTGGTGGAGTTGTGAACTGATCCAACCATTCTGGCTGGCAATTTGGAACTATGCTCAAAGGGTTATAAAAGAATGCCTGCCCTTTGATCCAGCCATACCATATTGCTTTTGCAAAATGTCATTACATACCTCTTGGGAGTACTTACTAATACAAGTTAGTATCTACTCTATTACTTTTCATTGTTTGCAACACAAGTGTATGTGTGCCCCATTGTGGTGGGGCAAATATCCTCACTTCCCCTCCTACCCTCCTTGAAATCATCTTTGAGACAATTGGTTCAGGAGACTTAAGAGACAGCTATTGAGATACCATTTCCTGGTCAGCTGGGTAAAAAAAAAAGACACAAGGGTTCTAGATACTCTTGATACTTGCCTAGTTGACTACAATGAAAAACTAGGGAGTAAGGGAACTTTGATCAAGTGAATCACCTTTCAATGTTCATGATGCACATGCTTATATCAATTGTGTTGATATTCTTTTAACATGACTAAGTAAACTTCCTTTTGTTTTTGTTGAATTATCATTGAGTGGTTCTTCCAGTATTCTATTTAAATTACAAAGGATTGGTCTGAGTTGGATCCAGCCCAGAACATTCACAATTCTCAATGATGCTCTGAGCAATTCTCAAATGCAAAGGTCACAAAGAGGGGATAAATGAGGATGAGAAGCAGAGGAAAAATAACAAGCAGCTAAAAAGATAGTGAGATGATGCTATGGTTAATGTTGGGCTTTTAGGTAGAAAAAACAAAGTCCAAATCATCCCTAAGACATTTGCTGGCTGTGTGACTCTGTGGGAGTCCCTAATACTCTGCCTCAGTTTTCTAATAGGTAAAATGAAAATAATAATATAACATCCAACTGGGATATTTTGAAAATTATTTTAAATGTTCTAGAAAACTTAAGGTACTATACGATGTTTTTTTTTATAACAGTTAAGGATTTTCTCATTGATTCAAAAGTAAGGATGTGAGGGAAAATGAAATTTCGGGTGAGGAAGGAGGTATTTTAAAAGTTAACTGAAAGACACAAATACTTTCTCTTCTGAATTAATTTATTCTATCTCATATGATGTGGATATAAGCATATAAATGTATTTCTCCCCATTATTTTTTTCTTGCTAGTCTATGGAGCAGGTTGAGCTGACAGAGGAGAGACAAGATAGTTTCTGACAATTTTCTTTCACTTTAAGTCTTTTATTAAATAACTCTTTACAAAAAAGACATAAGCCAATTTCCAAATGTGGAAACTTTGGTGAGATAACAGTATATAAAAGTTGGGTCTTCAATGGCACTGACATGCCAGTTATACTAAGGCGATTCGCCAGTGAATGATGGACAGTTTTCCAAAAACGCAGATGTTTCAAAACAATGCAATGGTTGGCAGGCCAGATTCAAAAATTAAAACTTGGTCTGCAAAAATTCAAGAGCACATAAATTGTCGCACAAGTTCTGATAGCAATGGGACATAAGAGGTCTAGCCACATGGTAATGGTGTGTAATGGCAGCTGTTCAGATTTTCAATTTTTTTTTTTACTGATCTACTTTGTTTTATAATTTTTTCCAAAGAAACATCCAATTTATTAGTAGAGATTCTGGGAACACAATGTGAAAGCATTTTGCTTTTTATTTTTTAAAATAAATCCTATGTCAATACATATGTAATATAAGAGTGGTTGGGTATTGTATAAGTATGCACATTTGCTATGGAGTATTATCTTCACTATTATTACACTTGAGCCTTGTTTGGGACACTGGAATTTAAAGGGTGGGTAAGCATTAAAAAAGATTTGGTAGAGGCATATCTAAACGAATGATCTTTAATTTGCAACATATCTTTTAAGAACAAATGGGTCTATGTCCTATCTCTAAATATGTTGTCACCTAAACCTTCAAAGACAAATGACTAGTTTTCTAGTCCTTTTTACTCCTTAACAATTTCCAGGGATCTCAGTTTCAAAACAGTTTATTTAGTGATAGGGGCTCAAAACACATTTGTTGAATTGAATTGTTGAATTTCTTGGAGAACTTTTTTTCAGCATTTATTTACATTAACATCACTCAAAAACTATTTAAATACTAATTAAAAACTAAAACTACAAATTTCAATTCCTCATGTATGCAGAGTCAACGAAATTTTGTTTACACAGAATTCTGGCATACTTATTCATTACAGAAATCCCCAAACTTTAAGGATTCCAGTGCCTGGGCCCTATCCACCCTAAGAAGAACTCTCTACTCTAGGTCAGTTTTCCATCAGGTTTCCATGGCTTCCCATCTGTTAGCTATGCTGCATTCAGACAATAAAAAAAATATCTGGACAATTTACTATAACCCATTCATACCACAAAAACTTTTACAGACAAAGTAATTAGCATTGTTGACTAGTCCTTTCTAACAAAGAATTGTAAAATAGAGAAAACCTCATATGGAAAAATACCAGTATGTTACTTAACTGAAAAATATAATTCAATGATTACAAGATCTATGGTTTTACAATGATTTTTAAAAATCCATTTATCTCATTTATTGAAGGGAAATTATTCTTTTGTCAATGTATATTTAAATTTAGGGTCATTCCTATAAAATCATTTCTTTTACTATTCAATATTTAAAATTTCTTTTCAAGTTCTTCAAAAAGTTCTTTTGGAGCCTGACTTCCTTTCTCATTTCCTTTGTGACTTCATCTCTGATTTTATTTTGACTTTCCCTTTCACTAAAGTAACTTTCTAATGTTAGGTATTTTCTTTATCTTTTGCTTATTTTTCTATTTATTCTTTTCCCCCTTATTACATTATTTATCTGTTAAGGTTCTCATCTTCACTTCCACTATGGAGAATACTGTTCTAGGCTTTCAGTGTAGCCTTCTCTGGTGTATGGGGTAACCTCAGCTGTATTTAGGTCCTACAACATGCACTTTGAAGGCATTGCCCAGATGACTTCTCTTAGGGAGGCTTGTAGCTGTTTTGTCTGGCTCAATTCTGGTCCTCAGGCTAGAAATTTTCCTATTATTTCATGGGCTAGGCCAGTGATAAGGAACTTTATAGAGGGGTGGATGATGTAAGAAATGTCTTCAGGCACATGTAGAGATGGGGAGGTGAGCAGCCCAGTCCCAGGTCCCTCTGACTTTCTAGTAGAGAACTGGCAAATTCTGTGCAGGGGCAAGAACATACATGCCCATATGAGAGGCTCTGAGTGCCCATTTTGGCACATATGTAACATGCTCACCACTACAGTGCTAGGCTGTTTCCTGCTCTGCTCATTCATTGCCTCAGGCCATTTGTAAGTGTTTTGGACCAATCATTCTGCTAGTTCCCCTGAGGCTGCACTTCACTAGGCTACTCTCCCTGTTCACCCCAATGAGTCATATCTCTCCTGACTTTCTTTGTTTTGAGGTGATTTATTTTCTATTTTTGTGTTGTGGGAGTGTTCAGGTGAGTGAGCATCCCTTACTCTGCCATCTTAGCTCTCAAATGCAATTCCAGAATAATTCTGTCTTGTGCAGAATTACAAATAGGTGAGACATAGCTGGGAAAGTATTTTGAAAACTAGATATGGTTAGTCCTGGGTTCCAATCTAGCCTAAAACACTTTCTATCTATGTAACTCCAGGTAAGTCTTAGAACTCATTTGGTGCCCCAAGTTATGCTTTCTGCCATAGATTTCCCCTCCTGAGCTTTCTATTTGCTTGTCTCCTTAGCCCTGTCTGGTGTGTCTTCATCATTTTACTTCCTTGGGCTCTCAGTTTTCTTATCTGGAAAATTATGCTACTGGACTGTATGATCTCTTAGAAAGGGTGCATATTGGAAATTCTTAGATTCAAGGAAAGCAATTCTGAGCTTAGAATGATATTTAAGGGTCAATTTTGCCTCCAAACCTCAGCATCTGTGAAGAAGCAAATAGATTCTGGTCTACTACAAATTACATGTGAGCTGACAAGATTCACTAGAATATGTTCAATTCCTACCTCTAACACTTATTAGCTGTGTGGCTCAGGGCAAGTCATTGAACTCAGTGTTTTAAGTAACATTTTATGACCTATACATTGCAGAAAATGTGGTGACCTACACCTTTAGAGTTTCCTATGCCAGTGAAAGCAGAGGTTCAATTCCTTTCCTAACATTTTTCAGATCTTACAAATTTCTGAAAAATACCCGAATTCCTTACTTTATGGAAGAGGACATGAGCTTAGAGAGAAGAAATTAATTTGTGTGTGTATTCATCTACATGCATATATATATATGTATATATATGTACAAAGGGCTTAAGAGTCTTATTATAGTTTTAATTTTTAAAATTTTAATATATGTAATGATATTTGTAAAACTAAAAAGTGTATATAAATGTTATTTATCATTATATTAATTATTTAATAATAGTGTTTTATTTTTGATTATTTATAAGATCATTACATTATTATAATTGTTTGCCACAACTGATCAATTGATTGCTTTCCTCCCATAGTTTCATGTTCATTAGGTTATGAAAGAAATCACATAACACTTAGATAAGAAAAAAACTCATGAAAGAAATAGAGTGAAAAACAATATGTTTCAATCTGCATTAAGGCTCCATCAATTCCTTCTGAGGTAGTGAATGCCATTTATTGTCATGAGTACCTTGGAGCTGTCTTGGAGTCTTGTATTGCTGATAGTAGCTATGTCTTGATCATAATACATTATTTCTGTTTTTGTGTACAATGGTTCAGCTTACTTCACTTTACATTACTTTATATGAGTCTTTCCAGGTTTTTCTGTGATCATCTTATTCATCATTTCCTACGGCACAATAATATTCCATCGCATATACCACAACTTGTTCAGCCATTCCCCAACTGATGGATATCCTTTAGTTAACAATTTTTTGCCACTATACAAAGAGCTACCGTAACCATTTTTGTACATGTAAGTCCTTTCTCCTAACTTTGATCTTTTTAGGATACAGAACTAGTAGTGGCATTGCTAGGTCAAAGCGTATACACAATTTTATGGTCTTTTGGGCATGGTTTCCAATTGCTCTCCAGGATGGATGTATCACAGTTCCACCAACAAAGAATTAATGTCTCAATTTTATCACATCTCCTCCAACATTTATCATTTTCCTTTTTTATCATATTAGCTAGCATATAGGCACAAATTGGAATATTAGAGTTATTTTAATTTGCCTTTCTCTAAGTAATAGTGTTTTAGAGCTTTTTTCATATGAAGAAAGACAGTTTTAAATTCTTTATCTGAGAACTTCCTTTTCATATCCTTTAATGACTAGTCAACTGTGGAATGACTTGTATCCTTATAAATTTGATTCATTTTTTTACATATTTAAGAAATAAATCTTTGATTAATTTCAGTGAAGTATCAGAGTAGGTAAAGAACCAGGCCTTGAGTTAGACTATTTGATCTAGCCTTAGGCACATACTACCTGTGGGATGCTAGGCAAAATACTGAATTTCTGCCTGTCTCAGTTTCTTCAACTATAAAATGGGAATAATAAATAGCACCCAAATCCCAGGGTTGTGTGGACAAAATTAGATAATACAGTACTCAGGTCTTAGCATATAGTAGGTATTATTTAAATGTTATCTTTCATCATTCCTTCTTCCAGTAGTTTTGGGGAGTGGGACAGACATTTATTACAATACTACAGAAACAGATGTCTTATGCACAGGAAATTTGTGAAGAGTAGTAAAGTTGCATAAAAATTATATTTATGCAGGAATAAGTGAGTGACTATGTATTGGATTAATTGTGTGTTAATTGGTTTTAATTTATAATTAATTTGAAAATAGCACTAAAACTTCCATTCATTTGGGAACCATAATGATCAAAGAACAAAAATAGAGGAGGAAGCCTAGGCTTTAAAATTCATACACATGACAATCAGACCAAGATAAAATATTGAATAGTTTAACATGGAAAGATGTATGAGTCAACATAATACCAGATTTCCTTCAATAGAAACATTAATTGAGTTACTTAATAAAAAGCTCTGTCACTTTAAACTTTAATATGCAGAAGCATATTTGTTCCCCCCCTTTGTATGATATGGTATGCCTTGGAATTTTTCCTTCCATGTTTTATTACAGTTTATGGGTTGCTCTATTTACTAAGGACTATATACTGATAATAAATAATAACACCTTGATGGTTAGGGTATAATTTACTTGTGAAAATAAAATCACCTTTAATAATATCTTATTATGCTTATGTAATGTTATGTCATGGTTTTGAAGAAATTTATACAGTATTAAACTATATACCTCTCTATGTCACTATTTAAATTTTACCACTAAAAAGGAACAAATATCATATTTCTATAACTATATGGAAAAAAAGATTTCACCAGGCTTTGTGGTTATAATACTCTCACTCATAGCAGTTCATTGTCTCTCTCCTTAGTCACTCTCCTCAATTATATTGCCAATCTCATGGATGAATGTCTTCCTAAAAGGAACTAGGAAAAGCTCAGAAAATAAATGCCACATTTATATATGTTTCATGAAAAAAAAATCTGCTGATTATTTTTATTTCTACTCGAAGGATCGGTTAACTTCATTGGGATGAGGGGGTCACTATATTACCTTAATAAATAATGTTTCTCTCAATATCAGGTTTCAATGCATAGTTGAAGCTCACCAGCTTTATATCTTCTTCCCTGGCATTTCTTTATGCTGTGACTCAGTGCCACACATATTCTTATTCCAAACTATAATATTTCTCAATTTCTTCTCTCAGACTTCTCCATGATCCTTCATTTAAAACTCTTATAGATGAAATATATGTTTGAATTTATATCTATTACTTTTCTACATTTCCTTGAGTCTGGCTTCTTAATCTCCAGTGACTTAACACTTGTTTGGAAGCTACTTCAATGATATCTTAAAATAGGCCTGGAAAAGAATAGGCAGCTCAATATCTCTGCAAGTCTTAAACCTACATCTGCTCCTCTGTTTTAGGTACAACCCATATAATTCTCAATATCTGAGATTTTGACAGAAAGCTGCTAATTGCTTCAAACTAGCTGAGCAAGCTAAAAAAAAAGTGTGAAGCCCATTATTTCTACATTCTTGTTTTGGACTCATGCAAAGAGAGGAAGTAAAATAGATAGTCAACAAAATGAAAGTACATATCTGAAATCTGATCATTAGAATACAAGATAAAATGTAGTAGATGGTTTTAAGTGGCTAATAATTTGATTTTGTTTCAGACTCATTCAGAGGCAACTGTTTCACTTTGCATTGGACCTTTAGCAGGAACTACTTGTTGACATTCAAAGGAATGTGATGAAGTTGAGTTCATTTTGTTAGAAATGGTGTGATTCTTGTGTAAGGATGGATTTTTGTGTAGAGAAGATGGAACCAAAGAAGGAGAAGGCAGCTGCTGGCCGTTATAAACCAGCAGAGGATTCTGGGGATTTTCTCCCAGGAGGAGGGAAAAGAGGGATCTTTGGGCTGAGGGCTGGGAGGAGTGAGGAGGCAGAAAACCCAGCTCTGATCAGTCCAGAGGCCTTCCTGAGGATCCTTCTCTTGGAAATTGAAATCCTGATTCCCGATTACAGCCATTCCAACACAACTCATGCTTCAAAACTACAACCATCAAGTCAACTATGATTTTGAACTCCACTGGGAGCAATCTCTTAGATTCCCTCACTCATTACCCATCCTTGCTGAGGGACCCTTTTCAGACAAAGCTTACAATTATAGGAAAGGTTAGAAATAAAAAGAAAGAGAAATAGAAGGGGAAAGAGGGGAGAAGCTTAGGAATTGGAACCCCTAGGGTTCCTGCCTAAGTGATGGACCCCATAGGAATAGTGAAGAGGGCACCCCAAAAATCCCTTTGCCCTTCATCCCTTTCCTCAATCCCTGATTCATGAATAATAAAAGTCATTTAAGTCAGATATCATTCCTGTGTGCCTGAGAGACAACATAAGAGAGGGAAACCACAGCTTGGTCTGGCAGCCTCCATCTTTGAGCCAGACCAACCGCTTTGTAATGAATCGACCTCGGTGGAGGCTTGAGTGAACCCCGTCCTTATTTGGGATTGGATTGGGATACCTCATACCTCCTCTTGTACAGAAGTCTTGCCCCCAACTCTTGTGGGGCAGCACAACCATCTAAGTCACCCAGTTTTGGGGTGACACCCCTTAAAGTCTCCCAGGGTATATTTGGCGCCAGGGTGTGCTGGAAGAGAGAATCACCACACAAACCCTCTCTCTCTCTCACTCTCCTATCTACCAATATCCATTCTTTGGAGGGGTGGGGAGGGTCTTTTATTTATCATACTTATTATAAGTTAATATATTTACCTAGTAGGCAATATCAACCAAGCTAGATGGTTGATGATTATATATATTACATATATATATATAATGAACAGGCAGTTTTTATGACAGTTTGCCAAGAAAATTAGCTAAAAAAAGGAGCTGACAGTTCAGAAAATGTCACTTCCAAAAAAAATATGGGAAAGAAAGGAAGTTTTGCAATGATCTACAGAGATCTTCACTATTCACGAGTACAGATTAGTTTCCTTAAAATAGAAAATGGTAGGAGGCACCTAGTTCAGTGGATTGATAGTCAGGCCTAGAGAGGGTAGGTCCAGGGTTCAAATCTGGCTTAAAGCACTTTCTATCCATGTGACCCTGGGCAAGTCACTTTACCTCCACTGTCTAGCCTTGTCACTCTTCTGCTTTAGAACTAATATAAAGTATTGATTCTACAATAGAAGGTAAGAGGTTTGTTGTTGTTGTTGTTGTTGTTTAAAGAGGAAATGGTAAAAGGACTGGGAGTCTATCTGGATTTTCAAGAATAATAAAGTCATTTAAAGAATAGAAGAAGTCATTTTTAAAAAGTCATTAAAAAGAATTGAAGAAGTAATTTAAAACAAGTTATAAAAAAGAAGTCATTAAGAGTCATTTTTAAAAGTCAAGTAAAAAAAGTAAAAGAATCTGTCGTGGTAAAAAAAAAAACCTTTCATCAGAAATTTGTGTGAAGATTTTAATAAAAAGAAGGAAGAATAGAAGGACTGAAGGGCAGTGAAACATTGTGGATGGCCACTGACTTGGAGTTAGCAAGACCTGGGTGCTAATTCTGCCTGAGATGCTTACTGTGTGACCATGAATGAGTCACATAACTTCCTATGTCTTAGCTTCCTTTTCTATAAAATGAGAAAACTGAACTCAATGGCCTAATAAAATTCCATCAACATTTAAAGTTATGATCTAATCATTCTAATATCTACTTAACATTCAAAACTATTTAATAGGCACACAGTCTTCCTAAAGAGATGTGAATTGAACAGCTTCAGAGAGCTCTTCTAAATCCTTTAATCCATAACATTCCTAAGGAAAAGGGACAAGTGGTCATTAGAGGCTTCCTATTAAGGAATACCAAAACTTTCCATTTGTCCACTTGCCATGAATATAGAGTTCTGTCAATTTCCATATATGGAATATAAGACAAGCTAGGACTGACACTTACTATCCAATACTATTGATTCATATGGTAGTAACATTATAGCTAACAGAAGAATTCAGACAGTGTTAATAAAAATTAGGAAGTATTGGGAAATAAATGCAGGAGCCAAAAATTACTGAAGCATATCTTTACTGAGGACTCTTTTATTTGGAGACTTCCAAGCAAGAAGCACATTGAAAAACAAAATAGCTGGTTAAAAATATAGTGTCTGAAACTATAGCAAACTATCAGGAGTTCCAAGGATCAAAGACAACTACAAGGGACTGTTGATGAAAAAGGCTATCTACTGCCACAGAGGAAACTGTTGGAGTGTGAATGCAGATCAAAGCAAACCATCTTTCACTTTATTTTCCTTCATGAGTTTTTCTTTTCTTACCTAAAAAATATGTGTCTTCTTTCAAACATGATGAACATGGAAATACATATTGCATGATAACACATGTAAAACCTATATTATATTATGTTACCTAACATCTTGAGGTGGGATTGGGGAAGGAGAGAACATGTATCTCAAAATGTCAGAAAAAGATTTTTTAAATTGTATCTACATGTAATTGGGAAAATATAATTTGAAAAGAGAGATAATGGATGGTTTGTAAGAACTGATTCATAGAAAAGTGAACTAAACCAAGAGAATAGTATATATAACAGGCAGATGTAAAATAAACAATTTTGAAAGAATTAAGACATTAAGAAATTAATTAAGAAAGAATCAACATAATTACAGGCACTTCTAAAGGACTTTATGACACATGTTGCTCCTCCTTTCTGGCAAGTAATGGAATCATGGTACAGATTGAAATATTTATTATTTGGGACATGGCCAATATTGGGTTTTGATTTGCTTGACTATGCATATTTGATCCAAGGTGTGTGTGTGTGTGTGTGTGTGTGTGTGTGTGTTTAATTTGGTGAGGAGATAAAGAAGAAAGAGAAAGAATTTTCTTAATATAACAAAGTAATTAAAAAGAAGACTTTCTGAGAATCGCATTTAGATTTTTCAACTACAGTTTAAAATAAATCATGGGATCTTGAAGACAGTCTACTGTCTTCTTAACAAGAGGTGATAACATTTTTTCTTATTACATTTTTATTATTTCATACATAGAGGCTTGTAAATTTAATACAGAAAACATTCAACAAAATACGGAGAAATACTTGTAAAATCATCCATAGACATTTGAAAAGCCAAAAAGCAGAGGTAAAACCTGTGCATTTTTTTAACCCTTACCTTCTGTCTTAGAATTGATACTAAGTATTGGTCCCAAGGCAGAAGAGAGATAAAGGCTAGGTAATTGGGGATAAGTAATAATGTATTTTAAGCCATTAAAACTTAAAATCGCTCTAAGGCTTTGGAGACATTTTGTGTATATGGATGTATTTAGATTTGATATAGCTTTATACTTATATATATATATGTATATCTATTAATACATACATACACATATACACATGGATATCTGTCTATCTATGTATTTTTATCTATTTATGACAAAATCAGTAGAGGAGAAGATTAATTAACAATTGGCCATAAGAGGGACAGCATTGAAATTCTTTACCTCAGCAGTATATTCACAAATAGAAAATGTTTTTAGGATAATCAAAATACACAGGAGAGCTAAGATCAATTTGGCTTTACAAGTATCATGGAGTCATGGTAGGATGAGACTCAAAAGGGGAATATATCCCAAAAAAGACATTTTGAGGGGAAAAATAACCAAACAGGGAGTTCTTTTCTATGTTTTTATGGTTTGAGTTTTATTTTATAATGTTTTTCAGTTCAATTTTTCCTATTCTTCCTTTTCTAGCCTGTTACATTAATCCATTTTTGTATTTGTTTTTAACCAGTACCAAGTGGCTTTGATAATTGTTGCTCTAACAATGCGATTCCTCCCTTTTAAAAAGTATTTTCCTTATTTACTTTCATATGACTTTTATATGATTTGTTATATTTTGCTAGATTTCCTTTGACATTCCTTTGACATGGACCTTTTGTTTCTTCAGATAAAATTGATTATTTTTGTAAAGTACCCATTTGCAAGTTTTATTGTATTAACACAAGAAAATAGTCTATTTCAAGTTAGGCCTAGGTTAATATTTTCCCTATATCATAATATAAATGCAAAATGGTTACATGACCTGAATATTAAAGTTCATATCATTATAAAATTACAAAACTTCAAATGATGTACCTTTTATATAGAGAGGAAAAATTCTTAACCAAACAAATAATCACAAAAGATGAAATTAGAAATTTTTATCACGTGGAATTGAGATTTTGCACAAGCAAAATGAACATTTCTCAGATGAGAAAAGAAGTAAACTAGGAAAAAGTCTTAAAGAGTTTGATATCCAAAATATACAGTGTCAAAGAATATATAAGATCGGAAGCCAATCTTCAACAGAAAATTAAAGTATATGAAGTTTTCAAATGAGTTGCAAGGTACTAATAATCATAGGAAAAATGTTTCAAACTAATAATGATAAAAAATACACATTAAAACAATCTTGAAATGTCACCTAGCAGATAGGCAAAAATAACAAAATATATAAATAACCAGTGTTGGAAGGGTTATGAAAATACAGGCACACAAATGTATTATTGGTGGAGCTGCGGATATATTTGTCCATTCTGAAAGGCAATTTGAAATTAAAAAAACAGAGCTGCTAAAATCTCCATACCTTTTAAACAAAGGTTTCATTTACTAGGAATGTACCTACATGAAGTTATTGACAAAAAGGAAAGTTCCATATAGGATACTTACATCAACACTTTTTGATATTGTAAAAAATCTGGAAACAAAGTTAATGTCCATAGATTGGAGGATGGCAAAACATATTGTGATGCAAGAAATTAATGAATCATCATGGTGCTATGAAAAATAATAAACACAATGAACACAGAATAGTAAAGAAACACTTAGGAATTGATGTAAAGTGAAATAAGTAGCACCAGAAAATAATATTTCATGACCATAACAATACAAATAGTACAAATAAAAAAGCAACCATCACAAAATATTTGAAAAAGATTTTTGCAAAATCATGAGAATAAGTTTGGCCCAAAAGAAAATATATAAAGAAGCATCTCCTCACATTTCTTTACATAGGTTGGGGTTCACAGGTATTGAATAAAACACTTGATAGTGAGATTTTTTTTCTAGTGTTGACTGATTTTACTAAATTTTTCTTTCTTTTTTTAGGAAAAATATTTTTGTTATGAATAATGGGCCTTTGGGAGGGATGGGAAATAAATTTAGGAATTGTAAAAACCGAAGACATTTAAAAATGTATAATTATAAAATAAATATAAAACATAAAATGCTCTAGCACTCCACCTTAAGGAGATACATTCATGTGAAGAAATCCAGGAACCAGAGAGGAAATGTGGAAAACATTTGAATGAAGATAAAGACAAAGAAAGAGAAGGCATGTTGTCATAACAAAAGTTAAGACCAGATAGCAACCACCAAAGCAAGAGGAAATCATTAATTTCTGGAAAGAGATAAAATATTTGTTCCAGAAGTTTGAATTAATGATGGGCATTTCAAAAATCCATATGACTAGAATTTGTCTGCTCTCTCTTGTTTCTCCTTCTTTATCTCTTGTTCTGCTCCTATTCTCTCTCTTCATCTCTCTCTCTCTTTTCCTCACTCTCCTTCATCTCCCTCTTCTCTTTCTTCCCACACCTTCCCATTTCTCTCTTCTCCTCCTCTCAATCTAAATCTCCCAAAAGAGCTCACAAATTATTAAGCTGAGGTTGCCACATGATTTGACACATGTATCCCACTAGAGCGAAAGTGCCAAGTAAGAACCAAGGACCTCCAAATGATTGGTTAAACCTGTTTTGCACATAAACTGTCTATATTTTATAAGGTCATAGATCTAGATCCAAAAGGATCCTTAGACGCCATCTAGTCCAAGACCTAGATGAGGAAGAAAGACGTTGGTATAATAATACTGACTTTCCAAAGTAGCACAAAAATATATATTTACATGCTGCATGCAGTCATTTTCATTCATAATAGAATTGTTTATCTGTATATGTGTGTGTGTATGTGTGTAAAAGAATACCTTAAGAAAACGTGATTTTGCCACTCTACTAGACCATGCAACCCAACAAAAGCTGCTTTGACCCTAGGGGTTCAGGAAAAAATACACAATAGTAATCCACCATTTCTGTGTAGGTTAAAAACAGGCAAAAGAATATAAACAATGTAGTTTTTATAGTATAATCAAGTCACTTATCCAAACATGCCAAATACCAGATAAATGCACCAAAACTCTGGATTCAGTGTTTCTGCTTCTTCCAGGAAATAGAATATGGGATACAGTAGGAATGGGATCTACTAAGGGTTGGTATTTTCACAAGTCTGGGCTGTCCTGACATTGGCAGGGATTTTTTGATTACTTCTGGACTAAATTGTCTCATGGAGTAGGGAGAATATACTCAGAAACTGGTCTAGGCAAGGAATAGTGTGCCCATAATTCCATCCCTATCCCCAGCCTTCCGCCCTAACATCACTTCCTGCTGCACTGCTCAGCATTTCAATCACCATTTGTAGCCATATTCCTACCACTTAGGATGCCAACATGAGAGAGAGTCAGAGTGAGACAATTAATTTTAATGAAAATTTTGTTCAAGAGAGGAAGGAACTATGGGGAGAACTACTATTCTATAGCTGTTTCTGAACAAGGAAGAACTAGCTGTTGGATTACTAATGAGTCTGTTTATGGCATGTAACTAGGTCATCCAAGGACCATGGTTGCAAACCTATGGCATGTGTGCCAGAGGGACACACAGAGCCCCCCTTTGTGGGCACAACTTCAACCCAGCACAGAGTTTGCCAGAGTTCATTACTAGAAAGCAAGAGGGACTCAGGGTTGGGCTGTTCCCCTCCCCCTCTCCATAGGCACCTGAGGACATTTCTCACATCACCTGAACCTCTAATAGATCACCTTCACTGTACCAGAAATTCTGTCAGGGGAAAGGAAATTTGAACATTGTCTGATGTGTAGCTTGAATTGGAGAGAAAGTATAGGGTTCAGAAAAGACATGTACTCAAAGCCTAAAGTTCATTAGGTGAAGGCAGTTCAAGGAAATAGGTCCATTCTCAAGAATTAAATTCTGACAAAACAAATGTAAATGATTAAAATGAGGAAAAAATGTGTTGTGTGTGTATACACACACAGAGAGAGAATAGATAACATAAAATAGACAATATAAATATATATATATACATATATGCATAAAATCAACAAAGATAAAGAAATGAAATATTTAAAAATGGGGAGTAAAATCTTGGATAAAATAATTTGTCTTTACTACAGTTAATAAAACAGATTAATGAAAAAAATGCATTTATGCTGAAAAACTGGAAAACGAGGGTATGCCTTTTAACTGGGGAATGGCTGAACAAATTGTGGTATGCTGGTGATGGAATACTATTGTGCTCAAAAGAATAATAAACTGGAGGAATTCCATGTGAACTGGAATGACCTCCAGGAATTGATGCAGAGCGAAAGGAGCAGAGCCAGAAGAACATTGTACACAGAGACTGATATACTGTGGTAAAATTGAATGTAATGGACTTCTGTACCAGCAGTAATGCAATGACCCAGGAGAATTCTGAGGGATTTATGGTAAAGAACGCTACCCACATTCAGAGGAAGAACTACCGGAGTGGAAACAGAGAAGAAAAACAACTGCTTGAACACATGGGTTAATGTGGACATGATTGGGTATATAGACTCGAAATGACCACACCAATGTAACTATCAATAATATGTAAATAGGTCTTGATAAATGACACATGCTAAAATCAGCGGAAATGCGGGTCAGCTATGGGGGGAGGATGTTGGGGGGTGAAGGGAAAGCAAAAACATGAATCATGTAACCATGGAAAATTTTTCTAAAAAATAAAAAAAAAACTTTAAAAATTGCATTTATGCTGAAAATCCTTTTCAAGTGTAAGATTCTGTTGACTTAGAATTTTTCTTTCTTTTATGTTTTCTTTTTTTAAGAACAAAACCTAAGGTAGTTGTTGAAAATTCTGAAAAATAGAATAGTTCATAGTATATATCCTTTAGGTTCTATTCTCCTCACATTGGACCATTATATCACTGGTATTATGAAAAGAACACTGACCTTGGATTAAGAAGACTTGAGTTCAAATGCTTTCTGATGCTTTTACTTTTATTCCCTGTGTAACCTTGAGCAAGTTACTTAATGTCTCAGGGCCTCAGTTTCCTCATCTGTAAGATGAAAGTGTCTGAATATAAATTCTTGGAGGTAGATTCCTTCTAAAGCTAAATCTATAATATTCTGGTATATCATTCTATATTTTGTACCCTTCATATTTCTTTTTATGTCATCATAACATTATCAACATTAATAAACTATAATATTCAGTCTTTCTCCTCTTATTAGATACTTAGGTAGTTTCTACTTATTTGCTACCAAAATAAAGTAGCTAGGATATTTTTTCCTTTGGATAGATTCTGTTTTCCTTTTAAAGATCTCTGGGGATAGAGATGGAATGACTAGGTCAAAAGGTAGGATCAATTTTGCAACTTAATATACGTTGCCAGATTGTTCTACTAAATGTTTGTATCTGTCTAGAATCCCACTAACAATATATTAGAAAGCTAGTTTCCCTTCAGGCTTACCTGCCAACACAGAATTTTATTATTTTGTTCTATTTTTTGCCATTATAGTGGGTGTAAGATAAAATCTAAAAGCTGTCTCAATTTTCATTTTTCTTATTGTTAGGGAATGTAAACATTTGAGTATTTATTAACAATTTATATTTCTTCCTTCAGTCAAGTCAGTCATTCAGCAAGCATTTATTAAATACTTACTGTGTGCCAGGCCAAATGCTAAGTACCAAGTGTACAAATACAAGCAAAAGAAAAGAAGTTCTTGCACTGAAGTAGCTCACATTCTTCAAAATCTTATCTTTTTATCCTTTGACTATTGCTCCATTAAGGAATAAATACATAGGAATTTCTTGGTTAAGATGGCTGCAGAGTAGAAGCAGGGTGAATTTCTCTTCTTACCAACCAATATAGCATACCTTCAAAGGACAAAAACCAAATCCAGATGAAAGAAGGGACCCCACTATAGGGCACAATATCAAAGGTATGTGGCATTTGGACACTTCCACACTATAAGGGGTGGGGGGAATAGCTCCCATCAAAACACAAGTTGATCACCTCTCCCCCAACCCACCCACAGTACCAGAGGCAGAGACTGTGCACCAGAGTTAGAGCAAGCGGGGACACACAATCTAGCTCCTTGGCAGCTAACTGGCACCACTAAGAGCTTGCCCCTGAGAGCAGCAAGACCTGAGAACACAGGAGGCTGGAGAGCTCAGACCTTGGACATGGGAGTGGGGCTGAGAGAGGCAAAGGTAATGCACTGAGACTCAGGGGAAAACCTGAGGTGGAGGAGCAAGCGTGGGCCAATTTCTGGGCTCTGGGCAGACTACTAGGACTACAGGGACTTGACCTTGGAAACAACTGGACCAGGGATCCCAGGAGGCTGGGGAGTACAGACCTTGGGTGCAAGAGTGAGGCTGAGTGGGACCCCAGAGGGCAAAGGCCTAACAGACTATGGAAGCCAGGAAACTAACAAAGTAGCCTCAGGCAAAAACTGCTCCCTTACTCATTACAAAGAGAGTCAGCTTGAATTACTCAGTCTTCTGGCTGAGAAAGTATAATAATGCCAAATAAGGCCCAAGAAATAAACAACAAGAAGGCCAAGAAAAAATCTTGAACACTTGATAACTTCTGCACAGAAAAAAACCAGAAAACAGAGGAGGACAAACAATTAAAGATACCCAAATCTTCCCCAAAACATGAAAATTGGTCACAAGCTATTGAGTTCAAATCTGGGATCACGAAAAAGATGGAAGAGATCTGACAAGAAAAATGGGAAATAGTTTGACAAGAAAATAACAGTTTAAAAGGAGAATTTAGCATTTGGAAATTGAGTCTCAGAAATCAAATGAAATGATAAGCAAATTGAAGACCAGAAATGACCAGCTTGAAGCCTTGAAGAACCAGATAGACCAGACTGAAAAGGAAAACCAAAAGATTATAGCCAAAAACCAGTCTTTAAAGGCTAGAACTGGGCAAGTAGAAGCCAATGATCTCACAAGACAGCAAGAATTAATAAAGCAAAGTCAAAAGACTGACAAAATAGAAGGAAACATGAAATAACTCAAGGAGAAGATAATAGATAAAGAAGAAAGATCTAGAAGACACAACTTGAGAATTATTGGCCTTCTGGAAAAATCAGAGACAAATAGAAATCTAGATATCATACTACAAAAATTATCCAACAAAACTGCCCTGATATCCTTGAACAAGAGGGCAAAATAGACATTGAAAAGATCCATAGATCACCCTCTACACTAAATCCTCAGAAGATAACCCCAGGAATGTAATAGCCAAATACAAAAGCTTCCAAGTTAAGGAGAAAATAGTACAAGAAGCCAGAAAGAGATAATTCAGATATAAAGGAATATCAAACAGGATTACACAGGATCTAGAAGCCTAGACACTACAAGACCACAAGACTTGGAACATGATATTCAGAAAGGCAAGAGAATTGGGTCTACAACCAAGGATCATCTATCCACCAAAATTGACTATATACTTCCAGTGGAAAGCATAGCCATCAACAAGATAGAAGATTTCCAAGTATTTGCACAGAAAAGACCAGGACTAAATAGAAAGTTTGATATCCAACCACAAAAACCAAGAGAAACATGAAAAGCTTAATAAGAAAGAGAGGGGAAAGAAAGAATACTCTTATTTTTAAATTGCCTTCTTCAAGGGCTTCAATAAGATCAAATTATTTGTATTTCTATATGGAGAAATATTATGTGTAATTCTAAAAAATTGTACTCACTATTATAGTAATTAGAAGAATTGGTAATAAGGAGAGGTTGGAGTACTAAATGGTCTAAGATGATATAGGGTGGAAAGTGTGTGAGGGGATAGAAGATAGCACCAAGAGTAACTTGAAGGAATAAGAAAAATAGCATAAACTATACCACACAAAGAGAGCATAGGAAGGGGAGGGGGTGAATACTATTATAAGAAGGAGAGGAAGAGAGATTTAATAGAAAATACTTAAACCTTACTCTCAGCAGAATTAATCCTGAGAAGGAACAGTAGATAGACCCATTGGGATATCAAATTCTCTCTAACCCTACGGATAAAGTCAGAAGGGATAAACCAATGGGGGAATAATAAAAGAGGGTGTAGAAAGGGAAGTAAATCAAGGGAGGGGAAAAGAGGGACTGATTTTAAAACAAACCACTGGTTTAAAAGGAAATAGCATAAGAAGAAGGGGTAGAATTAGGAGATGATACCAAAACATTAGGGAATACACAGCTGAAAAATTATAACTCTGATTGTGAATGGGATGAACTCTCTCATAAAACAGAAGCAAATAGCAGAGAAGATTAGAAACCAAAATTCTACCATATGCTGTCTACAAGACACACATGAGACAGGTGGACATACACAGGGTTAAGGTCAATGGGCTTCAACTGAGAAAAAGAAGGCAGGAGTGACAACCATGATTTCTGATGAAGCCAAATTAGAAATAGATCTGATTAAAAGAGGTAAAGAAGATAATTACATCTTGATAAAAAGCAGTATAGATAATGAGGAAATAACAATACTCAACATGTATGCACCAAATGGTATAGCATCCAAATTTCTAAAGGAGAAACTGGCAGAGCTCAAGGAGGAAATAGATAGTAAAACTATCTAAATATTCCTTTATCAGATATAGATAAATTAAACCAAAAAATAAGAAAGAGATAAGAGGTGAATGAAATCCTAGAAAAATTAGATTTAATAGATATGTGAAGAAAAATAAATAGGGATAAAAAGGAATACACTTTCTTTTCAGCTGCATATGGTACATTCACAAAGATTGACCATGTACTAAAGCATAGAAACATTGCAAACAAATGCAAAAGAGCAGAAATAATAAATGTAACCTTTTCAGATTATAATGCAATAAAAATAATAATCAGTAAGGACACATGGGTAGGTAAATCAAAAACTAATTGGAAATCAAATAATATGATTCTCCAAAATCAGATAGTTAAAAAAGGAATCATAGAAACAATTAATAATTCCAATGAAGAGATTGACAATGATGAGACATCCTACTCAAAATTTGTGGGATGCAGCTAAAGCAGTAGTCAGGGAGAAATTTATACCATTGAGTGCATATAATTACAAATTAGAGAGAGCAGAGATCAATGAACTGGACATGCAAATCAAAAAACTAGAAAGAAAACAAATTAAAAATCCCAGTTAAAAACGAAATTAGAGCTTATAAAAATTAAAGGGGAAATCAATAAAATTGAAAGTAAAAGAACTATTGAATTAATAAATAAGACTAGAAGTTGGTACTTTGAAAAAATAAGTAAAATTGACAAAGTAGAGGTCAATCTAATTAAAAAAGGAAAGAAGAAACCAAATTATCAGTATCAAAGATTAAAAGGGAGACCTCACCTCTAATGAAGAGGAAATCAAGGCAATCATTAAAAACTATTTTGCCCAATTACATGGCAATAAACATATTAATCTAGATGATATGGATGAATATTTACAAAAACATAAATTGCCTGCATTAATAGTGGAAGAAATAGGATACTTAAATAATCCCATATCAGAAAGAGAAATTGAACAAACCATCAAAGAACTCCCTAAAAAAATCCCCAGGACCAGATGGATTCAAAAGTGAATTCTATCAAACCTTCAAGGAACAACTAATCCCTATACTATACAGACTATTTGACACAGTAAGCAAAGAAGGAGCTCTACCAAACTCCTTCTATGCCACAAATATGGTACTGATCCCAAAGCCAGATAGATCAAAAACAGAGAAAGAAAACTACAGACTAATCTCCCTAATGAATATAGATGCAAAAATATTAAACAGAATACTAGAAAAAAGACTCCAGTAAGTGATCATGAGGTTTATTCATTATGATCAGGTGGGCTTTATACCAGGAATGCAAGGATGGTTCAACATGAGGAAAACCATCCACATAATTCACCACATCAACAAGCAAACCAACAAAAATCACAAGATTATCTCAATAGATACTGAAAAAGCCTTTGACAAAATAAAACACCCATTCCTATTGAAAACACTAGAAAGTTGAGGAATAGAAGGGCCTTTCTAAAAATAATAAATGACCTATATCTAAAACCATGAACAATCATCATCTGCAATGGCGATAAATTAGAAGCATTCCCAATAAGATCAGGAGTGAAACAAGGACGCCCATTATCACCTCTGTTATTTAACATTGTAATGGAAATACTAGCAGTAGCAATTAGAGAAGAAAAAGAAATTGAAGGTATTAACATAGGCAGTGAGGAGACCAAACTATCACTCTTTGCAGATGATATGATGTTCTACTTAAAAAATCCTAGAGAATCAACTAAAAAGTTAGTGGAAATAATCAACAACTTTAGCAAAGTTGCAGGATACAAAATAAATGCACATAAAACATCAGCATTTCTATATATTTCCAACACATTGCAGCAGGAAGAGTTAGAAAGAGAAATTCCATTTAAAATCACCCTAGACAAGAAAAAATACTTATGAATTTATCTGCCAAGACAAACACAGGAATTATATGAACACAATTATGAAACCCTTTTCACACAGTTAAAACTAGATCTAAAAAATTGGAAAAACATTGATTGCTCATGGGTATGATGAGATAATGTAATAAAAATGACCATCCAACCCAAATTAATTTACCTATTCAGTGCTATATCTATCATACTACCAAAAACTTTTTTAATTAATTAGAAAAACATTATAGCAAAGTTCATTTGGAAGGACAAAAGACCAAGAATACCTAGGGAAATAATGAAAACAAATATGAAGGAAGGTGACCTAGCAGTACCAGATCTTAAATTGTACTCTAAAGCAGTAGTCATCAAAACAATATGGTACTGGTGAAGAATCAAAAGAGAGGTTCAGTGAAATAGACTTGGGGTAAGAGACCTCCACAAGACATTTTTCAATAAACCCAAAGAACCCAGCTTTTGGGACAAAAACCCACTATTTGGCAAAAACTGGTGGGAAAATTGGAAAAAAATATGGGAGAGATTGGGCCTAGATCAACATCTCACATACCATATAACAAGATAAACTCAGAATGTTTGAATGACTTGAATATTAAGAAGGAAACTATAGGTAAATTGAGTGAGCACCGAATAGTATACTTGTCAGATCTATGGGAAGTGAAAGATTTTAAAATCAAGCAAGAGTTAGAAAAAAAGCAGAAAATGTAAAATAAATAATTTTGACTACATTATACTAAAAAGTTTTTGTACAGATAAAAGCAATGCTACCAAAATTAGAAAGGAAACAACAAATTGAGAAAAAAATCTTTATAACCAAAACTCAGATAAAAGTCTAATTACTCAAATATACAAGGAGTTAAAGCAATTGTACAAAAAATCAAGCCATTCCACAATTGAAAAATGGGCAAGGGACATGAATAGGCAATTTTCAGATAAAGAAATCAAAACTATCAATAAGCACATGAGAAAGTGTTCTAAATCTCTAATAATTAGAGAAATGCAAATCAAAACAACTCTGAGGTATCAGCTCACACCTAGCAGATTGGCTAAAATGACAAGAAGGGAGAGTAATGAATGTTGGAAGGGATTTTGCAAAATTGGGACATTAATGCATTGCTGGTGGAGTTGTTAACTGATCCAACCATTCTGGATGACAATTTGGAACTATGCTCAAAGGGCTTTAAAAGACTATCTGCCTTTTGATCCAGCCATAGCACTGCTTGGATTATACCCCAAAGAGATAATAAGGAAAAAGACTCGTACAAAAATATTTGTAGCTGCGCTCTTTGTGGTGGCAAAAAAAATGGAAAATGAGAGAATGTCCTTAGATTGGGGAATGGCTGAACAAATTGTGGTATCTGTTGGTGATGGAATACTATTTTGCTCAAAGGAATAAAGAAATGGAGGAATTCCATGTGAACTGGGATGACCTCTAGGAATTAATGCAGAGTGAAAGGAGCAGATCCAGGAGAACATTGTACACAGAGACTGATAAACTGTGTTACAATCAAACTTAATGGACTTCTCTACTAGTAGCAATGCAAGGATCAAGAGCAAGGCTGAGGGACTTATGAGAAAGAAAACTAGCCACATTCAAAGGAAGAAATGTGGGAGGAGAAACACAGAAGAAAAACAACTGCTTGAACACATGGGCTGATGAGGATATTATTGGGGATATAGACACACTAAATGATAACTTTAGTCCAACTATCAATAATATGGAATTAGCTCTTGATCAATGATACATGTAAAACCCATTGGAATTGTGCGTCAGTCAGCTAAGGGGGGCTATGGGTTTGTAGGAGAGGGAAAGAACATGAAATATGTAACTAGGGGAAAATATTCAAAATAAAAAAAGAAATAAATGTATTAGTTTTTATATATGTAAATTTATATATAATACATATAAAATTGTAATGCTTCCCTACAGATTCTGGATATTGGACTTTTATTTGATATATTTGTTGCAAATATTTTCACCACTTTCTTTTCTTTGGTTTTAGAGGTATTCCTTTTTATTGTGCAAAAATCTCATTTTAACCACATCATTTTTTACTTGAATAATATCTTCATCTTGGTTGATACTTGAAAAGTCCTTCAAGAGTTGAAAGAATGAGTTATTTATTTTTCTTACATTTTTTATGATAGATTAAATCACTAAAACAGAGTTTATAGTGCTCTAAAGCCTCTTTTCACCATAGATCTATCAATTTCCCAGCATTTTTTACTCTGTAACCATAACTTTTGGACATTTACACTGGTATCCCCAATAGTAAGCATAGTACTCGTTGCATAGGAAGTACAAATAAATGCTGTATCACTTTATGATTCCATTCTCTAATATTATTGTTTCCAACTTTTAAAAATTTATTTATCCACCACAAAGCATTTATGTACACTAGTTTGTAACTCAAAATGATCTTTCTTTCTCTATTTCCCTCACTGCTAGACAATGTTACAGTTACTGTTCTGGAGGACATTTGGATGTCTTGTAGTAATTGTTCCAATTCTTGGGGTTTCTTTTGACATAATTTTCCTTAATATTATTTTAGAAGTGTAAATTATCTCAAATGTTTCTCTCTCAAATCCTAAAGAATTCTCTGTTGAATTCTCTCAAAGACCAATCATTTTTCAATGTTTTTGTTTGAGATTCACAGTATTTAAAATAAAAACAGAGACATTGTGGTATTAAAACTTGCAGAGGTTTCAAAGGTGGGCTAATACGCTGGCCACCAAAACTGATTTCCAGAAAAATCAGTAAGTACAATAGTGATGCAAATGTTTAATAAGGACAAATTTTAGAGGCAGCCAATCTTGGGCAACATAATTTCTTAATGATACCTTGTCACCTACATACAGTTTGAAATGAAGGGCAAAATAATTCACCTATCCCTCACTTGTTTCATTCAAAATAAAAGAACTCAGAAAGGTAGGTTCCAATTTGTCATTTTTAACAAGCTATTAACTGGAGTTTGAGGAGGGTTTATATTCCCATGAAAGGACCCTAGGTCTGGGCTCACAATGAGTAAATTCATGTCTTGGTGGAACCTGTCCTTGAAAGATGATCAGGTTTTCTTGGTTAAGATAGTGGCAGAGTAGAGGCAGGGTGACTTTCTCTCCTTACAAGCAGATATAGCACACATCCAAAGGACAAGAAAACAAAATCCAGATGAAATAAGGGACCCCACAATAGGGGGAAGTATTGAAGGTAAGTGGGATTTGGACACTTCCATGTTATAAGGGGGGGAAATAGCTTCCATCAAAATGTGAGCAGATCACTCCTCCCCCACCCCACCCACAGCACCAGAGGCAGAAGCTGAGCCCCAGAGTTAGAGCCAGAGGGGACACAAAATCTAGTTCCTTGGTAGCTAACTGGCACCACTAAAAGCTTGCCCCTGAGTGCAGCAAGACCTGAAACCTCAGGTGGCTGGAGGACTCAGACCTTGGACACGGGATTGGGGCTGAGAGAGGCAGCAGCAGCTCCCAGCACACTTAGACTCAGGGGGAAAACCTCAGGTGGTGGAGCAATTATGGGCCAAGTTCTGGGCTCTAGGCAGCCAGCTAGGTCCACGAGGACTTGACCTTGAAAACAGCAAGACCAGAGACCCCAGGAGGCTGGAAAACTCTGACCTTGGCTACTGGAGTGGGGCCAAGAGAGGCAGCAGCAAAGCCTAGCACCCTCAGAATCAGGGGAAAACCCCAGGTAGAGGATCAAATGTGGGCCAAGTTCTGGGCTCTGGGCAGCTGGCTAGGAACACATGATTTGACCCTGAAAACAGCTAAACCAGACACCCCAAGAGGGTCCCCAGAGAAACCAGGAAACTCACAAAGCAACCTCAGGCAAAAACTGCTCTCTAACTCCATAAAAAGAGAATGAGATTGCCTTACTCAGAGTTCTGGTGGATAAAGCACAATGATGCCAAGCAAAGCCCAAGAAATGAACAAGAAGACAAAGAAAAAAACTCTAACACTTGATAACTTCTGCACAGAAAAATCCAGAAAACAGAGGAGGACAAACATGCAAACCTTCCCAAAAAAACGAAAATGGGTCACAAGATCTTGATGAGTTCAAATCTGAGATCATGAGAAAGATGGAAGAGAACTGGCAAGAAAATAACAGTTTAAAAGTCAGAATTTCACAATTGGAAAGTGAGGCTCAGAATTCAAATAAATTGATAAACAAATTGAAGACCAGAAATGACCAGCTGGAAGCCTTGAAGAACGAGACAGACCAGATTGAAAAGGAAAACCAAAAGATTTTAGCCGAAAAACCAGACTCTAAAGGCTAGAATTGGGCAATTAGAAGCCAATGATCACATAAGACAACAAGAATTAATAAAGCAAAGTCCAAACACTGACAAAATAGAATGAAACATGAAATATCTCAATGAGAAGTTAATAGACTAAGAAAACAGGTCTAGAAGAGACAATTTGATAATCATTTGTCTTCCTGAAAAAGTAGAAAATTAATAGAAATTTGGACTCCATATTAAAAGAAATTATTCAGCAAAACTGCCCTGAAGTTCTACAACAAGAGGGCAATATAGGCATTGAAAGGATCCATAGATCAACCTCTACACTAAACCCTGAAAAAACAACTCCCAGGAATATAATAGCCAAATTCAAGAGCTTCCAAGTAAAAGAAAAAAATATTACAAGAAGCCAGAAAGGGACAATTCAGATATCAAGGAGCACCAATCAGGATCACACAGGATCTGGCAGCCTCCACCCTACAAGACCACAAGGCTTGGAATATGTTATTCAGAAAGGTAAGAGAACTGAGTTTACAACCAAGGATTGCCTACACATGAAAACTGACTATATACTTCCAGGGGAAAGTATGGACATTCAACAAGATAGAAGATTTCCAAGTATTTGCACAGAAAAGACCAGGACTAAATGGAAAGTTTGATATCCAACCACAAAAAAACAGGAGAAACATGAAAAGGTAAATAACAGAGGGGAAAGAAAGAAAACTCTTATTTTTAATTTGCCTCTTTAAAGGTTTTAATAAGATCAAATTATTTGTATACCTATATTGAGAAATGTTATGTGTAATTTTTTAAAAAAACTGTATTTACTATTATAGTAATTAGAAGAATTATTCTTCTAAGGAAAGGTTGGAGCACTAAATGGTCTAAGATGAGATGGGGTGGGGGGAAAAAAGGGGGGTGAATAGCAGATGACACCAAGAGAAACTTGAATGAATAAGAAAAATAGGATATTATATACCACAGAAAGAGAGCATGGGAAGGGGAGGTGATGAATACTATTATGAGGAGAGGAAGAGAGCATTAAGAGGTAATATTTAAACCTTAGTCTCAGTGGAATTAAACCTAAGTGGGAAGAGTAGCTATATCCATTTGAATATAGAATTCTATCTAACCCTACAGAGAAAGTCAGAAGGGATTAACCAAGGGGAACAGGGGAGTGGGGAGGTCAAAAAAGGGAGGGGAGGAGAGGGGCGAAGGAATTCATTAGGCCTTAAAAATAAAAAGAGGGAAATAATAAGGGAGGGGGTGGAAAGGGAAGTAAATCAAGGGAGGGGACAAGGGTGACTGGTCTAAAACAAACCACTGATTTAAAAGGAAATAGTGTAAGAAGAAGGAATAGAACTAGGAGAAGATACCAAAATGTCAGCAAATACACAACTGATAATTATAACTCTGAATGTGAATGGGATGAACTTGTCCAAAAAACAGAAGCAAATAGCAGAGTGGATTAGAAATAAAAATCCTACCATATGTTGTCTACAAGAAACACATATGAGGCGGGTGGACATACACAGGTTTAAGGTCAAGGGCTGGAGCAAAATCTTTTGGACTTCAAATGAGAAAAAAAAATAAGGAATGGCGATCATGATTTCTGACAAAGCCAAAGTAAAACTAGATATGATTGAAAGAGACAGGGAAGGTAATTACATTCTCATAAAAGGCAGTATAGACAATGAGGAAATAACAGTACTCAACATGTATGCACCAAATGGTACAGCATCCAAATTCCTAAAGGAGAAACTGGCTGAGCTCAAGAAGGAAAAAGATAGTAAAACCATACCAGTGGGAGATCTAAATATTACTCTTTCTGATCTAGATAAATGAAACTAAAAAATAAATAAGAAAGAGATAAGAGAGGTGAATGAAATCCTAGAAAAATTAGATTTAATAGATATGTAGAGAAAAATAAATAGGGACAAAAAGAATACACCTTCTTTTCAACTGCACATGGTACATTCACAAAGATTGACCATGTAATAGTCCATAGAAACATGGCAAACAAATGCAGAAGAGCAGAAATAATAAAGGTAACCTGTTCAGATTATAATGCAATAAAAATAATAACTAGTAAGGGCACATGGACAGGCAAACCAAAAACAAATTGGAAATTAAGTAATATGATTCTCCAAAACCAGTTACTTAAAGAAGAAATCATAGAAACAATCAATAATTTCATTGAAGAGAATGAAAATGATGAGACATTCTACCATATTCTGTGGGATGCAGCTAAGGCAGTACTCAGGGGGAAATTTATATCCCTGAGTGCATATATTAACAAATTAGAGAGGGCAAAGATCAATGAACTGGGCATGCAAATTAAAAAGCTAGAAAGGGAACAAATTAAAAATCCCCAGCTAAAAACCCAATTAGAGATCACAAAAATTAAAGGGGAAATCAATAAAATTGAAAGTAAAAGTACTATTGAATTAATAAATGACTAGAAGCTCATACTTTGAAAAAACAAACAAAATTGGAAAAGTACTGATTAATCTAACTAAAAAGGGATTGAAGAAAACCAAATCATCAGTACCAAAGAGGAAAAGGGAGACCTCACCTCTAATGAAGAGGAAATCAAGGCAACCATTAAAAACTATTTTGCCCAATTATATGGTAATAAGTATAGCAAACGAGGTGAGATGGATGAATATTTAACAAAATATAAATTGCCAAGATTAGCAGTAGAAGAAATAGAATACTTAAATAATCCCATATCAGAAAAAGAAATTGAACAAGCCATCAAAGAACTCCCTAAAAAAATCCCTAGGACCAGATGGATTCAAAAGTGAATTCTATCAAACCTTCGAGGAACAACTAATCCCTATACTATACAGACTATTTGACACAGTAAGCAAAAAAGGAGCTCTACCAAACTCCTTCTATGCCACAAATATGGTACTGATCCCAAAGCCAGATAGATCAAAAACAGAGAAAGAAAACTACAGACCAATCTCCTTAATGAACATAGATGTAAAAATCTTAAACAGAATACTAGCAAAAAGACTCCAGCAAGTGACCATGAGGGTTATTCATTATGATCAGGTGGGCTTTATACCAGGAATGCAAGGATGGTTCAACATTAGGAAAACCATCCACATAATTCACCACATCAACAAGCAAACCAACAAAAATCACATGATTATCTCAATATATGCTGAAAAAATATTTGACAAAATACAACATCCATTCTTACTGAAAACACTAGAAAGTTGAGGAATAGAAGGGCCTTTCCTAAAAATAATAAATGGTATATATCTAAAACCATCAACAAAACATCATCTGCAATGGGGATAAATTAGAAGCCTTCCCAATAAGATCAGGAGTGAAACTAGGATGCCCACTATCACCTCTATTATTTAACATTGTACTAGAAACACTAGCTATAGCAATTAGAGTAGAAAAAGAAATTAAAGGTATTAAAATGGGCAATGAGGAGACCAAGCTATCCCTCTTTGCAGATGATATGATGGTCTACTTAAAAAATCCTAGAGAATCAACTAAAAAGCTAATAGAAATAATCAACAACTTTAGCAAAGTTGTAGGATACAAAAAATGCACATAAAACATCAGCATGTCTATATATTTCCAACACATCACAACAACAAGAAGTAGAAAGAGAAACACCATTTAAAATCACCCTAAACAATAGGTATCTATCTACCAAAACAAACACAGAAATTATACAAACAGAACTACAAAACACTTTCCAAACAATTAAAACTAGATCTAAATAATTGGAAAAACATTGATTGCTCATGGGTAGGAGAAGCTAACGTAATAAAAATGAACATTCTACCCAAATTAATTTACCTATTTAGTGCAATACCTATCAAACTACCAAAAAAACTTTTTTACTGAATTAGAAAAAACTATAACAAATTTCATTTGGAATAACAAAAGATCAAGAATATCAAGGGAAATAATGAAAAAAAAATTGAAGGAAGGGGGCCTAGCAGTACCAGATATAAAACTATACTATAAAGCAGTGGTCATCAAAATGATATGGTACTGGCCAAGAGACAGAAGGGAGGATCAGTGGAATAGACTTGGGGTAAGTGATGTCAGCAAGACTGTCTATGATAAACCCAAAAAGCCCATTTTGGGGGGCAAAAATCCACTATTTGACAAAAACTGCTGGGAAAATTAGAAAACAATATGGGAGAGATTACGTTTAGATCAACATCTCACACCCTACACCAAGATAAATTCAGAATGGGTGAATGACTTGAATATTAAGAGGGAAACTATAAATAAGTTAAGTAAACACAAAATAGTATGCCTGTCAGATCTCTGGGAAAGGAAAGATTTTAAAACCAAGCAAGAGTTAGAGAAAATTACAAAATGTAAAATAAATAATTTTGATTATATTAAATGAAAAAGGTTTTGTACAAACAAAAACAATGCAAATAAAATCAGAAGGATAAAAACAAACTGGGAAAAATCTTTATAACAAAAAAAATCTGACAGAGGTCTAATTACTCAAATATACAAGGAGCTAAATCAATTGTATAAAAAATCAAGCCATTCCCCAATTGATAAATGGGCAAGGGACATGAATAGGCAATTTTCAGGTAAAGAATTCAAAAGTATCAATAAGCACAAGAGAAAGTGTTCTAAATCTCTAATAATTAGAGAAATGCAAATCAAAACAACTCTGAGGTATCACCTCACACCTAGCAGATTGGCTAAAATGAAAGAAGGGGAGAGTAATGAATGTTGGAGGGGATGTGGCAAAATCGGGACATTTATGCATTGCTGGTGGAGTTGTGAAATGATCTGGCCATTCTGGCTGGCAATTTGGAGCTATGCCCAAAGGGCTATAAAAGACTGCCTGCCCTTTGATCCAGCCATACCATTGCTGGGTTTGTTCCCCAAACAGATCATAGATGAACAGACTTGTACAAAAATACTTATAGCCATGCTTTTTGTGGTGGCAAAAAATTGGAAAAGGAGGGTATGTCCTTCAGTTGGGGAATGGCTGAACAAATTGTGGTATATGCTGGTGATGGAATACTATTGTGTTTAAAGGAAGAAAGAACTGGAAGAATTCATTGTGAACTGGAAAGACCTCCAGGAATTGATGCAGAGTGAAAGGAGCAGAGCCAGAAGAACATTGCATACAGAGACTGATACTGTGACAAAATCGAATGTAATGGACTTTTGTACTGGCAGTAATGCAATGGCCCAGGACAGTTCTGAGGGATTCATGGAAAAGAACACTACCCACATTCAGCGGAAGAACTGCAGGAGTGGAAACACAGAAGAAAAACAAGCACTTGAACACATGGGTTGATGCGGGCATTTTTGGGTATGTAGACACTAATTGACCACACAAATGCAACTATCAATAATATGTTAATAAGTCTTGATTGATCACATATGTTAAAACCAATAGAAATGATCTTTGGATATGGGGGGAGTGTGAAGGGGTCTGAAGGGGAAAGTAAAAACAAAAATCATGTAACCATGGAAAATTTTTCTAAAAAAATAAAATATTTTAAAAAAAGAAAGAAAGTTGATCAGGATCTACTCACAGTCTCTGACTCATTATAGCTCAGTTCCAGAGGGAATGTTAGGGATGTGTGTGTGTGTGTGTGTGTGTGTGTGTGTGTGTGTGTGTGTGTGCTCTTAAATGGAACCTAGGTATGACATTTCTGGCATCATCCTAAATGAGATTAACAGATTCCATTTTAGAAAGTTAGTCAATGTACAAAGTAGACTAAAAATAGGTTACCTGTTTCTTCCACTATACACAAACCCACATATTTTAAAACATGAAAGACTAAAAGCACAAATCTGGTCTCAGATATTCACTAAAAGTGTGACTCTGGACAAGTCACTTAGTCTCCGAGTGTCTCAGTTTCTCCATCTATGAAATGGAGATAATTATAGTATGTGTCTTACAAGGTTGTATCAAATATGAAAATAATTATAAAATGTTTAGCACAATGCCTGGCATGTAGTTAATCCTATATGAGTGTTAACTATTATTATTATTAAGTATATAAACTTAAATCATGAAAGAACTAACCACATTATTGATCTCTCTTTAGAAGTTGGTATTTAAAATATGAAAGAAGTAAAATAGTCATTTCATCTTATTTTAGCTCTTCCCCTGTCTAAGCAACGTAATCCATTTTTCTTCTGCTTTTTCTTTGTTTCCAGGTTGCTTAGCTCTATGCCAGACATATAGCAAGAGCTTAATCAATGTTTGTTAATTGATTCATTCCGGGAAGCCAGGTCATAGCTTGGGACATATCCTCTTGGCACTGATGATCTTTTCTCTTGATAAGTTGTTACAGAGATCATTTCTTGTTGAGTAAACGGAACTGGAACAAAAGCTCTCTAATCTTTGGATAATAGCAGGCATTCTGCTAAGCTTTTCTTATTTGATTGTATTTGCATTCATAAGTTTACTTCTGAAACTAAAAAATCCATCTCCATACCACCATTCCATCACCCATGCTGAGGAAAGAAATACAAAGCAAAAGCAGTCCTGTACATTAACACGTTTTTATTGCTTTAAGCAATTACTTTACATGGCTATCAGGGAGAGAGGGGAGTAGGATCCCTCCCCTTTTTTATTCAGTATTCACCCCGATGCACCTTCTGTCATAGACCTCCTACTTCCATCACCAAGTTCAAGGAGTGTCGAGGAACTTCCATCAATCTAAGGCACACACATCATCAAAAATGGACACAAAGATGATGGCATTGCCTAAAGAAGAGAATTCATATGCTGATAGGTAAAGTGATGTTTTCAGGGCCACAGACTTAATATATTTATCAGAACTAGAACTTGAACCATTTATCTTTGCCCATAGGCCCATCATTCAATGTAGTACATCATCCTGCTTTGTCCAGAACATAGAAATCACTCAATAAAAGTGCGCTGATTGAATGAGTCGACTTTTCTTTTATTAAGCCATGTAATCAGTCTACCATTTCAGGGGGATTCAGTTAACCAGAACAAGCATTTCAACCTTTATCTGTTGAAATCATAATTTAGTACAGCCATTCTTATGCTAATTTCTACTCCAGCAACCTTTTTCTTTCTTAGGTGGTCTGAGACAGGTCCACAATAATAGTTATTCTTGTCACTTTCACTGCCTTTTGAAGAATGAAAATACAGGCAGGTAATTCTCTTCTTCACAGGGTTTTTGTTTAAAGTGATGTTAGACCTATAAACAACATTATTCCTACTTTATACATGTGAAAAATATGTGAAGTACCTCCCATGTCACTTTTGAAAGATGCTAAGTCCTTTTAAGGTGCTAAGGACGCATTGAGTGCTCAGTTAATATTTTAAGATAATAAAGTAGAAGGCAATCGGCACATTTAGAGACTGTGGTATAGAAGAAAGAATAGTGAATTTGGTCCTAAGAACTAGGGGATTAAGTGCCAGGTCTGATGCAAGCTATGCTACTGTAGAAAAGTCATTTTGTCCTTCAACTTTGAATTTCCTCTTTTCTAAACTGGGGATAACAATACACTACCTCCTTTTGGAGTTGCGTGCCAACCTTAAATCTCTATAGAAATGTGTGTAGGCATAGGTTGGTGATTTTGTGTTGTAATTATGTCAGATATAAATAATTATGATGTTGATTTTAAATATCAGAAGACATAAAGTTTCCAAAGTAATATGTATCAGGCTAACCCTGAATTTGTTGGAAAAAAATTTTAAGTCCTAAATTCCAATAATATCAACATTTCTTCTCCCTTTAGGACCTTGGTATTAGGAATATAATAGATTTACGACTTAGTTAAGAAGTTTAGTGACTAAGGACAGAAGGAGAGATACTGTCAGATCACTGTCTTAGGCCCAGCTTGAAATCTTGGACAAAGTTCGGGCAGGGAATCCTGAGGTGGAGAGTCTTTTGGTGACCAAAGGTACTTGAGACACAGTCCTGAGTGTTTCTGACTTGGGAGGTGCTGGAAAACGTCGTCTCTCTAGGGAAACCTGGATTTTTGGAGTGACAGTTGGGAAAACAGAGAAAGTTTGGAGATTTTGGAATTTGCTGAAGAAGAACATCAACAGTGAAGAAGGAAGAAAAATGGGTTTCCACTCTGAGTGCTGCAGAGTGGGCCTAGGTTTGGGCCTAATCCAGAAGTGAACAGGCACTTGGATCAGTGATCTGAAGAATGCAGAGCAGGCCTGTGAGTGAAGCAAGTCCGTGAAGACTAGTGGGAGTGGGAAAAGTTAGACCCCGTTTAGATTAGGGATTTATTCTATACTCTTTATCTATCTTTACCCTTACTTAAACCTTTTACCTTATTAAAAGGGGTTTGTTTCTGTACCTGTTGCCTCAAAGTATACAAATCAATCTTCCTCAACAAGGCCTAAATTTTTACATAGGCCTCACGTCACAACAACTTCACTTCAACAGATACCCAGCTGGCCCCAAACTATCAACAACAAATAACAACAGAGACAAATAGATACTGTGTCTCAAAATTAACCTAACAATGGAAAATAGGGTTTAAAAACTTCAAAAAGCCTTAGAGATCATCTAGTCCAGAGGATTTTACCCTGAGGTCCCCGATAGATCTCTGAATTTGGACAAAAATAGTGTTTATTTTAAAATTTTATTTTATTTATTTGTTTCTTTTTGTTTATTTATTCTATTTATTTAAAAATTATTTATTTTCATTAACCTCTCATTAAAACTGAGGATTTTTTTTCAATTAGGGCATCTAGGGTGATAGAGAAGATAGATTGTCAGGCCTGGAGTCAGAAAGACTCATTTTCTTGAATTCAAATTTGGCCTCACACACTTACTAGCTGTATGACCCTGGGAAAATTATTTAATACTGGTTGTCTCAGTTTCCTCATCTGTAAAATGAGTTGAAGGATATGGCAAACTACTCTAGTACTTGCCAAGAAAACACTAAATGGGGTCATAGAGAGTTGAAAATGAATTTAAAAAGATGCATAACAAACCATAGTAATATTAGCAGTACCTGAAGCCAGGAGAAGTCATTTAACTAAAGTCATAGAGAGAGTACAGTGATGTATGAATTATTTTAGGCTAGTAATCATTTTGATGTGGTTTCATTTAACTGATGGAAATTTTCACATATGCATGCTTTTCACGTATGCATGTTTTTCACATATGAATGTTTTTCCTGACAAAAAGCTTATTCAAAATATCTGAAGGTGACCAGCCAAAATTGTACTCAAAATATCTGAAATTTGTCTGATAAAATTGTCCTGAACTGGTTTCTTCATTTCTAGTTTGTTCTCTGTCAGCTGAATGCTAGATTACATCCATCATTACATACATTTATATGTACTATTTGATTCCTTTCCATTGTTCAACATAAGGGTTGTTTTATGAGCAGATATTACTTCAATGTAAGATGCAAAAGTTGTAGCTCTTAAAAAGCACTCATTTTGAAAAGCAAAAGGTAAAGAATAATGAAGGAATTAATTAAAAAAATGTAACAGGGCAGCTAGGTGGCTCAATGGATTGAGAACCAGACCTAGAGACAGGAGGTCCTGGGTTCAAATTTGGTCATGGATACTTTCTAGCTGTGTGAACTTGGGCAAGTCACTTAATCACAATTGCTTAGCCTAGTGACCTATCAATACCATTATTAAATGTTTTTTTTTTCAAAAATGATCCAGGAAAATGGAAAAGAACCAATATATTCTAAAATATTTATAGAAGCTCCTTTTGTGGTGGCAAAGAACTGGAAATTGAAAGGATGTCTACTAATTAGGGAATGACAAAATAAGTTTACTATATTATTTTGTGGAATACTAGTAGGCAATAAGAAATCATAAACAGATTAGTTTTGGAAAAATATGGAAAGATCTATATGAAATTATGGTGAGTGAAATGAGCAGAAGCAAGAGAGCATTATATACAAGAATAGGGCAGGGATGTGCAGTGGAGAGGCTCCACCTGAGTCCCTCTGGCTATCTAATAACTCACTCTGACTGGAGATGACATGCATGCCCACAGAGAGGGCTCTGCCTGCCATCTTTGGCACACACACCATAGGCTCACCATCACAAGCCTAGCCCTTACTGCTCTTCTCCCTTGGAACCAATACACCAAAGGTCAGCAACCTTTTTGGCCGTGAGAGCCATAAACACCTGCAGAAGGAGGAGGATGGAGGCTGAAGGCACTGGAATATGGGGTAGGGGCTGAAGGGCCCCCTGGGGCACATGCTGGGGCTCTGCCCGGACTGGCCAGTCGGGAGGTGGAGCCAGATATGGCTTGAGAACCATACATTGCCGACCCCTGCAATACACAGTACTGATTCTAAGACAGAACATAAGGATTTAAAAAAATAAGAAAAAGTGATCTAGCAATATCAGATTTCAAACTATTATAAAGCAATAATTATTAAAGCTATCCTTTATGGGCTAAGAAATAGTAAAGTACATCAGTGGAACAAAGTAGACATACAACAAACAGTTGTAAAATATTATAGTAACTTTGTGTTTGGCAAAAGTAAAAATTCAAATTTTTGGAATGAAAATTCACTATTACTAAAAATTATTGAGAAAATTGGAAAGCAGTTTGGCAGAAACTAGATATAGACCAATATCTTACACCATTTATGAAGATAAGATAAAATGGATATATGACCTAGGCATAAAAAGAGATATCATAAACAAATTAAAACAAGTAATATTACCTATCAGATTTATGGATAGGAGAAGAATTTCTGAATAAGTAAGAGATTGAAAGCATTATGACATCTAAAATGGTTAACTTTGAAAACATTAAACTATTTTAATAGAAATAAAACTAATGTAGCCAATATTAGAATGGAAGTGGTAAGTTGGGAGGAAAAATAAGACAGTTTCTTGACAAGAGTTTTCATATCTAAAATATAGAGAGAATTTTATCATATATAAGAATATGAGTCATTCGCCAACTGACAAATGGTCAAAAGATGTAAACAGATAGTTTTTGGATGAAGACAAAGCTTTACATAACTCTGAAAAATGCTCTAAATCATTATTGATTAAAGAAATGCAAATCAGAACAACTATAAGATATCTCATACCTATAAGATTGACTAAAAAGATTAAAGTGTAAAATGACTAATGGAGAAGATGTGGGAAAATGGGGACATTAATACATTATTGTCTTAAATATGAACTTATCCAACCATTTTGGAGAATAACCTGGAATTATGCTCAGAGTTATGAAACTGTATAGCTTTTGACCTAGCTATATCATTATTAAATGTTTTTTTTTCAAAAATGATCCAGGAAAATGGAAAAGAACCAATATATTCTAAAATATTTATAGAAGCTCCTTTTGTGGTGGCAAAGAACCGGAAATTGAAAGGATGGATGCCTATTAATTGGGGAATGACAAAATAAGTTCAGTATATTATTTTGATGAAATACTAGTAGACCATAAGAAATGATGAACAGATTAATTTTAGAAAAAAACATGGAAAGATCTATATGAAATTATAGTAAGTTAAATGAACAGAAGCTAGAGAACATCATATACAAACAATGGAAATATAATTTGAAGAAAGTCTTATGGATGTCCATCTCCAGAGAAATCTGAGAAGTAGAAATAAAAAATAGTATAAATATTTGTAAAATTTGTAAAATGATGCATTCTCCAATGGGGAAAGGAGAGAGAGAAGAGAAAGAGTTAACAGGCTATTAAAATGTAACAAACAAATATCTTATTTTTTGTAAAGCACTCAAGTTCTTGAAACACTGTTGTGGATGTAAGTGTGAGAAAACCAAACATTTCAAGCATCCTTCATGCCAACAATCAAACAATGTCAGTTTCATCAAAGCACAAAAGAAAGACATGTTTAAAAAAGAACACCAAGAAATGATAAATTATTGTAATTAAATAGTTTAATTAATTAATAATTAGCAAGAATCTTTAGAAGAAAATGGCAAGTGGAGGAATTGTTTATGTCTCACATTATAATTAAGGCATCATTTTCTTGAAATTGGAAAAACATCAAGGTCACTTTAAAATATAAATAGTTGCTAAGCTTTTTTATAAAGAAGAAAAATTGCTTAGTATGGAAAAGGCTATATAAAAGTTGGAGTACTGGACATGAGTGGTAAGATAATTTTCACCAGTGGAACTAAACTTCATCTAAGCTTATATCAAACTATTGTCAAGAGAAGTCCAGGTGAAAGATTTGAATGTCATCAGATTGTCAGAAACATAAAAAAAGTTTTGGTATTTTTTAACTTCCTGGAGGTATTGAAGTTTATTTTTCCCCTATTGAGAGAATAAGTAATGCTGATAACTATATTGACAGTATAATTCATATAATTTTTCAGAAGTTACAGGTATTTGCAAATTAATATAAAATATCACATCTTCCACCATGCCAAAGATGAGATAGACTTGAAAAAAATGGGCTATTCCCCCAAGTTCCACTCATTAGCTAATGTTATAGAAATGTGATATCACAATATGGCATTAAATAATATACCAAAATCTTGGGATTTTAATGTCAAATCATATAAAACAAATTATTGTAGCAAACAAACTTATTGCATATTAATTTTTTAAGATATGAAGAATTACAAGGTCTATTGTATGTCAATAAAATGTAATTATTTTACATTGTTTCAATTATTTTTGCATACAATGGTAAACAGAGCTAGGATGTTTCTTAAGATATTTTAATTCAAATATTTAATTCAAATAACATTAGCTTTCATATATCACATCAACTTATACAATAAAAAGTTAAAATAGAAAGACAGCAAAAAATATGGAAAAATATTGATATGAGAAAACATGGAATTTTACCCTTACTCTGAAGTGAATTAACTTGGAGCTTACTCCATCCCATCCACCCCTCCCTGTCCTTTGAATGAAGCACAAACATTTGTTTTTAAAAGATTATTTGCATGAGCAACATTTTAGCTTTGAGTATTTTAGGCTGTGTACTCTGGATAACCCTGGATAAACACATTCCCAACTCAAACATTTCTCTATGTTTTAAATAATGTTTTTTTAAAAAAAGTAAAAGTATGCAGGTCTCAATTCCTATTACTCTGAGGATATTTCCCAAGTGAACCTTAGGTTGCAGAAAAATGTTTTCAGACTATAGTCAAAGGAGTTAGTATAATTACCTGGAAAAAGTGTGTGTGTGTGTGTGTGTGTGTGTGTGTGTGTGTGTGTGTGTACATGGTGAAACTGTTGAATGATGAAAGTTACTATCTTTTGGTCAATTCTTTACTAGTATGTATTTTCCCACATAAATGTTTAAAAAATCAAAAAAGTTTTATCCTAAATCATTCCCAAAATAACATAATTACTACAATTTGATACATTGTAGTCATTAATCTAAACTGAAAAGTGTGTTAACCTTATGGAAAGTTGATCAGTAATGGAGTTTAAATTAGAGCATAAGGATCTACTATTCAATATACTGTAACAGAGGACACACACACACACACACACACAGAACACAGAAACAAATGTCAAACAGCAGCCTTTTTGCTGAGGGCTATAGTCTTTATGGGCCATGGCTAACAGCCCTACAGTGATCTTTCATCTTTAGCCCAACGTTCACAACTACTGGAGACACACCAAGCCCTTAAATATACAATTGAGAATGTAGGGTAACACTGAGTACTGTTGTCCCAAACACTGAGTGTCTTCAAGGGAAATTTTTATTCATATATTTATGTTAATATTTTATATTATTTGATTATCATTATATTACATATATTTAAAAAATGGTACTAGATAGAAAAATGCTTCACAAATGGATCTTACTGAAGACTCAAATTCCCATAAGGTAGAATACTGCTGAACCTATGATCTTAGTCAGAGGTAGAATCATCGCTTACTAAAAATAAATTGACTATGTACAATATATAGACTGAGAGGCAGCATGGTATTTTGAAGAGTGTTGGATTTGGGATCAGGAGACACCTAGGTTTGAATCCCTCCTCAGACATCAATTACCTTCTCTTGCCTGAGTTTTCTTATTTGTAAGAAGCAGTTAATAATATTAATCTTTAATTTTCAATGTTAAGAGAGTCAAATGAGATAATATAAGGAAAGCATTTGGAATATTTTAAAGGGTTAGGTAAATATTGGTTTTTTTTTTCTTATTGTAATACTATTCAAAGAGGAGGCTAAAGGAGGCTACCTGAGAAACCAAATCTCAAGTAGAAAAAGCCTTTGAAATGTGAAGTAGACAGGCCAAGGATTTTGTTTTTGGAGAAGGGGGTATTCTAAGAGGAAAGGAAAGTATTAACTTTCTAACTAGGAACTTAACACTTCTTATGCGAAGGACACAGATTATATCCCACTCAAATTGATCCCTAGTATATTTCTAGTCTAATTCCTTCTAAAGGAGAGGGGAAAGGGATGGGGATAAGGGGGAGAGAAGAAGAGAAGAACTGTTCAAATGTACCTGTAAATAAATTGAAAGTAGCTCAAACTTTTCCATTCCATCAAATTCCCATTCCAAATGAAGTCCAAAAGTTTTTTTCAATGGTAAATTAGGAAGAGTCATAGGACTAATTAGCTTCATCCTGATTAGTCAGAGAGTCCATGTAGGTGGTATCTCCTAGGAATTAGAGTCCAGTCTGATTTAAAGATGATCTAATCCAACTCAATTTTGCATTTGAAGAAATCAAATCAAAAGAGGTGATGTGATTTGCCCCACAGTCCCATCCTGACTCTTATACCTTAATAAGTAAACTCTCTGGCCAAGGCTTCTTCATCTGTAAAAATGAAATGACTGGATTAGATTTTCTCTAAATCAGGCTCAGCTCTAAATCCTAAGAGATGCCAAGGAAGGTGGGAGTCCTGACTAATCAGAGTAAAACTAATTAGGATCAGTCATACTTCAAAATGCCAAGCAACCATGAATTCTTCCATGTGGATGTTTCCGGTACCAATGAAAATCTCATTCCATCTACCACATGGTAGATGATCGTTGAGAGAGGCTATAATCAGAAAATAATCCATACCCCTGTGGCCAATTTATAGGATTCCAACCTCTGAAATTCCCTTCTCTAATCAAAATCTCATTCATTTCCATTTCTCCCTCTGACTCTCTTTCCCTAAATCTACTTATTATCCTCTTTGAAAGCCCTAGATTTTTCCATCCTATCCTGTTCTTTCAGTCCCTCACTTCTGCTTTGGCCTTTCTTCATTTCACATTTTTGAGTTCACCAATACAATGTAGCCTCCTTCCTTCTGTCATTCATAGCATATCAATACTCAACTGGCTTTTCTTCACTCATTGCCTCCTTGACTCCTGCATATCTTTCTGCTGAAGGTCATTGGAAGATCTCATGCAATTATGATGACATGGTACATTATAAATTCATGTTACCAATCCCAACTAGGCCTTTACTCCTACATAAAATAATTTTATTCTTCCTTGATTGACAATCCATTCTACACAGTTATTATTACTAATCTTATCCTCATAAACCCTCATGGACAGCTTTATTCTCCTCTCTCAGAACAAAGGCTCTTGCCTACAATTTTCTTGTGGGAATTATGACTAATCTGCCTATTCTGTACCTCAAAATCTTTCTGTCTTTACCTATTCTTAACTTCTTTACTCCAGTCTCTGAGAAAGAAGTGCTTAATATCCTTATTAAAGCCAGACCCTGCTACTTATGCCTTCAATTTGCTCCCTTATTATCCATCCCTCAACTCTTTTTTTCCCCCTCTTACTTTCAGTCTCAATGTATCTTCTGGCTCCTTCTCGTTGCATAAAAACATGATTGAGTACATCATCTTTAAACTTTGTTTTTAATTACTACTCTCTTGTATCTCTCTTTACCTCCCATTTTAGTTTTCAAAGCCTTATTTTATTGCAGTCGTTTTCTTAGAAGAGTGAATAATAATCTTCTAAATCTTCACATTCTTTGACTTCTTTGACCTTTCTGAAGTTTTGAATCCACTGACTACATCCATCTCCTAAGTATTCCCCCTAATGTCTTCTTTAATATTCTTCTATACTGATTATCTACCTAGATCATCTGACTTTACTTCTACTTGGCTTCATCATCATCCATCTTTTATTCTTTTATGATGGATGCTCCTCAGGGCTCTGTGCTGAGCCCATTTCTCTTCTTTTATATGTTCCACCGGAAACTTCATTATCTCTTGAATGGGTTCAAATCCCATTTCTGTACAAGAGATTTCAAATCTATATATTGAGTCCTATTTTATTTCCTAAACATAAATCTCAAATGTCTGCTGTTGAACACATATATAAGGAGCAGAGCAACTGGGGACATGAGTAGCAATGTGAATTGTGATTAGGCAGGTCCTAAGTAAATTAATTCCTCAAGAATGAAGCTAGATGAGAGATTTAAAATTTTGGTTAGATGACAAGGGGGAGGAAAAGAAGATCAGAATGCTGCCCTGCCAAGTATTTGGGGTCATTGAGCTTGCTAGTCTCTGCTTCCCAAGTTAAGGTATTAGATATAATGATAATAGTGATCCATTGCTGGGAGATTTCCTTATTCCTGATGATGTCTGACCAGAGGACTCAATGCAATTTAGTGTCTTCCAGACACTGGGCAGACTTCCTCATTCTCATGACAGGAGTAACATTCCTATGTCTAGTCACAATAACTTCCAGATTTTGAAAACATAGTGTTCTTTCAGTAAAAGGAAGGTTGCTATGAGACAATACACCAAAGTACAAGGGTTTAAAAAAAATCTAAAAAAAAAAAAAAGAAAGGAAAAAAAAAAAGGAAGGTTGCTGTCCCAACATTTCCAGCTTCCCCTGTTTGATCTCAGGTCCAGAATATAAGTGGACTGACAATCTTCCAGCCCTTTTTCGGGTGGGAGAGTGCACAAGTGGTGGTAGGAGGAGAAATTAAGAATTTTCTGTTAATGTTTTATTTATAATTCAATATTTCATATTTTAAGTTCTCTTATTTTAAGTACTTTAGGATAGTCTCCCAATTTCACTCCACTTCTACAAAATGTATCCATCTTTCAAGGTCATCTCCACCAGGCTGCCTCCCTTTAGAAGTTCTTCCTTGTCCTTTCCCTGTGTTTCCATCTTCTTGCACTTGCTAAGACAGGGATCTATAGGCCATAGTGAAAGTATTCTCTGACCTCTGGTGGCATTTATTGTCTAATTTTATGTACTTTTAGTTTTGTATATCTAATGTACCCATTTTAACACTTAATTATCTCCTAACTCCAAAACCCTTAGTCCAAGATTCTCTTTCCTATGTATAATGTTTTATTTCTACAATTTGGTTATAAAGTTTTTATAAGAAAATGATCATTTGTTTCTTACAAGAGTTTAGACTTAGAATAGGGAAAAGGGGTATTTAAATTCTACTTCTAGCATTATATATACTGTGGCATTTGAAGTTTTAAAATGCATTTTCCTTACCATAACCCCGTGAAAAAGGTAGTATATTACTATTTCTGTTATACAGAAGAGGAAACCAAGGCTAAGACTGGATTGTCTGTCTAATGGTCACACAAGTAGTAAGTGTCAGAGACAGACTTGCACTAAGATCTTCTGACTCTAGTCTAGAATCCTTTGAACTATATGACATGGTCCTTTGGAGCATTTTTCATATTTAACCACAAAACAAATACCATCCTCTATCTGCCAAAGCTACAACTCACAGTCTTATAAGACTTTTATCTTTCCCTCAGTTCTGTGTGAATTTGTGTATGTTTATAGACTTTCAGGAAATTTGCATTTAATGAATAAATGAATGAATGAATCTGACATTCAAAACTTTTCACAATATGGCACTAGCCTACCTTTCCAGACACTTAATATTACTTTATCTCACATACTCCACATTCTAGCCAAAGTGGCTTATTTGTTATTCTCAGGACTCAGTATTCCTTCTCTTGTCTCCACGTCCTTGTACAGGTTATGCATCATGATTTGAATGTACTCCTTCATTTCTGCCTCTAGGATCTTTCAAGGTTATACTGGGATCACCTATTCCAAAAAAAAAAAAAAACAAAACAACCCTTCTTGATCTCATTCTTTATTAGTGCTCTCTTGTTCCTCCAATTTTCTTATATTTACTTAATGCATTTAGCACATTGCACATTCCAAAAGAGTGTAAGCTTCTAGTTTAGGGCCTTGTAGATATAAGTTGCTTAATAATTGCTTTTAGGATATATCAAATTGAATCTGGCTAGACAAAATTCATTTCTAGAAAATGATATGAAGTACACAGAAGTCCATGTACTACTGTCTTAGGGGAATAATTTTAGCACACAATAGGAAAATTGAACTGTAAAACAAAACTTCCACTTCAGCTGAGAACTTTGCTTCCCATTTCACCAAAAAAAAAAGAAAAAAATTAGTCTATTAACCGACATATCACTCATATCACTCTCTTCTCCAATTCATCTCACATCACTCAGATGCCTTTGACCACTTTCTCTTTCTTCACTCTAATCTCAACAGAATAGAGTTGACAAGGCAAACTCTTCTAGATACACAAGTGATCCTATTCTATCCCATTATTTCCAACAGATTGCCTCTTTGATCATTTCCCAGTCTCTCACTTATATCAATTCCTTCTCTGTCTACTAGCTGTTTTCCTATCACCTATAGTTATGTGCATATCACTTCCATCCTCAAAATACCCTCATATTTATTCTTTCCTATTAGTCATTGTCTTCATCTTTTGTTTCTTGTGTGACAAAACTATCTGAGAAGACTGTCTACAGTTGATGCCTCTATTTTGTTTCCTCTCATTTTCTTTTAAATTCTCTGTAGTCTGACTTCCAACCATATCATTGATTTGAACCTACTCCCTCCTAAATTTTCAGTGATCTCTTAATCAACAAATCTAATGTTTTTTTTCCTTAAATCATTATTCTTCTTGACTTCTCTGTAACTTTTGACATTGTTAATAATTATCTTCTCCTTAATATTTTCTTCTCTCTAGTTTTTTGTGGTACATTACTTTCCTGATCTTTTTTCTACCTATCTCCTCAGACTTCCTTGCTGGAACTTCATTCATCTATGTCACACTCATCAGTAGATCTCACTTATCTCTTGGTTCAAGGCTCTCTTCTCCATCTAAATTGTTTTGATTGGGGGAGGCTAGGCAGATCACCCAACTGGGACCAAGGCCTAGAGATAGGAGTCTTAGGGTTCAAATCGGGCCTCAGATACTTCCTACCCATATGGCCATGGCCATGTCACTTTGTGACAGTCCTCATTGTCTAATCCTTACCACTCTTCTGTCTTAAAGTCAATATAAATTATTGATGCTAAGATGGAAAAGATGTGTTTACAAATAATAAACAAAATAAAATATTTTGGGTGATATTCTCTTCAACCCCCATGAATCTACTATGACCTCTATGAAAATGATTTGCAGATTTATTTATCCAGTACTAACATTTCTCTTGAAATCCAGTCTCTCATCTCTAAATGCCTATTTGTCAACTCCAACTAGATTTTATCTAGTTAAATTCAACATGTCCAAAACAGAACTCATGATGTTTTCCTCAGGAACCATCCCTGTTACTAATAGCCTTATAACAATTGAGATATTATTCCAGTCATCCAGGCTCACAACCTAGATATTATTAATTCCTTATTTTCGTTCACCTTCCCTAGGCCACTCCCCCAAACCTTGTGAATTGTACCTTCCTCACATCTTTTACTTATGACCCACTTCTCTTCTCTAACATTGCTGTTACTCTGCTACGAACTCTTATCACCTCAAACCTGAACTATTGCAATAGTCTTCTGGATTTTCTCCTTTCCTCAAGCCTCTCAAAACTCCAATCCATCCCCCCACTCAGCTGTCAAATTCTTCTTTCAAAATTGTAGCTTTTACCATGTCACTTCCCTAAATCTATTCAGTCAAACCTCATGGCTCTTTAGTGCCTTCAAATTAAAATACAAAATCTTCTGTTTGGCTTTTAAATCCATTCATGACCTAGTCCCTTCCTTCCTTTCTATTCTCCCTAATTTCTATATCCCCACAAATATTTTTATAACTAGTAACCCTGACTTCAGTGGTGTTTCTGGTACATGATAATTCATTTACAAACTCAAAGTGTTTTCAATGACTATTTTCCATGCCTTAGAACTCTCTCTCTCTCTTCATCTCTACCTCTTAAGTTTTCCTGGCTTCTTGTATTTCTTAGAAAAGATTTCACCTACTCCAAAAAAGCCTTTTCATTTCTCCATAACTTTAGCATCTTCTCTCTGAGATTTTCTCCAACTTGCAAAAGGTTTATGTAAGAATATTGTATATTAAATGCCAGTGGATTGAGTATTTGATCTTAAAGGAAATAGGGAGCTATTAGAATCTATTGAGCTCAGACTTGTACTCTGAAAAATTATTTTGGTTGCTATGTGGAAGGTAGTTTGAAGAGTGGGAAAACTTAAGTCAAAAAAATTTTTTAAAAGCAAGTAAAATATTGTTGCAATATCCCCAGGAAAGAGATGACAATGACTTGAACTAGGATGATGACTATTGCATATTATAGAGATAGAAATTACAAAATCTGACAACCCATTGGATATGAAGGGTGATTGAGGAGTCAAGATTTTAAGGATACAAATTGTAATTACTGGAAGGATACTAGTGGTCTTAAAATTAATGCTAGTTGGGGGAAAGTGTGGGGTTAGAGTTAATGGAGGGAAGATAATGAGATCTGTTTTAGATAAATAGAATTTGAGTTTTGTATAGAATTTCCAGTTATAAATATCCAAAGATACTTGTTGACACAAGACTACAGCTCAAAAAGAGATGAGGGCTATATTCAGAGTTTTGATAGTCATCAGGACAGAACCTGTTATTAAACTCATAGGTTTTAATAAGATCACCAATGTGGGGAGAGAGAAAGGGAGAGAGAGAGAGACAGAGAGAGAGAGAGAGAGAGAGAGAGAGAGAGAGAGAGAGAGAGAGAGAGAGAGAGAACAAAGGAGTGTTTTTAGGGAATCTTTATGTTCCATTCCAGTTCTAAATCCTATGATCCTTTTCTACATCTACAAAAATGGATTGTTTTGATTAAAAATAAATAAGAGATTTTTTTGAGTTTTCACCTTTTATTCTTCTTCACTAATATTCAAAACACTATTATGCATTTTAAATAGAAGCAGAACTATAGAATGTTAGAGCTGGAAGGCACCTTATAAATAATTTATTCCAAACTCCTCATTTTACAAATTCCTGTCTATTTTCATTCATGCAATTTTAATTCAGACAGTCTGGGTAGTGATTCCCATTATTATAGAATGTAAAAGGTATTTAATTTGATGAAAATTTGTATTCTAGTCCTGGATTATTCACTGTTCATGAGACCTTAGACAAGTCATGTATCTGTTCAGTGTCTAGTTTTGTTCATCAGTAATAAATAAAAAGCTATAAGTATGGACTAGAGAAACTTTAAGATGCATTCCCATTCCAGATTATATAATCTTATCATTCTGTTATTCCTCTACTCAAAAACTGTTATTGGTTTACCATCTAATTAGAACAAATTCCTCAAGCATTTATTTGTAATTCAATTATAAGGCCTTGCTCTATCTTTCCAAACTTGCCTCTTTCCTCATCCTTCATATTCCCTTTACTTTGGCCAAAAATTTTTTTTCCTGAACACATCCATTACTTTTATATCTCCTTCCATTTACTCCTACTCTCTCATATTCTGGACCACTCTCCTCTAACTTATTTTTCAGTCACGTCTGAATCTTTGTGACTCTCCAATTTGAGATTTTCTTATAAAGACATTAATTTGCCATTTCCTTTTCCAGATTGTTTTATGTATTAGAAAATTGAGGCAAACAGTAAAATGACCTTCTCTGAATCACACAGCTAGTAAGTGTCTGAGGTCAAATTTCAACTCAGAAAGCTGAGTTTTTCCTAAATCCTAGTCTGGTTCTCTATCCATTGTGTCTCTTAATTCCTTCTCTAAAATCCTGCCCATTATTAGATTAATCATATATAGCACAGTGGGTTGAATGGTGGAGTTGGATTCAAGATTAAGTTTCAGTTCAAATCATGCTCAAGGCATTTATTATTTGTATAACTAAAGGCAAATCATTTCATGCCTCTCAGCCTGACTTTCATTATGTATTAAGCTGGGAAAACAATAACATGGCCCATAGGTTTTTGTAAAACCATATATAAAGCTTTTTCAAATTTTAAAGGTATAAGTAAAACCTTCAAATGTTAGCTATTTTCTTTACTGCCTACCACAGATAGTACGTTCCCCATATCTCATTCCCCACCTTCAAAGCCTTCTACTCCATCTCTACACCTGGTTATATGTTGTTCTGAATATTTTGCTCCAAGAAAATGGGATGGAATTTAGAACCATAGAGTTGGACAGGTTTTAAAGAATAGAATCAAAGCATGATCTCTCTTCTCAGAGTTTCATATGCAGATAATCATGTAAAATCTTAGAATTAGAAGGAACTAATAACTATCTAGCCCAACCCTGATGAGAAAAAGAATTCCTTGTCCATAATACCTGAGAAATGACCATTTAGTTGTTTGTTTGTTTTTTTCCTGGAGACTTCCAGCAAGAATGAACCTATTCTCCCCAAAGCTACCTATTTGACTTTTGTATTAGAATAGTTTCTTTGACTTTGAGCCTAAATCTGTGTCTTTTAAATATTGTTTTTATAACTGTGTTTTTGCTTCTTTTAGAGTATTTATATTCTGCCTTATATTATATCTGCACAAGTATTTTATTTTTATAATAGTAGATTTTAAGGGCATTTTGTATCCTCTAAATTGCCCAACCCAGTATCTTGAAACACATACCTATCCAAGAAATACTTCTATATTGCTAAAATTGTACTGTATTAAAATTAAAATGTGTTCTTTTCCAGCAGTAGAGATACCCCGTAAAGCCTTATGGGTTTAAAATCATCTTAGCTACTTCAATTTGTAATGGAGTTAATAACATTTATCTCACAAGGTTGTGAGGATCAAGTGAAACATTTATAAAGTATTTAGCATAGTTCTTAGTACACGGCAGATACTAAATAAACATATGACACCCTTTACCTTAATGGTGAAATGACCCCTTGCTGTCAAAGTAACCCAAATCATAATTTTTCATGTTAACAAACTGATGGTCAGAATTTCCCAAGGTAGGAAGTGGCAGAGCTGGGATTTGAACCAAAATCTTGTGGCTCCAAAACCTATGCTCTTTACTCTGAACCATTGTTCATCCCTAAAAATATTGCTTCTGTAAATTTATTATATCAGCAATCTGTTATTTTATTGATTTGGCTATTCCTCCAAAATGAAGCACGTCCTATCACAATCTCTGTATATAACTGAAGAGAAGTCCTAGCATATATTCTGAGTTGAAGTGACCTCTCCTGTATCACAAAGCACTAAATCCCAGAAGTGAGATTTTTGTCCAAGTCTTTCTTATTCTTATCTCAAGGCTATAACCATTATACACATTTCCTCCTTGACTGAAAAGTAGATATAATGTATGTTAAAGATTTTTCAGATGATTACATCCATTTCCTGTACTCATTAATTGCTTTAGCAAGTATTAATCAGCAAAAGTCCACTGGAATGGACTAAGTGCTTTATCTCCTGGGAATCATAGAAATTGCTGATGGAATTTGCAATATGCCACATTCAGAGACTCTTTACCCTTTCTTTCCAGAAATACATGTTGCTATTATTTTGGCAATGACTAGGAGATAACCACATTAGGCAGAGTGAATCATAAGTTGTTCCCAGTACTGTGTTGCTCCAATAGTTGATTTCCATAAAGATTACAAGATGTCTCTGTGATGTGTCTACATTTCACGAGGCAGAGAACCAAAGCACTTTCATTTTCTGCATGAGATATTGAAGGTGGCTAACACAGAAGAGAAACAGCGCTTGCTGGTAATGGAATGAATGGCTATGTGCAGAGAGGGATGAGATCACAATTTAGACATAGCATTCAATTATCTATTTTCTAAAGCAATAAGCGGGAAAACATTCTTTTTCACCTTAAGAAAAAATCCTTGCCACTCTCTCTCAATAGTTTGCTAACCTCTAAAGACCCATTATCAGTTTTATGTAATATGAGCACTGGGAAATTGCAGAGTGAATAGCAGTAGAGAAGCTCAATTAAGTTCCTCTCAATGATGAAATCATGCAGTGCAAATTAATTTAGACTAAATTTATTTTTTCATGAAAGTTCTTCTCCAGGTTGATTTTCCCTTGGTACTGAGCTTTATGGGTACAAAATCTTTTTAATTTTTATTTTGTGGATGTATATATGGGGGCTAAATCAAAGGGTATTCTAAGCGAAAGAGACTTTAGAAATCAGCTCATCCAAACTTTCTTCTTCTCTGCAAATTTTACAATTTGGAAGGTTAAAACCTCGAGAAGTGATTTGCCCAAAGTCATATAGTAAATTATTTAGCAAGTTGAAGTTAGTGAATTATCTCATGTTGAAAAGCTGAGTAGAGAGTAGAGCTGAGCGCCAAGCCAAGGTCTCTAAACGTCTAATTCAATACTCTTTCAACTGATCCAGATTGTCTCTTCATAAAGCAGTGTTAAAAGAGAAAAATCACAATTGTATAATTAGTGAATTCCTTTCCTTATTTCAGTACCAATTGCCAAGGGATGCTTTGTTTTGTCAGGAGTTTGGTTTCCTCAAAATCATTTCTGAATGAAAGTGTTAAATTATGTTGGTTTCTATGAATGAAATATAAGATTTATAAAATGCAAATATTTGTGTGTTCTAATACAATTTTATGTGATTTAGAGCTAAGGATTAGAAGTCATTTAGTCTAAACCCTCATTTTAAGGAGTGGAAAACTAAGCCTCAGGGAAATTAAACAATGTGACAAATGATACACAGAGTTGAGATTTGGATCCCATTGCTTGGACTCCAAATCTAGTATTCTTACAACTATACCATATTCAGTTTTTTAATGATTAAGAATGTTCAGGAGCCAATGTACATCTTTTTTACATAAAAATTGCAAAAGTTAACTTAATTTTTAGAAGTGTGTACAAAGTGTAGTTTGTTAATTTACTAAATTACTAAGAATTTTCCAATTTACTAAATTTTTCTCCTTATAGAACAGTCTTCTAATAAAGGGCAGGCTTATATATGACAACATTTCTGTTGCATATACCAAGAATATGATAGGTTAGGAAGATTGTTACCTTGTTCTTAGGGTTATTTTATTCCTGTACCATTCCTCCTCTTCTTCATTTGAAGAAATTAGATATTCCAAAACCCAAAGAACTCTTTATAATTACCAGGAAGGAACTTTCTGATGACTGGGAATGATTAAAACTTAAGTCTAGGGAAGGCTCATTAAAGAAAATAATCCCTTAAAATTAGGAGGTGTCATGTGGACTCAAATTATTCCATTAGACATCAAGAAATAGTAAAACAAAGTAAAAAAATGAGAAAAATCTGATAAAACATGAAATATCTCATTAAAAATATCTGTCATAGAAAATACACAAAGAGATCATTTAAGAATTATCTGACTACCTGAAAAGCCATAATTTAAGAGAAAGCCTAGATATCATATTTCAAAAAATTATCAAGGAAACTGCCACAATATTTTAGAACCAGAATGTAAAATAGAAATTGAAAGAAGTCACTGTTCACTTTCTTAAAGAGATTATGGACCTCCCAGAATTGGAGGTACTCTCACCTTTGGTGATTAAATCTAAAAATTGGGCAGTGTAGTCTTAATCTAATTATCACAGGAGGAAGGGAGAAAATTTAGAACTCAAAATTTTGAAAAATGGACTTTAAAAATAAAAATAAAGTTGCCAGGAGTGAACTTTGATTTTATTCCATAAGTTTATTTCTTATTACACTCTATCATTGGTAAAACAGAAGTAGTGATTAAAAAATAATTTGTGTTTAAAGGCAATAGCTAACAGAGGAGTCTTTTCTGTAGGTTGCAAAAAGCTCTACATTTAGGCCAAATAATCTCCTGGAATACAACTTCATAGATCAACTTTTCAAAAATAGATGGGCTTTTCCTTATAGTTGAAAAGCCATTAAGGTTTTTTTCCTTGTCTGGTGATTAGGTGTGTCAGTTATGAAAATTGGCTTCCTTAAAAAGATGTCAAGAAAGAAAATCCCTTACTTTTAAGTTAATGGTAGGAATAGATAGAGGCCATTAATTTTCTCACCAGCAACATAGACCTCTAGCTGAAACCAGAATATGAAAAAAAGGAACTACATAATTTCATTTATTCCTTCCAATTCCAATTCTTTGACATCATAAAAAAGAACTGCTATCAAAATTACTATAAAATTAGGGCCTTTTCCCAGAATCTTTGGCATACAGGAATAGTAGTGATATTGCTGGGATTAGTGGCAAATTGTTTTCCAGAATGGTTAGACTAGTTCACAATTTTACCAACGGAACATTAGTGTCCCATTTTTTTCCATGACCTCTTCAGCATTTGTCATTTCCTTTTTTGTCATATTAGCCAATCTTTTTGTTGTGAGACAATATGTCAGAGTTTAATTTGCATTTCTCTAATCAGTAATGATTTAAAGCACTTTTTCATGACTATTGATACTTTTGATTTTTTTTTACTGAAAACTGCCTGTCCACATCTTTTGGAACACTTATCAACAGAAGAATAGCTCTTAAAGTTATGAATCTGGCCCAATTCCCCATATATTTGATAATGGAGGCCTTTATTGGAGAAAATTGTTGTAAAATTTCCCCCCCCCATTTTCCTTCTAATTTTGGCTGCATTTTTTTGTTTGTGCAAAACCTTTTTAATTTCATGTAATCAAAATTATCTATTTTATGTTCCATAATCTCCTCTAGTTCTTCTTTAGTCATAAATACTTCCCTTATCTATAGATCTGACAGGTTCATTGTTCATGCTTTCCAAACTTACTTATGCTTTAATTCCTTATGTCTATATCATGTATTAATTTTGACCATATCTTGGTATACTGTGGAAGATATTGGTCTATGTCTAGTTTCAGTGAAACTGCTTTCCAGTTTTCCCCGAATTTTTTGCTAAAAGATTAGTTCTTATCCCAAAAGCTTAGATCTGTGGGTTTATCAAACACTACTTCTTCTCATGTTTGGCAGAGGTAGGGCAGAGATGCTCTTTTTTAGAAGAGTAGAGAGGCAGCAAGCAAAGTAAACAATTTTCTTTATATATAAGATGATACCTAAAGTGAGGACTTTCCCATCCAAAGATTGTGAAGATTTACTGTGATAACATTTTTTTGTGAAAGGAAATTCAATAGCCTCTCTTTCTTTTTTTTTTTTTGGTTCCATTTTGAAGTCTAAACATGACAGAGAGAGAGAGAGAAGATCAATATTTATTAAGTGCTTCCTAAAGTGCCAGGCAATGTGTTAGGCACTAGGGATACAAATAAAAGGAATTAAGCCAGTTCCTTTTCTGAATAAACTTATATTTTAATGAGGGGAGAGAAGGAATAAAGGCATGCTGGGGAATGGGGAGGGACTAGGGATAAAATAGTCTGTTGGATGACATAGTATGGAGACTGTGAGAAGTGGCATGAAAGCTTGGGTCCTAGGAAAGAAAGGAAAAAAAAACAACCTATCAGAGCTTGAGGAACCAAGGTAGAATCAAATAAAGTGGATACAATCTGAGAAAAAAGTCATGATGAAGAATCTTTGAGAAATTTTATAGTACCTTGTTAGGTTAAAAGAATAAAAATTAATCAGTTCATTTATTTTGATTGGCCCACAACACTGTAGGAACATCAGGGAATTCCTCTATTTATTTAGGTCTTAGGATAAAACATGACAATAGCAATGGTCTATTTTAATCTTGAATTTTTATTTACCTAAAATCCTTTATTTACATATTATTTCCCTATGCTCAGACCTGGGATTCAGGTTTGCATGTAGATATGAAGAGCTAATTTATAAGAGAAATTTTACTAATCTAAATGCTTCCTCTGAGAGTTAACTTTCTTCACTGGTATGAAATTATTATTGGTGGCATTGTAATTGTTATTATTACAGGAAATGCCATGGGAAGGGCTCGTTGTCCAGAAACCCCACATCCCCAGTAAATCTCAACCTTTATAGAACTAGAATTTTGGAAAGGGAAGAAAAAATATCTTCGTCCCACAAGGCTTGAAATTCTGAATAGTTTCACATGAAACAAAGGTATGTGTGAAAATACAATCTCTGAAACCTAATGTTTATTTATATGATAATACTACATGTGATAGCATGGTATTATTGCAATCAGGTATTACAAATATGTGTATGAGAAGTTTGTTGTTCAGATGTGGCACAAAGTCATTATTAGTTGTTTAAATGGTAATTGGTAATTGCCTAGGAAAAATGTTTGTTGGTTAAATTGATTGTTCTATTTGTATGTTTATTTAATGAGCTATTTTAGTACAAGCTGTGTGTGTGTTTGTGTGTGTTGGGTTGGGGAAGGATAGCTCAGCTCATCTGAATTAGACTGAACTGTATAAAAATTGACTGTTTCCAAAATGCTCCCTGGGAAATGATCAACAATATTTTTTTCTTGATAGAAGAATTTTTAAATGATTGAATGGAATAATTAGAAGAATTGATAAATTAAGGAAGTATTTTTGCAAAAGATATTAATTGTGAAATGATACCCTTGAAAATATTCTTCTTAAAAAGAATTAAATATACACTTAGATAGACCTCTTGCATTCTAAAGGTTTTTGAAACTTTTGCTCCTGGATTTCTTAGTTTTTATTTCTAAGGGAAAAAAAACTGCATTTGTACTGAAAGAACTTGGGTTTGAACTACAGCTTGGAGTTTTTTATTAGGTATGTGACCTTGGAGAAGTTTTATCACCTCTCTGGGTCTCAGACACATTACCTATAAAATAGCAGGATTGGAATAGCTCTAAGGTCTCTTCCACTCCTAAATCCTATGATTGTGAAATGTGATCCCATAAGACTCTCAGTCATGATTGCATTTGCTTTTCACTTCAAACAAATAACTAAGGGAAATATATGCTGTCTTCTCAGGCTTCTCAATTGTTGTTTTCAGATTAATGCAGTTCAACAAAACATGTAATAAACTTTTCCCTATTTCCTTAATTTATTTGTGGCATCACCCTTTATTTCTAGATCAAGTATCTATTTTGACTTTATCTTGGTATATGGTGTGAGATGTTGGTTTATGTTTACTTTTCAGAATTATGGATAAGAAAAGAATTTGTGACCATGCAAGACATAGAGAACATAAAATAAAATTGATAATTAAATTAAAATAGTTTTAATGTAACCAAGATTAGAGAGGAAACAAAAAATTGGGGAGAAAATATATATAGCAAATATCTATGCATTTGCACATGATCTGAGAACTGGGGTGAATAGAATCAGATATAAGGAACACATTTTTTGGAGCATTTATAATGAACTAGAGAATGTCCAGAGGAAGATTAGGTAGTAAGCCTCATGAGTGTAGGTTGTCCCCTTTCCCTTTGACTAGTCAAACCTTTCTTTGCATTTAGTATATGGAATGGAATAAAGTATAAAATGGAAAGTTAGAAAGGGACCAGGTTATAAAGATGTTAATAGTCAAACAGAAAATAACACATTTGATAATGACTTTTGTCTTGCCACTTGACTTTGATGACTTTTTGGAGAGAGTGAGGCTGATGACTTTGTGCAACTCTGCCTCATTTAAATCCAATTTATTCATGAGTCAAGACATCACATAAGACATTGTAATGCCATTGGTCCTCTTCAAAAAATGAAAGACTAACAACAAAAAATAAAGTTTGATACTACTGGTAATAGAGTCATTGGAGTTTACTGAGTAAAGAGTGACACATGGTGAGACTTGCATATTAGGGATATAATTTTAAAGTCTCTCTGAGGGATGGACTGGAATGGGCAGAGATTTGAGGCAGGAAGAAATCAGAAGGCCATTGCAATAGCTCAGGCATAAAGTGATGAAGACCTGGACCACAGTGGTGGTGGCAGTAGAAGAAGAAAAAACACAGGATATATGAAAATTGTTGCAGAGTTGGACAACATAACTTGACAATAGTGTGGGTATGGGGGTGACAAGAGAGACTGCAGAGTCAAAGATTGCACCTAGGATTGTGAGTAGTAATTGGAAGTAATTGGAAGGATGATGGTGCCCCTAATAGTAATAAGGAATTTGGAAGAGAAGAGAATTAGAGGGGAAGATGATGAGTTCAGTTTTGAAGATGTTAAGTTTAAATACATCAAGGAATCATCCAGTTTGAGATATCCAATAAGCAGCTGGAGATTCAACATCAGAGGCTTGATGAATTTGAAAACCGTCAATATGTTGATGGCCATTAAATCCTTGAGAGTAAGATCACCAAAAGAAATAGTACAGAGGGAGAGGAGAGGAGCGGAGAGGAGAGGAGAGGAGAGGAGAGGAGAGGAGAGGAGACTGGAATAGTCTTGTGACTTATGTTTAATTGGCATAACCTTGAGGGATCAGATAAGTAGGAGAACTAGGTCAGAGTAATGTTGTTAAAACCTAGAGAGAAAAGTGTATGTTTGAGAATAGGGAGTCATTACAAGATTTGACCTGTGATTAGATTCATGGGGTGAAGGAAAATAAGGAATCACTTATGTTTTCCTATGTTCCTTTAGTTCCTCATTCAGGGCACCAAAGTTTGGAACTTGATTTTGACAGAAACAGGGAAAGTGAAAAGAGTGATGAATTTGGAAGGAAAGGGAATATAGGAAAACATGCAATGCATACTGTAACTCATCTATACATACTTATCTCCTTTGGCTCTATCCTACGCCAAATGAAAAGTGGGGAAGCAGAGCTTTCGTCATGGGTTGGCTCAGTGACCTAGAATCAGTGCCCAGGCTCTAAGGGATACTCTCACAGTAACCACAGGGTGATCTGCTTATGTGTATCCTGTGGGGAGAGGTGGAGAGAGATGAATATTTGCAATGGCATTGAACAGCTACTGTTGTGATTACCTGGGAAGGAGCGATTAGGTTAAATCTGAATTATTGTTGACATGAAGGACCAATGCCTGGTACAGAGGATGAGAACTTACACAGTGGAAGAAGAGAGCAAACTAGAGAAAGCATGGAGAGATAAAATTAGGCATAGTTTATTGGAGAAAAACCTCTCACCTTTCCATCTCAAAGAAAGCTGGAGGTAATAGATCTGTTTTCATACTCTCACTCCTTGGAGTTAGGTCCTGGTTGCTTAAGGAATCTTAGTCTCCATTTTCGAGACCAGTATCTTATGTTAACAGGACAGGAATGTTTCTACAATCAAGCACAGAAGAAACGCATAAAGACACACAGGACATGTGCCCTGGGCATCCTTTGCTGTTATGGAATCCCAAAATAAGATTTTTACATCCACAAGGAATCCTGGATACCATATGCAATTAAAGTCAAGAGACTTGTATTTGAATCTCTTTCCATATTTATTAGCTCTCTCTCTCTCAGTTTTCTATATGTATTAGGACACTCTGTTCTAGTTCAATCTCTCTCAGAATTACATTTGCAATCTAAAAGATATCCAGTCAATTTGATTAAGCATCAGTGGTTTATCCAAGCAGAAACTCATCCTTTAATTGTTTCTAGTGAATTATGCTATTGTAGACCCTTCTTGGAGTAGTCCATGACCTCCCCTGTCATGACCCTCTCCATGGCACCTGGTTTATGCTCCTTCCTCCTGCTGTCAATCTCATTAATTCAGAATCCACTACAATTTGGTCAAGCAAATTAACAGTGTCAACAAGATTGCAGGGGAATGTTGAAAACTGCTTGAGTGTGCTTACAAGTTTTCAATCAAACTCAAGGACTTTAGGAGAACCCTTTTATTTAGTTAAAAAAGATGTGCTAATTACAAACCATTTTATATATTAATTACTCCAATGAATTCTCCTAGGCAATACACAGCCATTTAGTTTGAGCTACATGCCTACTTTAAATAATGAGAATGCTATTCTCTTAAATGTATACTCTATAATGTGGGCTTTTCTTTTTTCTTCAATTTTTATTTTCTAGATTACATGTCAACATAATTTTAATATTAATTTTGTGACATCCTTATTCTTTCTCCCCCCTCGCCAAGCAGATAAAATGATATAAGTTGTACATATATTATCACAAGTACATATTTCCTTATTTGTCATATTGTAAAACAAGACACATATTGCTTACATTTGAGAAAAATTCATAGAGGAAATAAAGCAAAGAATGTATGCTTCAATCTGTTTTCAGACTCTTATCAGTTCCTTCTATGGAGGTGGATAGCTTTTCCCCCTCATGACTTCCTTGGAGTTGCCATGGACCCTTACATTGCTTATAATTGTTAAATCATTCACAGTTGATCTTCATACTTTATTGCTCATCCCATGTATAACATTTTCCTTATTCTGCTCACCTCATTTTTCATCATTTCATATAAGTCTTTCCAGATTTTTGTGAACATCCTGTTTATTATTTCTTATGGAGCAATAGTATTCCATTACATAGACTTTTCACTATTTTATACTGACTTCATTTTTTTCAGTGTACTCAGGCCTCATGGGCATACATTCCAGCTGTTGCAATCATCCAGGCACGAAAGAACAGATAACAATCACTGGGCTGTAACTAACAACCAATAAGTGCCCTCAAGACAAGGTAGTTGCACCAATCAATCAGCAGAGAAATCTAAAGAAGCAATGCCTACCCATTCGTCAAGTGCTAGGTCTTGAGTTTTCCTGGTTATTGGCTCTTTGCATCATATGTTCCTTGCATCTCAGTAGTTTAGTTTCCTAAAGTTATCCATAGTATTGACATTGTACCTAATTCATGACTGATAGCAAAACAAGGACAACAGAAACAGAAGCTGTCTGATTATGTTTGTATGTTGACAGTGGGGAGGTAGAGAGAAGTAGTGAGAGTCTAATCCATCTTCCTTGGTGTGTGTTTCATGTACTCTCTGTATCTCCAGCCCTTTGGGCCCTCTCTCCCTTTGATTGGAGAGAAAAGAGTATAGACATCAGAGAGCTCTGCCTAGATCCTCTATTTAAGGAAGAGATCCAAGGAAGATATTTTATCATTTCTCATCTGGCTACATGAGTTCATCATACCCCTGTACCTTCTCTCCCCACTCCTTTCATCTTCTTTTTATGTGTTTTCTTCTTTCATTAAATTGTAAGCTCCTTGAAGAATCCCTAGCATTTAACACAATATACAGTAAAAGGGAATTCTTTGTTCTCTTTGAGTTTACACTTGTGAAAGGGAATCCCTTATTCTCTTTGCCTAGTTGGAGCTAACAGTTTGGTTAACAATAACTTAAGTACCCCTACTTAGTACCTCACTAGATTATGAAGACAGGATTAACTCTCCTTTGTCTACCTTTTGATTGAATCAACAAAAGCTTGAGCTTGGTGAAGATCACAAATCACTTAGAGATTCAAACCTCAGAAACTCAATCAGCCAGGAAACTGTGAACCCTTTTGATGAGAATTCACACCTCCAGAAGGTGAGAAGTAGTTCCCACAGACACTGCCCCCAGGGCAGTGCTAGATCATTTGGAAGTTGTGATTGGCCCCTGTGAAAAGGGGAAAGGGACAATAAGCCACTATAAAAGGCCCTGAATTTCTGGGACTAGAGAAGGAAGTCTACTCCAAGAAGGAAGTTCACTTCAAGAAGGAGTTGGACTTCAGGAGGGAAGTAAACTTCAAGAAGAAGGTTGGCTCAAGGAAGAAAGTCAACCTCAAGAATTACCTTCAGCTTAAGTCATTCTCTTGACCTGCCTCTTGGAGGGAACTTGGGTGAGTGGATGCTGATTTTCCCTTCCTGTCTTCTGGAGAGAGTTTAATTCCTGTTGAAGGTCCACAAGACCTGGTTGAATCAAGCACTGCAGCAATATTTAGTTAGATAGGCTAATGTCTTCTAAACCCTGTTGTATTTCTCTGCCTCTACTCTTTCCACCTCTTTTGTAAATAAAAGCTATTAAAGTCATTTTGACTTTGAGCAATAATACTTTGAATAGGCAACCACCACTATTACTTATAATCTTCATATATTTTATCCAAACCATTAAAATTTAATCCTTACAATACAATGCATTATAGGTGTTTAAAAATGTTTACTGACTGATTGTCTTCAGCATCAAAAGTGTTGGACACTGATTCAAGACAGGCTTAATTCATAATCTATATGGTTCAGACTTAAGTTCCTATATGGAGCATACATAGATAAATGCCCTAATTATCTATGTATGCTAACAACACCTCAGTTTTACTTGAGAAGTGAGAAGAAATGAAAACAGAACCAATGAGTTAAGATTATGTTTTGTTACACTATTATCAACAAATATTTGTTGATTCCTACCACATGGAGGATAAGAAGTATTATGAGAAATGATTTGTATTTGAAGCATTGATATTTTAGTTAAGAACACTGGCAATAAGATCATAGACTTCAAAACTGGAAAGTGCCTTAGATGCCAATGAATATATTGTCCTCCTTTAATTAAAAAAACTGAGATACTACAAGGTTAAAGGACTTACTCAGGGTCACATAGGTAATAAGTGTTTTGGGAAGGTTTCAAACTCAGTTCTTCCTGAATCTAAGTTGAACATTCTATCAACTGTGCTCCTCAGGTATCTTTAGCTAGGAAGTTCTTTGAAATCAGCATATTATCTTACTCATAGTCCATGATGAATAAATATTTGTTGAATGATCATAAAAATTAAATAATTATAACAATTAGTATTGTTAAATACGCATTTAGACAAAAAAGTACAATACTGAAGCTCAGAGAAGAGTAATGAGCAAATATCGAAGCAATAGTAGAAAGTTATATGGAAGAAATAGGACTCAAACTAACCCACACTAATAACAAATTATATTTATGTAGACTTTAAGATTCACAGCTATCTGTGTAGCCTTATACTATGTCTCCCATATACAATTATTTGCAGTATTTCTGTGCCTTAATATATGAAAATGTTGTAAAAGTTCCATGTGGTACTGAGGAATATGTATATTCTTTAGCATTCTCATTCAGAACTTGGTATATCTTTTGTATCTAGTTTTGCCAGCCATTTAAAACATTTTGTATTTTACTATTTATTTATCTCTGGTAAATTTTATCCATAGATGAAGGGGGAACAAAGTTCCCTGTTATTATTTAGTTACTTTCTATTCTTACAATGGAATTTATTTTTTCTTCATGAATTTAGATGATATACTATTTGGAGGATGTATGCTTAATACAGTTGGTACTTTGGTACTCAACATTAATTTATTCCAGAAGGCAGGTTGAGTACTAAAAAATGTTAAGTATCAAATGAATTTTTCCCATAAGGAATAATGTAAATTGAATTAATCCATAACCTAAAAACCCCAGATTTTATAACACATTATATACATTAATGAAGCTGTGGTTTACTAAATAAACTTTAGTAAAAAACAGACATAATAAAAAGCATAAGATTAAGTAAAATAATTCAACTTGATTTTAACTGTATTGAAAGTTCATGACCTAAGGGTTCTACTAAGCAATAGAGTGACAAACAAACATTGAATACCACAACATTTTTCTTGTCAAAAGACATCAGCTACCAAATTTGACAAATTCCAAAATGATCAAATACCAAGATTTTATTGTATACAGGAATAGTGGAAAATAAGATTGGAAAGGCTTTGAATGTGAAAAGCTTTGAATATCCATCTAATCTAATGACATGTTTGATGTTGTTTTGAAGATATCCTATATTAGAAAGACAAGGGGATGGGAAAGACAGAAAGATATTACAAAATCAAAGATCCTCAAAGAAAATTTAGTTTAAGTCATACCTGACAGTTATACATAATACATTGACCAATGGTCATCCATGTTCCAATTAAAGAAATCCAGTTATGAAGAATTCAGTAGGTATTGAGGCAAATAATTTAATTTTTTAATCATCTCTTCTCTTTAACTTTTTCCTTATATTGAATTAAAATCTTCCTTCTCACAATGACTCCTTATTTTTTCCTCTGGGGTCATTCAAAGAAAGTCTTATCTTTCATCCACATAGAAGCCATATGAGTTCTTAGATTAATATAATGTCCTTCTCTTTGATTCTTCTCTTTTCTCTGGCCTAAATATTCTCAGTTCTTCACGCCAATTCTAACATGGCATAATTTTCAGATATTTTTCTATCCTCACTGATCTTCATTTGAAATGCCAATGCCCTTGTTAAAATCTAACATAGAGAACTGAATATATGCACCTGACAAGAACAAGTCTATTGCTACCACTTCTTTTGTTCTGCATATTATGCATCTATTAATATAGGCTGACTGAATTGCTTTTGAGGGATTACTATATTACATTTTGAATAAAAATGGATTGTATTCCTTTGAAATATCTAGATCTTTTTATTGTAAACATCCTGACTAGCTGTTCCTTGCCTCTACTTGACTTACAACAGTATATATAATTTAAAGCTAAGCATAAGCCTTTACATTAATTCACATTAAATTTCATCTTGTTGAGCAAAAGAGAATGTAGGATTACTGTAAATACACAACTAACCTTAGAGGGAGAATGATCAGAGTTTGTGTTTTCCTCTCTGATACTTAACTGGCTGTGTGATCCAGCACATGCCATTTGACACCTTTCAATGCAAATACATTCAGTAAGTATTCCTCTCTCTTTTTATTATTTTGTTTAATATCGATGATCAGAAGATCATTGAACACAATAGTCTGTACCTACAATCATCAAGGAAGTATATTTGATCTCTACATAAGCATGAGAGCTATCTTGTTGAAGAACAAGAGTCAGTTTTGCTTTACTGAGCCTATTTTACTTCACAAAAAATAGAATCTTATATTTTCTATATTTTTATTTACATTATATTTTTATATCTCATGGTGTTGTGTCTGTGAAGATCTTCAAAGAGAATTATCTAAGAAGGTCTGCTAACTTTTCACTCTTATTTTTATGCACAATACTCATGAAGTATGGACTACAAATCCTTCTTTATTATTAGGAATGAGAAGAATTCCCCCTTACTTGCCTCAAAATCTTTGAGGATATAGCCCTAAGTTGTTGTTGTTGTTGTTTAATAACACTGCTCAGATGGCCATTGGGAATCAAAGTTGACTGAGAGTCAACTACAGAGAATGGAGCACTTCTTACAAAACTTGACACAATAGGAGGTGTTAATGCAGGTAGATATGTAGAGTTTTTGGGCAGTGGATGAGAAATAAAAATTTGAGAGAGAGACAGACAGACAGACAGACAGAGAAAATGTTTCTCTAAACCCTATGAAGGACGAGACTACAGTTCAAGCAAAGATAATTATGAACAGGGCTATGCTTGAAGTTTTTGACAGGCTGCCAAGATACTGGAAGAGGAAAGTTGGTCTCTAGGGAATAACTGCTATCTGTTGGAAGCTGAGGAAAGCTGCACATGTAGACTTCAATCAGAATGCAGATGGTGAAAAGATAGTGATAGGGACCAGAAACTGGAGACATCTGCTAGGGAGATGAAGATAACTAATAGTGAGAGAGCTTTAGGAGGAAATAATAGCAGCTAGAGACTTGTATGAGAACTTCTGGAAAAGCAATACTGCACAAACAACTGAAGTAACTTTATGAACTCCAAACAAACCTCTTATTGTGAGCCTTGTGAACCTAGTGCTTGTAAGGGAATCTAGTGACCACAATGCCTAAGCAAGGGGCAGTGACCATTAGATGTGAAGTTTTTAGCTAATCTCGATGGGAACAATGGACTAAGAAAGTTAGTAGAATTTTCAAAGGTATTAAGGACCTTAGCTTCAGGAGGAAGACTGAAACATGTATTACATGTATAGAAACAAATTTCATAAAGATTTTAGAAGTGATAAATTAACTTCTGGATTGAAAGTTAAAGATATAACATTTTCTTAGTTGCTTTCTCCAACTCTAAACTCCTAATAATGACATTAGAAATCATTTCCTTTTGAATCTTCATCTTTGTGAAATATCTTGAAAACTGAACCCTGAATATCTTCAAGATTGTCTACTTCCAGCACAGATTTCCACTGTATAGTTGGTCAGGTCAAACCACTGATAAACTTCTTGAGTGCTATTTCCATTTTCTCAACATATTGGTTACTGAATTGTTGTGACTGCTCAAATGTTTTGGTTTGACTGTCACTAATAATGAGACTGAAACACTTTAGAAATGCTGACATCTGTTATGTTTCATAGCTGTTTTCCTTTTATTTTCATCTATGACTGGTCGGGATGATCTGACTTAGATATATCTCAAAGCTAAGGTCCCTGCAAATTTATTTTGTCTTCCACTGTTTTTTACTATTTTATTAAGTGATACAACTCAGTGGCCTTTGTCATCCTTTTCCAAAATATTTTGCAAAGAACTTGGATTATTGACTTGTTTGCTATGTCTTTTCACTTGGCAAGGAGAGCAAATATTTGATGATTAAGACAATTCCTAGGATATTTTGGCCTCTACATCATAGTAATTATTTAACATTCATTTAACTTCTCTAAGAAACAATAATAGTTGCTTTTACTTTTATCCATTCCTCACATTTTAGAGAAAATACCCTCTCAATATAGCTTGAATTTGGAACCTACTATATTTGCATGGAGTATCTTCTCATTATTTTTGGCATTTCTTCTAATTGGGTGATAATTTTGACTTCTGATTTAGCCAATCAATGATCTAACTGTATTCAGATAGTTAATATGCCACCGTGTCAGTAATCAGTTATTTACTGTATGTTAAGATATCCCTAAAACAACTATACTATTTCACTTCATACTTAGAAAACTAGAAAAGACAATAAAAGGCAAAAATAGTTAGGGTGGGAAAAGGCAGGTGCATCAATACACTGTTAGCAGAACTATAAATTATTGTAAATATTCTGAAAAATATTTTAAAGTCATGCAAGAAAATCAATAAATTGTATCTTTGACCCAATGATCCTACCACCAGGCATATGCCTCAAAGAGATCAAAGTCAGAATTGAAGATCTCATGTATAGCAAAATAGTTACAGTATTTTGCATTTAGTATAGAAGAAATTATTTTTCATAGCAAAGTTAGGAACTGATTCACACAATGGATGCACAAACTCTATATAGGAAAGTAATCAATTATTTAATTATTTTTAGAACTATTACAACTATTAGAAACTATGAATATAAGGAATTTAAGAAAACTACTTAAGCCTTGTATAAACTAATGTCAAAAGCAAAAAGAACAACCAGAATAATAATATGCATGGATTATAAAACTTTAAAAGTAAATAAGACAAAAAGGCTTCAAATGAAAGTCCTTAAAGATGGGGGTTGTTTATTTTCTCTTTTCTTTCCCAGTGGCTAGCACAATCCTGGCACATGTTAAGGCCTAAATGTTAACTGCTTGACAAGAGTTGTACAGCTATGGGGATCTGGGTCAAGGATTCATAGGATCCCAAATCCCAAATTTATTGCTCTTTTCACTAGATAAACCACGGCTTAGTCCAATTTGCCTCATCAGTAGTTAGGTGAAGTAACTGATCTTTAGTCAGTGATTAACCATTAAATGTTTAGGATATTACTCTAAATGGTCATGCTAGAAGTGTTTTATGAGCCTGGCTTTTATCTCTTCCAACACTCTATAAATGTGCCCAGTTGAGACAATAACTATTTGGTAGATTTCTCAGTCACGTCACCCTCTGGGCTTCTAGACCATGGAGGATCTGATTGGACAGTAATTAACTCTGACTTCTCTGAGAATGTTCCCTGGCATTTCTAGAGAGTTGCCATGTAGTGTCTGTTGACCAATTTTGTGTTGGAATTGAGGCTATTGGGAGTATGTTTCAAATTCTTTGATAAAGATGACAGCAAGAGGAAAATAAAATACCATGATTGAAGCTCATGTGGCATTCTTCATCTTGGCACCATGTAAAAGAATTATTGATAATTTGCTATTCTGTCCCTTTCACCCTTTCAAAGAGTATGACTTGTTTCTGCTTTGCTATGGCTGAGCATGATGGTGACATTTTTGATGTGCAAATTAAAACAATGATTAATGTTAGAATCTATGTATTTCAGAGTTATCCATCTTTGTCTCCTGTCTCCAAGACAGGGGAAAATGCTTGCTTTTTACTATCTCATATCTCCTTTCCAAAAGCATAAAGGTCTTGAAAAAGAAATATATCTCCAAAAGGACATATATGGATAGAGAAGGACCCAGATGGATTGGTGATGAAAAACCCACCTAGGGACCTTCCCAGGGCCAGTGAAGCTAAAACCCCTTGAGACTATATGAAAACACAAGTTTATTTTGCTTATTAAGGTTAGGGAACTGATAGTTCAGACCCAATATAAATTTGACTCTACTGAGCTCTATCGCCACCCATTTTCTATGCCTCTCACACAAGAGAGCTCTTCTGATCTTCTACAACCCTTCTTATCAGCTCCCTGATCTTATCTAATCCTCCCCCCAAACCATCTAACTATCTATACTAAGTATCTCAGATTGTTAATCTGCTAACCTTAATTGTCCCTAAAAGGGCTAGTGAGAACCGATTCACAAGTGGACTGACTCCTTAAGGGTAACTTAGATCTCATCCTAGGTATCTTCCAAGCCCAAATTCTCCCAGTTTCTTTACAGAACTAATCAGGTTACAGGAGCTGATGGAGCAGCTGTTCTCCCTTCCAGTTCAGGGATAGGACAGTTGTGTAGTGGCAGTTAACTCAGTTAACTCCCCTAAAACCCTCATCTGGATTGCCTTCTCCTTCTACAATCTTTTCCCAGTGTTAAGATTAAATTCTCCTCTCTCCCTTTTAGAGACAATTTTGGCATTTTCCCTTATCACGTATCCCTCCATTCCTATAGTCTTTTCTGACCTACCCTATAGACCACTTTATATCCAAAATATTGCCTCCCTTTCACCATTTTACTCCATTCTACTGTCTATACTCATTTAAGTCAATTAAATCAGTGACTACAAATAATTGTTACATAATCAATGCTAGCATCACCAATAGAAGTCGAAGAGACTGATCAGTTTGGAAATAATAGAAAACATATCTGAGATTTAGCAAGAAGTGTCAGAGTAACTATGTCTCCATTCAGAAATCTCAAAGTTCTTTTAGTCATTCTGAAATCACTTTATTAGCTAGTTCAAAATCAATTTACTAGAGTTAACAGAAAAATTGGTTACCCAAAGTGTTTTTAGTCCCTTGATCTAGGGTCACATTTGCATTGTATTTACAATTATAAATACCATTCTTAGCTCATAAGCCTGTAGTTCACAGACTCTTGTCCTAGATTAAAGAAAGCTTGAGAAAATAAATCAAGTGGGACATATGTAAGCCCAAGATTAAGGGCACTGTGGTTTTTTGTTTTGTTTTGTTTTGTTTTTTACAGATTGAATGAGTCCCTTCCACTCCTTTACATATTTTTCCCCTTACACCTAGAGCCTATCTCCAAGGGTTGATTGATCTCTCCCAAAGAGACCAATCATCAAAAACTCATATGCAGGACACTGTGGGTGAATCAAAAACCCCTAATATCTCATCACATTACACTAAAAATAGGTGATTCAATTCAACAAACATTTGTTAAACATCTTCTACGAACAAAATTGTCAAGGATTGGAGGTAAAATACAGAAAAAGTGTGGGTTGGGGAGGAGGGGTAGAGAAACTATCCTGGGATGTTTCAAATTTAATACAAGTAAAGTATAATGCAAGACAGTTTTTGGAGGAACAAAACACTAAAAACTTGTATGGGAAGTGGGTTATGGAGGAAATTAGGGAAGACCAGGGAAAAGATAGTACTTGAACTGAACTCTGAAGAAAATAGATTCTGGCAAGTGGTAGGGAAGATAGAATATGTTCCATGAACATAAGATGCTTTAGATGAATTGTTCCCTCATCTATAAAGTGGAATTAGAGGGGAGAATGAAAATTTTAAAAGGGGAAACATTTTTCTATAAGTACCTCATTTTCAAAAGTGTAAAAGATTTAATTAGTTTTTATTATTGGTCAGTGATTGTCAGTCATGTTTGACTCTTTGTGATGTTTTTAGGGTTTTCCTTAAAAAGGTACTAGAAGTTGACTTCCAGGGTCCAAAACAAGATGGAAGAGTTGAAGCAAGAGAAAGCTCAAAACATTCTGAGAATCCTCTCCAACAAACCTCAAAATAAGGCTTCAAAACAAATACTAGAGTGAAAGAACAATCAAGGGAATGGAGCAAAGCAATTTTCCTACAGGAAACAACTTGTGGTTCTAGGGTTGGTGCCAAGATGGCAGAGTAATCCTTAGCAGTTTTGTGCCACCATGAGAATCCTCTCTGACCAAGATTAAAATATAGCCAACAAAACAAATACAGGAGTGAAAGAACCAACAAGGAGACAGAATGGAACAACTTTCAAGAAAAGAAAAAAACAAAAGGTAGGCAATGAACATCTGAGGCACTGAGGTGAGAGGGGAGCAGACCAGCAAGAGGTTGTAGCAAGGAGGGAAGAATGAGCCCCTCCACCCCCTACATCTGACACAAAAATGGTACTGATTCCAAAGCCAGGCAGACCAAAAACAGAGAAAGAAAACTACAGCCCAATATCCTTAATGAACATAGATGCAAAAATCTTAAATAAAATCCTAGCAAAAAGACTACAGTAAGTGATCACAAGGATTATCCACTATAACCAGCTGGGATTTATGCCAGGAATGCAAGGACGGTTTAATATTAGAAAAAAACATCCACATAATTGACCATATCAATAATTAAACCAACAGAAATCACATCATTATCTCAATAGATGCAGAAAATACTATCCACCTCAAGAAAAAAGAACTGTTGGAATCAGATGCAGATCAAAGCAGACTATCTTTCACATAAGCATATTTATGGGTTTTTTTTGGGGGGGTTGGTTTTATGTGAATATTCTGTTACAACAATAACCAATGTGGAAGTATGTTTTGCATGATAATATATGTATAACCCAGATCAAATTGCTTACCATCTCTGCAGCAGGGAGGGAAGGGAAGGAGGTAGACAATTTGAATTTTATAACTTCAGAAACAGTATGCTGAAAATATCTTTGAATAAAAAAAGAGAAAAAGATACTGGAGTGATTTGCAATTTCCATCTCCAGCTCATTTTATAGATGAGGACACTGAGGCAAACAGGTGTAAGTGATTTGCTCCAAGTCACACAATAAATGTCTGAGGACAATTTTGAACTTAGGAAGATAATCAATGCTAGCATTGACTCCAGGCCCAGCCAGCATTCTATTCACGGTGCCATTTCCCTGCCCCATTGTATCTTTAGAGAGATATAATAATAACTTTAGGGGTTGACAAGCAACGAATAATATTGCTTTTCTGTAATTGCTATGTAAGAAGCATTGTCGCCGTTGTCCAGTCCTCTGCTTTATCCCGTTCTTTCCAAGGTCAGACCCTTCAGTTCACTGGGGGATGAAATAAAGATGATTTCAGTTTCTAACACAGTGTGGGATCATTGCTATTGGAATGGCCTGTGGGTATATAGACACGAGATGAAACTTCATGAAGGAAAAAGACAACAAATTACCTTGCCCCTGAAGTATTTATACTTCAATTAGAGGAAACAAGGAAAAAAAAAAACAAATACCACCACTTTGAAGAAGAGTCCATTATAGTTTCACAGGGCAATCAGGGTCCTAATTTAAGGGAATTAGCCAATTAAATCTACAACCAAAATAACTGTACTGGGCTTTCCTCTCTCCACTGCCCAAACTACATCAATTGTACAGGCTTCCACTAAATGATGTACCTGTGGTCTAAAGAATTGATACGGCTCCCTAGGTGCCTTAATTTAGCACAGGAGAAGGGCATAAATAGAGGAAAAGCTCTGAAAGAAAAAAAAGAGACACACAAAGTATGCATTGACTTATAAACTCCTGTGTCCCAAGAAATTCAGTAAGATATTCCATCCTTATATGTGATATTAACAAATTCATAAAAATAAGCTCACATATTTGTAGCTAATCATGAATTAGCATTTACATTGTGCTTTAAGTATACAAATGCTTTAATCATGCTATCTTATCTGATCCCCACAATAATCATAGGATGAAGTTATTATTATCCCCATTTTTATAGATGAGGAAACTGAGGCTGAGGGAGGATAATTGATTGTGTCTAAGGGTGACACAGCCAATTAGTGTTTAAAAGAGGATTTGAGCTCAAGTCTGTGACTCCAAGTTCAACACTATTCACCACACCACTGAGTTTCCTCTTGAATAACCTCAAAATAACCCAATAAAATAGGAAGTCCATGTTTTATCTTTCTATCCAAAACAGAGACTCAAGGTCATAGCTCTTCTAAGCCATGACTAGCTGAACTTCATTGCCTATTTAATCTGCTACTTTCAAAAAGTTTAATTAGTGCAGTGAGTTAATGATGTTCTTTCCCAAGACACATTTCCACCTTCTTGTTCAAACAGAACAGCTTTTAAATAAGTCAAGAGGAAAGAAGAGAATCATGTTATCCTCTTTCCCTCTGTCTCCTTCCCCCATTTAAATGAGAAAATGACAGATTAAATGCAATCCAGCGATCATCTATGAAGTGTCCACAACATTCAAGGCACTCTGTTAGGAGCTGATATTCCAGAGGCAAAACTGAAACTGGCCCTAATAGACCATTTTTTTTTATTGACTGAACTGAACTGTTCCAGCCATCTGATCTCACACATTTTTTTCTAGTTCTAAATCCTATATCCTGTGATCTCTATTTCTTAATGTAATCCCTATACTTAAAGGAAGATGATTTATTTTTAGCTAAAAATACTTTACTCTTTTACTGTGCCAACACGATCCCAAGGATTCAGATGGAATATGAATGATGTAACCATGTGGATGGATTAGGAAGCATTTATTGAGTTCTGACTACATGTAAGGCAGAATACTGAGTACAGTGTTAAATCAGAGATTTTTGTTTTCAGGATAAAATATAATAGACTACTTGCACTGCCTTCCTTATAGAATCCTTGAGGAGAAATTACTTTGTCAGCTTTAAATTTTTAGTTACATAAATGTGGGCTCTGAATTAGAGACCAGGTTTAAGAATCAGGAAGACCTAGTTTGAAGTCATGCTTATTATGTAGAGTGACTACTATGGGAGCCTAGACAAGTTAGATAAATTCTCAGATAGTCACTAAGACTTTAAATTATTGGGAGCTGATTGATATTAGTTCAGAAGTTTCTAGAACATGATCACAAATTTGAACCTCCATAAAATTATATCTATAAAATAACTTAATATTATTAAATATATGTTCCCTCTTCTTGGGAAGAAGCCCTTTCTAATCCTTTTTAATTTAAGTACCTTTCCCCTGATACTTCCCCAATTTGTATGTGCCTCCAGGGAACTATTTGTTTATACATAGCTGTTGACCTGTTATCTCCTCTATTAGTCCAGGAGCTCCTTGAGTTGTTTGTTTGTTGGTTTTTTTTTTGGGGGGGGGTTGTATTCCTAATTTTAGTACAGTCCCTGGCACAGAACAGATGCTTCATAGATTCTACTAATTAACTGATTTATAATTTAGTCAAAATGATAAAACATCATGTTAAAAAAATCTCAAGGGTATGCCTCTGCAACCCTCACAACCTATAAATTTGAAATTATGTAAATATAGTCATATTTATAATCTCTTAAAGTCTGTTGCATCGGCTAGACTTAAATTAATTGTAACAAGTTTCTTCTTTCTATTTACAATTCCCTACCAAGTAATCACAGAGAAGCTGTCCATAAAAAAAGAAGCAATAAGTTGGAAGGCAAGAAGTCTATTTATTTTATGATTTACTCTAATGTCCTCCTTGTCATTTCCTATTTTTTTATCATTTTTTGGATGGTCATTGCTTTACCTGGATAGTTATTCGTGGCATGTATTATTTAATAAGTTTATAAGTCAGATTCTACATTATCGTATCATATAAACATTTTTATTTATGAAGATTGGTAGAGGATTATGACAAAAAGGAAAAGAGTTTAGAGACTGTTGTCATAAAAGTAAAGGAAAACTTAAATTAGTATTGAGGTAAAATAGTAAAACATTCAGTCTGCAATTCAGTTAGTTCACTTGCCTATTAATAATAGAAATTGTTTTTTCAAATGAATTGCTCTGAGTTTTATAAAACAAAGAAACAGTATTTAATTTTACTTTTCTTTGAAAGTAATAACAGAATGGGAAACTAAAAGAATGAACAATGTAGGAGGTGGAGCAGCTCCCATTTGATTTACTTGGAAAGTTAATCACACAGATGCATAGGAGAGAAGGGTGAGACACAGGCCAAAATGAAACATTATTGATTTCATAAGCAAAGATGAGAATTTCCAGACTAGAGATAAGCAATCCTTTGGACCATAAATTCAAGAAAACATTTTGCAATTTGCTCAACCCTTTTTGCCTCAGTTTCCTCTTCTGTAAAATGAGCTGGAGAAGAAAATGGCAAACCACTTCAGTATCTTGCCAAGAAAACCCCTATTGGGGTCACAAAGAGTCAGGCATGAATGAAATGACTGAACAAGAATTACAATTATAAATTAAGAGATAGAAGAGACCCCCAAGGTCATCCAATCCAACATTTTCAAATTACTGATGGAGAAACTGAAACCCAAAAAGGTTAGATGATTTGTCAAAGATCATATTAAAATAGAATTCAAGACATGTCTAAAAGAAAGAAGTCAGTTAGCTCCCATATGTTCATTTTCCCTATTCCTCTTAATGCCTCTATATTTGTTGTCCAGCAAAATCAGAAAGTGGTGGTGTATTACTTATCAAGTCATTCTTTTACTTTATCACAGCTCCATCTTTCTGGTTCTGCATAGAGTATTATTTCTAGTCACTTTCTCACATCATGCTTTTAATCTTTTTCTACTTCCAGCCTTGTCATCCCAGGTATTCCAGGATTGTCCTTTCTCTTCATTCTCTCTTCTTTCTCTTCTTCTTTGACCTCTAGCCCAACTCAGCTGGCTCCAGCAAAATATTAACTCTCTTTAGCCACCAGTAAAATCCAGAAATAAATTATATTATGTACAAGCACATATGTCATTCTGTTTTCAATATGCTAGGATTGCATGAAGGCTCTGTACAATTATTGACTGGTCATTACTTCTGAAGTTTTACCTTTATGTCCTTCTTGTCCCAGAACCTCTGAAATGTAGGATATATGGAAGTAATCTATATTCTTGATATATCATATGCTACCAACTGATTAGATTTAAAAATCTATTTAAAATGTTAGCTCTTTGAAGATAAGGATGTATTTTTTTGTCTCAGGATGAGTATAACTGGCACATATTAGGTACTTAATAAATACTTATTGAATCATCAATTGAATTAATTAGTTTATACTTTATTCTATTTAACTTCGGCCCCCATGGCTCATACTTCAACTATAGTCCTTATCTCCAGCTATTCCTCACTCTTAAATGAAGCCTAAATTACTTAGGTGGTGATACAAAATCTTTCATAATATACTTTTAACGTGTTTTTTCCTTATCTCCCAAGAATTCTCATTACATATACAGTCCAGTTTGACCAATATAAATTACTCAGTATTTCTTACGTTGTCTTGGGGAGACTGCCCCTCTGCAAGTCTGCTGAAGTTCTCCCCGCTCTTCAGGATTCAACTCAAGTCCATCAGCACCTTCATGGAGCAAGTTTGATTTTCATCATTAAGTAGGAGATCTCTCTCTCTCTCTCT
>NC_058135.1:196753962-196780334 GCF_016433145.1 Gracilinanus agilis | reverse complement strand
TCTCTCTTTCTCTCTCTCTCTCTCCTGTACTTCTAATTTGCATTATAATTGAGACCTTCCTTACTAGGAACTCTTGGAGTGACAGCATTGCATTTCTTTTGGGGTTTTCCACAGTGTTTAGACCTATAATTTCCTTAGTTAGGCCAAGAGTTATAGCCTTAAAGATTTGAATGAGGCACCAACACATTGAGTGATTTGCCCTCATCACATAAATAGTAAATACAGAAGCAGAACTTGAATATAGGCCTTCTTGTTTCCAAGGTCAAGACTCTATCCCCTACAGAACATAGGAGGTATTTTATAATTATGTTTTTGAATATTTGATGATATTTTCTCTTGAATGTTTCCCCATCATATTAAGCTCTATATGTTCAAAATGAAGCTCATCCCCTCCTCTTTAGATGGTATTATTATTATTTAGGTATGGATTTGGATATAAGTTGATTATTGATTATTATCCTTCATAATCAGAGGGCCAAATGGTCCTCTGGGTTATGTCTTTTGCTTCAAACATAAATTAGAATTAAATGAGGCAGAGATGCAGAAAGTTGTTGACCTCACTAGGTATAAGCTCCTGACCTCAAAATTCCCTTCTGAGACTTAGGTAAAGTACATTAATCTATCCTCAAAGCCTTGCCCATTAAATGTTACTTAATTAGTTGAATTGATCTGTACTTCTTTGTCTTTCACAGGGCCAAGGCAGTCTTAAGTCCTGTTGGTGTTCAACACCTATTTGTTAATTAATTATTCAAGTTTAGCCACACAGTATGTTTGCTAGTCAACAGACATAATCAAGCACTCCCTATGTGCACTGTATTAATGAATACAGCCAATCTTCCATTAAATGTGCTAAATAAATGTCTATTACTTTCAATATAGAATAATCCTGATAGATCTCCTTTAAGGCTCTATGGCCCTCAATTATTAATTAAGAAGTAAAAAGAGGACTCCTGACCTCAAGAAACTTGTGGTGTCATGTATCACTTGAGGAACAAACCTAAAACTCTGAAGAAAAAAATTCTTTCTCTTTAAAAATATAGCCAAGATAAGTATATTGCTAGAGCTTCTGTTTTTTAAAACCTTCCATTTCTAAATCTCATTTTACCCCCCAAAATTACATGAGACTTCATTAAAGTTCGAATTGAAATCATGGGATTAATTATGAAAATGAAGGTCTCATCTGCAAGCTCTACAATCTTTGGTAAAGCATTATACAACAGTTTTTTCCTGTTCTTCTTGGAGAAAGAATTACATAAGAATTGCAGAAAAGTGATGGGAACAAAGTTAATTCTGTTTCTTCCCCTTCTCTCAGAGATGGTTTGTTTTGACTACTCCTAGAACTATTATTATACTGTTCTTTTGGTTCTGACCCTACGGGAGGCTGGAGGTGACACTTCAGTTAGGTCTGAGATTATTGGAACCTACCATACTGCCAACATTTCATGATTCAAAGAGTTGGATTTCTGGGTTTTTGCCTTATAACTTCCTGCTCTCAGAGGGGTCCTAATCATACTAGGAACAAACTCAAGTCAAGCCCAGATTAGATGCTTGTTGGAGCTAAAAGAAAAAAGTTTTCTGAAGTAGAAGCAGGGTACATTCAGGCAGGATCTGAGATCAGCCTGCAAGGGGTCAGTATAATAGGTCTATGAAAAGACAAAGAGAAAATGAGAAAGAGTCTATGGATTCCCATAGCATCTGGAGCATGCATGCCCTAAAAGGATATGCATGACCTATCAAGGGGGTAAGAGGATATCAGGTAAGTAGAGATGAGAATCAATTCCAAAAAATGTTAATAGCAGTGAATGAATTTGTGGATTGGAGAAAGAACTTTGAGAAATATGGGCAGGTTTTTCTAACAAATCTAAAGGAAAAACTATAATAGAATAAAATCATTGGTTGACAAGAAATAGAATTCAAGGTACTACCAATTTATTTGACTGTGTTCTCATAAATATTTAACCATTCTATGGAAATTAAAAACTAAATATTGAATAAAGTTTTCTTTATGAAAAATAATCTATTTTATTTCTTATTTGAATATGTGTGACAAATTATAGCTTTCGTTTCCATAAATATTTCATGTTGAATAGAGAGTATGGAGAGATGTTACTGAAATCCAAAAGGTACAGAGCCTGAAAAAAGCTGGGAATCTAGAGGTGGGGTAAGAGATATTTCCATCTAATATACTCAGTTGGTCTTGCTGGTGAATGTAGTTTTATATAGAGCATTTTCTAATTACTCAGTCATCTTCAGTCATGTCTGACTCCTCATCACTCTATTTGGAATTTTCTTGACAGATACTAGAGTGGTTTGCCATTTACCCCTCCAGCTCATTTTAGAGATGAAGAAACTGAGGCAAACATTATTAAATGATTTTCCCAGGATCACATAAGTAGTAAGTGTCTGGGGTTAGATTGGAATTCATGAAGATGACTCTACCCAGCTCTAGGCACATCATTCTATTCACTGCACCACCTTAGTCTACAGTTTTTCCTTTTAAATGCAGTCCCAATGTTCTCTATTCATTATATTGGACAACTGAATACATTTGAGCTATAGTAGAAGAACCTAATCTTTAATGTAACTTAATTGTTTGTTGGTCAAAACACACTTTATTCTCTAATTGCAAGGTTAACTCATGAAGTGCTAAAATCTGGAGGAAAGGTAGAAGAATACTATTCACCAGTCAGTGATTCAAATACCAAAACCACACAGGTGTTTCTAAATTGCTAATTGCTTGATTTTTAACAAACAACATATTCAGAGTGACTGAACTATTCGTTTTTTATTCAGATTATTGGACATCATATAAATATAGCCCAATTAGTTTTTCTTTTTTAAAAACCTTTACCTTCTTTCTTAGCATCAGTGTAATGAATCGGTTCTAAGGCAAAGAGTGTTAAGGGCCAGGGGGGTTAAGTGATTTGACCAGGGTCACACAGAAGGTTTCTAAGGTCAGATTTGAACCCAGGACATCCCATCTCTAGGCCTGGCTCTCAATCCATTGACACAACTAGTTGCCCACAGGCATCACAATACCTTTCAACCATGGGTTAAAGTAAAAATCCCAACCACACTGCCATATTTAATCACCAGGCTAACAGAGAGCATAGTTAATTTTCCAACTGGGCAGCTAAGTAGCACAATGGATAGATCATGGGACTTACAGTCAGGAAGACCCAAGTTCAAATTTGACCTCCCATTTAAATTATTGAACTTAGAACCAGTTCATTGGACTACATGATCCAGAAATCTAGGTTTCATGTCAGATTCCATAAATTCTGCGTTTCTTTCTTTTATTATAGTTAATAGTGAATTCCTTCCTAGGTTCTTGAGATTTCTTTTCAAGCAACTAGATACTTTGTCAGTAGCAAATTGAGATTTATGTGATGTTGGGGAAGACATTAAACCTCTGTTTGCCTGCATTTCCTCATCTATAAAACTGGGATAATGGTCTCTACCTCCCAAGGTTATTGTGAGGATCCACTGAGATAATAATTGTAAAGCACTTACCACAGAGCCTAGCTCATAGTAGGTATTATTAAAATGTTTATTCCTCTTCCTTTCTCTTCTATTCTGCCTCTCCTTATGAACAAATATAGTTGGCAAGCATTTGCTGATTGTTATCTTTGTGCTTTTTTGTCTTAATTTTCTTTAAAGTATTAACATCCAAATAATTTCAACATTTATTAAATATCTACTTTCACATATTTGAAGCATTTCAATAAGCATTTATTAAATATCAGTTATGTACCAGAAGTTTTCCTTAGTAGTCAAACTTAGATTTAAGAGGACCCAAGTTAAGTTGTACCTCTGACATACAGTCTATGTGATCAGCTATAAGATCCATGATCACATTTTGTGACTTTATTTATTTTTTAAAAAAATAAAGAAAATTAAATATACTAGGCACCTTGCCAGATGCTGAGGTTGCAAAGGCAAAATAACATACATGTCCTCAAAGTGCTAACTTTCTATTGTAAGGAAATAGTTTTATTAAAGCAAATGAAAACAGAAGATATATAAAGCAAATACAAAGGAATCTGGGTGGAAGAATATTAGCAAGAGGACAAATCAGACAGATCCTCCCTTGTGAGGTGGCATGTGAACTTAGTCTCAAATTAGGTGGGTTATTCCAATCTCACTATAGATGGTGGCAATGATAGGAAAGGGACTAAATTCATATTCAACAACTTTGACTACATGCTTCTAGAATGATGTCATTGCCAGAAGTGATTCAATGAAGCACATGCCAGTGATGAAAAAGGAAAAGGAGTGGCTATGCCAGTGGATGGAAGACAATAAGTTTAATGCCTTAATTGGTGAAGACATATAATTGACAGAATCCTGCACACCTCACTTGGGGTCAGAGCTATGGGATGCTCGACAGATAGTTGCCCAGAGATCTTAACAACTAGGAAAAAGCAGCTTGAGCTGGCTAATAATCACAATACCTTCTGGTGCAGGAGGTAGCTATTACATTAAATTGGTTTTTATTATTTCATGAAATTTTAGATCAGGAAAGAACTTTTGAGATGATTTGGCCTGGGCTCATCTTTTATGGATGAGGAAACTGAGGTTTAGAGAGATTAAGAAAATTGTCAAAAGCCACCCAGCCAGCCAGTGGCAGACAGCTCTCATCTAGTAACATAATAGTCACTGAATAAAATGTTGTTCATTTAAAAATAAATTGAAATCAATTCTAAGGGGTATTTTTTGCTCAAAATCTGAAATTTATGCTTTTTTGTTCTTCATTTTTCCCCCTTTTGTCAGACTTCTAATAATATCTTAGACAGTTGGTTTGATTGTTTTGATATCTGCTGTCATGTTACTTAATCTAGTATTGTGTGTAACAGACAAGATATCCAGAGAACTCTTCAATTTGTGAAAGTTCTTGATTATATAATCATAAAGAATATTTTAGTAATGAATCTCACCTTATGTTTCTCTCCAGTGACAAGGTCAACAGGAATCATGACTGATGAAAATCAAATGCCCTCAATCACTAAACCTAGTAGCATCCCATGTTGTTCTCCTGCAGAGTAATTTGATTGACTTGTTCCCCTTCCCTATTTGGACAGAGGATGTGAGAAGAGAATGAGTGTTAGCACTAAATGTCATTTTTACAGGTTTTTGAAACAAGCCACTTTTGTCTTCCATGAATTCAGTTCCTAGTGGGACTTTGTCAGTCTGGTAGGTGAAGAGAATCTTTACCATTCTGTTTCCAGGTGCTGGGTGATTCTCCATCTTGATGAGTCACTCCTTCAAAATGACAACTGCCTATGATTAACTGTCTGTTGGAAAAATGGGTCACCAAATTGCTTTGGTAATGCACTTTCTGAGCAAAAACAGTACAAGTTTTGCATGGAGAAAACAGGAATTCACATTATCATATATATGACTAGTCTGACAACTAATTAAATAGAGCGTTTGCTCAAAGTTTGCATACTTAATCAATGGTTCATTAAAGAGAATCTTCCTCATTTAGATATATAGTCTCTTCATCTGTTTCTCTTCCTAACTCTCAGATCATTCCTTTTGTGACACTTTTGGATATAAATCTTTCCAGTAAAACCTCAGTACAGTCCAGGACCACATCATTTTTCATTTTATCTCTGGATAATCTCAAAAGTTGAAAATTCCTAGACATATCTTCTAAAGCTCTCCTATTTTTTCCTAATATTATTATCTCAAGTCACATATGTCTAAGGATAACCATTTAATTCTTGCCTAAAGTCCACCCTTAGGGTTGTAGTGAAAGGGGCTCAGAGATGATGTGATTGAGTGGCACCAAGAAAGACATCAAAAATAAACTTTGCTAATTTCATAATTTTTCCTAGGACCAGCCCATCCCACCCCAACCCACTCCACTGCCTAGCTTCCTGGGTACCGTGGGAGGTACTTCAATCAATTGTGGTGACTCAGAAATGGAAGCTTGAAATCATCTTTGACTTGCCTATTTTTAACTCTCCCCCAAATTGAGTGGCTAGAAAATGCTGTCACTTCTTTCTCTAGGATACCTGCCCCAAGATCTTCTGCCTTTTTTCCTTCTAACTACTTATAATAACAAAATCCAAGGTCTAGGGCACTCCTTTCATAGAAATATTGCATCTGTCCTCACATCCCTTGGGCAATCTGAAACATTACTATAAAACATTTCATTTTTATCCATCATTCTATATCATTTCTTTCTTAAAAACCACTCTTTCTCCTTTAATCCTTACTGATATTTTCAAACTGTGTTGAGGGAAACTGATAGTTTATTAGTGGGAAATGAAAACTCGTCTTCCCACTAATCTTCATATTTTTCTCTTCTCTCCATCCAAATGAATAGCCCTTAAATTCTCTCCATCCTTCCTTGCACTTTATATCTTTCTTTCTCTTCTGCCTATGACTCTTTACTATTACATTTCTTCCTTTTGAGCAAAATCTTTAAATCAGTCTTTTTCAGATTTCAGATCTAAATTGTTAGAACAACTATCCCAACTCTCTTATTTTATAGGTCTGGAAAATCAAGCGTAGAGAAGTTCAAAAATTTATCCAAAGTCACACAGACTCGGGTCTGGCATTTGAACCTATATCTTGACTGAAAATCCAGTAGTTTTTCTACACTGCCTAGAAATTCCAATAGACAGAACAGATTTGGTAAAGTTAGTGGACTTCACTTCCCAGAAAATCATCCCTTCTTGCTAACATAAACTATGATAGATAGTTGAATTACTAAACAAATATCAAATATGATTTAACCATGTCTTGAAATGAATTTCAACTGCACTCTCAAAGTATAATCTTTGTATCAGGTGATCGAGTTTAAAAGACTCAAGAGCTTTGAACCAAAGCCCAGCTTTGATCAAACAGATAAAACCTTCATAGTTGTAGATGTTGAACACAGAGTAAAACTGATCCAACAGTAAGTCATCTCCCTGGCTCATTATGAATTCTTTTTTTCTTGCTGAGCACAGCAATCTGTCAAACAAGAGAAGTCAAACATTTCCAAAAGCCACTCATCAAATAAGATGAAGACATCCAAGCAATATGCAAAGGATAAAACTTCACACTTCAGATGATTGTCTTAAAAATAAAAATTGGCAAAGTAGTAGTGCAGTTACTAGAGATCACTCTCAGTCAGTCAGTCAATCCATATATATTCAGTAAGGTTCTACTGTGTGCCAGACACTGTGCTAAGTGCTAGGGATGCAAAGAAAGGCAAAAAGCATCCCTGCTCTTACTCTTGCAGTCTAATGAGGGAGAAATCATGAATTCTCTAGATAGATAGATAAATACAAGATAGACAGACAGATAGATAGATAGTTGTCTATATCTTCCCTCTGTATCTATATCTATATCTATATCTAAATCTATATCTATATCTATATATGTATGGGCGGAAGAGAGGGGGAGAAAGAGAGAGAGAAAGAGAGAGAGAAAGAGAGAGAGAAAGAGAGAGAGAGAGAGAGAGAGAGAGAGAGAGAGAGAGAGAGAGAGAGAGAGAGAGTTTAGAGAAGATTAATCTCAGAGGAAAGGTACTAAGATTAGGGAAAACTGTAGGAGGTAGAATTTTATCTAGTACCCAAAAGGAAGACATAAGAGAGAGATGAGGAAGGAGGACATGAGTGATAGTTGGTGAAAAAGCATAGAGTTGAAAGATAGAGTTTGTTGTTGCAGAAACATCAAGGAGACTAGTGGCAATAGATACAAGAAAACATGGAGCCAGAAGCCAGGGTGGTAGAAAGAAAGTCTAGAAAGAGGAAGGGGAAGTAATTAAGGACTTTTTATCTCAAAGAGAGAATTTTACTTTTGATTCTGAACATGGGAGGAAATCACTGGAATTTATTGAGTAATAGAGGAGGAGAGAGTCCCTTGGTCAGAACTGTGCTTTAGAAAGATCACTTTGACAGCTGAGTAGAGGATGTCTTGAGGTTTCTGGGGAGAAACTTGTGGCAGGAAGACTAACTAGAGTGCTATTGAAATTATCAAGGAAAGGGGTAATGAGGGCCTGCACCAGCGCAGTGACAGTATGAGGAGAGAAAAGGGCATATATAAAATATAGTAGAATGGTAACAACAGATTTTATATAGAAAGTGAGAGAGAGAGTGAACCTAGGTGACTGGAAGGGTTGTGGTACCCTCAATAGTAATAGGGAGATTTGAAAGAGGAGTGGATTTGGGAGGGAAACTAAGTTATGTTTTGGACATACTGAATTCAATTATCTTAGATCCTATCTTAGAGGTCCAATAGGAAGTTGGAGAAGGCCAGCAGAGATGTTGGAGATCAATAAATATGTTTGAGAATCATCAATATAGTGATAAAATTTGAATCCATAAGTACCGATGAGATAAAAAATGAAATAATAGGAAAGGAGAATAGAAAAGGGTCCAAGACAAAACTCTGTGGGAAATTCATGGTTAATAATGCATGACATGGATAAAAATCAAGAAAAGAAGACTGAGAGAGATCAGACAACCCAGAGGAAAATCAGAAGAAAACAATGTTATTAGAACACTGAGAAAGAGAATATCAAGGAAGAGAACATTTCTATTATTGTCAAAGATGGCAGAGAGGTTAAAAAAATGAAGACTGAGAAAAGGTAATTAGACTTGTACAACTAAGAAATCATTAGTAATTTTGGACTTGGGTTGAGGAAAGAGGAAAATTATTAAGACATTTGGAATAATATAGCCAAAGATATGGTAGTAGGAAAAACTTAATATAATGTAAATATAACATTATTCAACCAGAATTATTTTTAAATTATGTTATAAGCAATGTGATATACTAGAAAGACCACTGGATTTGTGATCAGAGAAATATTAGGTCTTCCATTTTCTCTCTATGAGACTTTAGATAACCTTTTACTCATTTCCTCTTCTGTTAAATGACAAGATTGGACTAGATCACCACTAAAAGTCCCTTCTAGCTCCACATTTATTATCTTTTGGTCCTAATGAGCTATATAGCAAAGACAGCCATTCTATGGTACCTCAAATGGAAATATGGCAAACTATTTAATGCATGATAGCACGTCACTGACAGTTTATTGAGTGGTGTGCCAGTTAGGATTCAGAAAGAGAAGAATCAGGATTTCAGAAGGAATGAGGAGTTTGAGAAATCAAAGAATATTAATTTCCTTCACAAATTTTTTCTTGTATATGTGATGTGTCTTCTTTCCAACATGATGAATATGGAAATAAGTATTGCCTGATAGCACATGTATGACATATAGATAATGGTTTGCCATCTCAAGAAAGGTAGAAAGAGAGGAGGGAGAGGATACGGATCACAAAATTCCAGGGGAAAAACATTAAAAATACCTGTACTTGGGATAAATAAAATAATACTGAGGAAAAAATAAAGAATTACAGAATAATATAATCTGAATTGGGAATTACATGAGAGGCCCTTCTTTCTAGCCTTACCTGAAAAGGAATCCTTTCTACAATATTCTGAACAGTGGTCATCTAGTCTTTTTTTTTTTGAAGGCCTCAAATGAGGGGGAAGAAATTACCTATTTAGGCTCCTAATTGCACCTTGTAATAGCTCTAATTAATATCTTTCTTTTCTACTAATCATGATTTCCATCTCTAAAGACAAAGAATGAATCTAATTTCCCTTCTACCTAAAAGATTTTCAAATATTTGAAGCCAGTTATCATATATTCCTCTTCTCTCCAGGTTAAAGAACCTCATTTCCTTCAACTAGTTTCTCATTGTCATGATTTGAAGGCCATTCTCCATGATGTTCACTCTCCTCTAAATACTTTCTAGTTCTCCAACAGTCTTTCTGAAGTTTGATGTATAAAACTTACCAAAATAACTGATATATGACCCTTTTCAAGGGAAGTATTTAGAAACACTGTCCTCTCCCTCATTCTGGACACTATGCCTCGATAATGTAATCTAATTTGCATTAATTTTTGGCCATTGTATTGCAGTGTTGATTCACTTGAAGTCTTTCAATTGCCCTGAACCTCTGACCCTTATTAGAAAATGCATTTATACATAGTTTACTCACTTTGTATTTGGGAAGTAAATGTTTTTAGCCCAAAAAATAAGCTTTCATTATTTATCCTCATTGAAAATCACTTCATGGGAGAGCTGGTGGCTCAGTGGATAGAAAAACAAGCCTGGAGATGATCTTAAATTCAAATCTGGCCTCAGACACTTCCTAATTGTGTGGTCCTGGGCCACTCACTGGGTACCAATTGCCTAGCTCTTACTCCTCTTCTGCCTTGGAACAAATACTTAGTATTATTTCTAAGATAGAAAGTAAGGGTTTAAAAAAAGAAATCCATTTCATTAGCTTTACCCTGGTTGCCAAGCTTATGAAAATTGTTTTGGACCAAAGCAGAAGATAGATGAATATTTCTGGGAAAAGTCTACAAGCTAAGTACAGAGATGTAATATAATAGTGATGGAGTACTTCAATTATCCAGACACCTGCTGGACCTTTGACTCTGCCAAAAGCAAAAAAGGGTAATAATTTTGTCACTTGCCTCAATATTAATTTCATCCTCTGAAAAGTGAAGAACCAAGAAAGAAACCAGGAAGAATGTTAGTTCTCAATTTACTGACTAAATAACTAATTGCTTGAAAAGAAATCTCAAGAACCTAGGAAGGAATTCGCTATTGACTATGATAAAAGAGGGAAACACAAAATTTATAGAATCTGACATGAAACCTAGATTTTTGGAGCATATATTCCAAGCATTAAGAAAAAAAGGAAATATAAGATCCAATGTATTAAAATTCTAGAGGGGAAGTGAGCCTGAGTGGGATTGTATAAGCAAGGGATCTGGAGTCTGATGAGATCTGTTTTCAAATCCTGCTTGATATTAGCTGTGCTACTCTGGGGAAATTCAAAACACCTGTCTCTAAAGTGTTTTTTCCTTGTATATAGAATAAGGATAGTAAATCTTTTAATAATTATCTTAAAAGATTATGGTGGGGTTAGGCAGTTGAGAGATTAAAATAGTAAGTGGTAGTGGGAATTTAATGAACCAAATTGACTCTGTTTACTGACTCAACTCTTGAGCTAATTTAGTTTTATTCCATTATGGGTTTAGTTCAGTCAGTATCTTGTGAGAAAACTTTTTTCAATTGTGGGATTTGTGAGAACACATTGTTGCACCATTTTAACCTAGCCCTATGTGCCCGGGAAGCTGCATCACCTCTACCTGCTGCTTAAAGACCATTACCTAAGAACCAGAAACCATCACTATGCTGTTCCCAAACCCAATCAGATCTTAAGACTGAGGCAAAAAGTTTTCTCACAATTAATGCATCTCAAGTAACCTATAAGTCTTATCTGAAAACTGGTCCAATACTAGTGAATCAATTATTATTATTCCCAGAAAATTAGGTAGTATAAGAGAACTCTTTTTTTCTAATTTCATGGAATTGCATCTGTTCACTCTTCCTCTCTCAACTTGAAAAGTCTTTAATCCTTTCTCCAATTAGAAATCTGATTACCTAATTTTGAATCCTGGATAATTGTTGTCTTTTGATTAATTATTTTTAACATATAAAAATCTCTCTCCCCCTCTATGTAGTTAAAGTGTTAAAGCTGAAGAAGTCAACTGAAGCTGATTTGTTAATCAAGTGGTATGCATTTCTTAATAAATTGATATACTGGGAACCATGAATCTCTGTTTCCTCAATTATTTCATCTTTTATACACCACAGGGGAAAGGTCCAAAAGAAACCATGTATGTAAAGTATTTTATGAATTTTGTTTTATTAAACCTCAAGGCCAAACTTTTTAAACACAAATGGAAGCAATACTGGTGAGAATGGAAAGAAGTAGGTGACTAACAAGAGACCAAAGCATAATCCTAGAAAAGTCATTGACCAGCTTAGATTTTAAAGATAAAAGAATGAAGTAGTATTAGAGAATAAGGATGAATATAAAAGTCTGGCAATGTTTTATAAAGATAATACCAGGAATTCTAAAGCTCAGAATAAATTTAGATTGTTAAGGGACACATAGAATGATAAAATTCAGCCCCAACAATGTATTATATATCCTCAGGCTCCATACCATTGAGCCAGAAGGTGACAGAGTTTAAGACATTAATTATATTCTGCAAAGGATGGTTAAGCAGGCCAGCTCCTAATATGAAGAATAATTTTTGAACTGGAAAGGGCAAAATAAAAATAGCTAATTAGGTGATGAAATCAATGATAAGCAGCAAGATAGAGATCCTAGCTGCCCTTGATAAAGTCAAGTCATCAGCCTCAAGTGAATTATGCTCCCAGCTATTGAAAGAATTTGTACATAATTGTAAAGTTATTATCAGTGACCTAAACATGAAGAATAAGGCAGAGAATTCAGGAATAAAAAATAATAATTGAGTTTCAATTTTGAAAAAAAAATAGAGAGTTGAGCCTGAAAAATTATAGGCCAGGGACCCTGAATGCAAAAAAATGCATTTGTGTATACATAATATATTTTTAAAGGGTTGTTAGTGAATATCTAGAATAGGAACTGACGACCACAAAGAAATAGCCTATTTTAATCAATGTCAAGTCAGATTTCCTTCTTTGAGAGGTTTACTAAACAGATATCTGTTGAAAGTTCAAGCTTGCAAGCTAGCTAGCTAAATGACAGATACAGAGATAAATATATGGAAATAATTTATCTAGATTTCAGCAAAACATTCAGCAAAATATCTTATACTATTCTTGTGTATAAAATTGAGGTTTAAAATAGCTAATAGAATATTTGACTTAATTTGGTCCTAGTTGAATGATAAGACCTAAAGCATATTCCTTAATGGCTCAATATCAAAATATAAGGATTTGTCTTTGTCCCTGGAAAGCTTTACATTTCTAACAGAGACTTAGAACCTAAGTAATTGATAAAGGCAAGGATAGTATGTGTATCAAATTTCAGGGTGATACAAGGCTGAGAAGGGTAGAATGAATACAAGAATCTGGATGACATCCCTAGGACGGAAACAGGAGCAACTGGTAGGAGTTGTAGAAAAGACAATTTTGGTTTGGTGTATGGAAAAATATCCTAACAATTAGGTTATCCTCAAAGTAAGGTGCTTTAGTCTCACTAGAGATCTTCCAAAAAAAGACTTGTTGGGGATGTAAAGGTGAATCATACCCAGTTACACAATGAATGATAACCCTTTCTAATAGTGAGATTCTATGATCCTGCATCTGAAGTTTACTCCTCTGTTTATCTTTACCTAAATGTTTCTCATCTCATTCCTGAATTTCTTTATATGAATATATCTCCTAAATATACAATATTATCCTACCTTTTCCCCTTTCTCCCTTTTCTATTCTGTTCATTTGAATAGGCATAAACTTCCAGAAACACAAAGACAGTCAGGAGAAACAGTAGGTTACAGCACTGCATGTTGGTTCAGGGAGATATAAGTTTATATCCCACCTCAGAAACTTATTAGGTAGGTGACCTTGGGCAAGTCACTCAATCTCTGTTTGTCTCCGCTTCCAATCTGTAAAATGGAGAAACTCGAAGAGTTTCTGTGAGACTCAAATGATATAAAATGTGGTAGGTTCGCAAAGAACTAAATAAATAGTAGATATTATCATAATTATTATTGTAATCGTTATCATTTTTCTCATTGGAAGTTCAATTCTACTATGATGTCATCTGACCTAAGCAAAGACTCTGTTTATTGGTAAGCTCATAATTTGTACTCATATAAACTAGACCCAAAAGGAAACAACAGATTAGATTCACATCATCATCATCATCATCATCATCATCATCATCATCATCACCAGAGAACCTGTTGGTGCTTGTTTCTCAGGTCATAGATATCTTGTTATTTGATCTTAAAGATGTCTACTATCTACTCTCTGTATGCTTTTTCTTTCTCTTCTTTTTTCTGAAAGTATCATGGGAATCTGTGTTTGTGAGAAACCCAGCATGTATTTACTGCAGGCAGATGCTGTGCTGTCTCAGTCAAGTGATGTAGAGAGCAATAAAAGAAAATAGGGCTGGTTAAGAGAGGAAGTAGGCATCAGTGCTTTGGAAAGGGATAGGAAGCAATGCAAATTTGTTTGAGCTAATAGACTTTTAGTGGCCTGACTATTTTCAAAATATTTCTGAGGTTGATTTAATGTTTTCTGAAATAAAATCAAGAAAGATGTTTCTAAAACTTAGAACTAGAAAGTATTTTAGGAATCTTCTAAGCCAACTTGGTCATAACACTGAAGCCAACTTTAAGGTGCAAAGAGATAAACTCACTCATCCTGGGTCACAAATTAATCAAAAGTGATAGAGATTTAATTCTCTGTCCTCTGATTTTGAAGCAGTGTTCTTTTCTATATATCATATTTCCTTCCTTCATTTGTCAGGTAGCATATATTTCTAAACATCATAATTTGAGATATTGCTTGTCCACTTACATTTCAGAGAATCATCAAAATGTTAAAACAGGAAGGGACTCGTGACAAAAAAAAGCCTTTTCACTGTTATAGAAGGAAAAGACAGAGTCTTAACTGCAGACTGAAACATACTATTCTTCACTTTATTGCCATCATGAATTTTTATCTAGTGTGCGCTCTATGTGTCTTCTTTTGCAACATGATGAACATGGAAATATATATTGTATGATGGCACATATATAATGTACATCAAATTACCTGCTATCAGGGAGGAAGGGAGAGAATGGACTGCAATATGTGTTGTATGATCACATGTGTATAACCTATATCATATTACCTATCATTTTAGGGTTTGCAATAAGTCAGAAAGCAAATATAATATAATCTGGAAAAATAAAATAAGATGTTAGAATTGAAAGAGGCTCTAGAGATGATCTAGTCTAACCCTCCCATTTCACTGATAGGGTGAGAGATGTGAGTCATCTATCCAAGATCATGAGACTATAAAATTGTATAACTTGGAACTGAGTGCCCTTTCCAAAACTCTATACTGTTGTTAATTCCTTTGAAAAAATATACTGTTCAACTCCTGCTAAGTATTTGGATGAGTTTCCTTGTCCAAGATCCTCATCTTGATTTTAGAGATTAGGTTAGCCTGGAGGCCACATAATAGAGGGCTGGAAGTGATGATCCAGTATAACCCTCCCATTTCATAGATGGTGTGAAGGAAGTTCAATCACTTATACAAGATTATAATGTTCTTAAGTGGTAGAACTGGACTTGTACCCTTACACTGCTATTAATGTATTTGAGAAAATAATTACATTTAAGATGTTTTGTTACCAAATTTCAATGAATATACTTTTTATTTGTTTTTGGTGATAAATATAATGCCTACTTCTTACTAAAGAGTTTTAAGCGAGTTTCCTTATCTACAGCTCTCACCTTCATTTTTGAGTAGGGTTAGCCTGTAAGCAGAATGATAGATTGCTAAAAGCGAAGACAAAAAACTTTGGATTCAAATCTCTCTGATGCTGTGTGACCATGGGCAAATCATTTACTCCTCTGAATCTCAGATACCTTTCTAAGATTTTTTAAAGAAGATATTTCCACATTAACAGAAAAATAGATCTAAGATGGGTTGACAGAAAACCCTGACTATCACAGAACCCCAGGAAAGGGGCAAGAGTTAAGTGACAACTTGGCTTCTCTATCTGGTGATTTTTGAACATTCAGAAAGTTTGGGGGTAGAAAAGAAGATTCTTCCTAATGGAAAGTGTTGAAGAGAAGGGAGCTTTCATCAGTGTGATTATCATTTGATCACCACAACCCATCTAATCATTTTACAGTCAAGAAGAATTTATTAAGTGCTCATTGTATTTTAAGTACTGTGCTAAGGATCAGGGATAACAAAGAGAAAAGTGGCAAAAACCTTTTCCCTGCTCTCAATTAATTCAGTGTTCAGAGTCCAGAGCAGTTGGATCCTAGAGTGCATGAAAGGAAAGAAAGGGTAAAGGTAAGAATGGTATCAGCTGTGAAGGACTTTAAACGCCAAACAGGACCTTCTATTTGATCCTGCAGGAAAGAAGGCATTGACTGAGTAGGGGATGAAAATCACTAGCAGAGGTTTACATCCATTAGTCATCTTTAGGAAGTCTGCATATTTCTTAGGGGCAAGTGATACAGATAGTTTCCAGTATGCGTGATAAAAGCCATCAAAACATACATACTCCATATACTAAACATGTCTAATTTCCAGTGTTCTAGAATCTAGGCCATCTTACCATGAGCGTTTTGCTCAAATTTTAATTTGAGGACCCTTTATCCCACTACTGCTTCCATGTTCTCTTTCCTCAGAATCTAAAACAAAAGGAAAAGAAATCAAGGAGATGAATATAATCTTAGATAAGATAGATATGATAGTTATCAAGAGAGAACTGAATGGGAATAAAAAGGAATACATCTTTTTCTCAACAGTACATAGTACCTTTATAAAAACTGAACATATATTAAGACATAAAAACGTTATAGTTTAGTGCAGAAAAGAAGATATATTAAATGCATCCTTTATAAATCATAATATAATAAAATTGCATTTGATAAGGAACCATGGAAACAGAATAAAAATTAATTGGGAACTAAATAAGTTAATCTTATGAACGAGTGTGTCAAAGAAAAAGTCATAGGAAAAATAATTTTATTAAAAACACTCTTCCAAACAATTTTATATCATGCTTGAAGGTTTACAAAGTGCCTTCAGTATATTATCTTGTTTGAGCCTCACAATAAGCTTGAGAGTTAGGACTTATTATTATTCCTATTATGTAGATGAGGAAAATGAGGTGGAAGTTAAGAGGCTTGGCTAAGGTCACATAACCAATAATCCCTTGAGGCAAGATACCAACTTATGTCTTCCTAATTATAAGTCCACTCCACCACCTAGATGCATCATAAGCAGCTACAGATGAAGGAATCTCCTTTATGTCCCTCAGGAACAATGGAATCTCCCTCATAACCAGGACTGAGTGCCTCTGCTTGAACTTATAGCATTCATCTTTTCTTGGACAGAGCTAGAGAGAAGCAATATTTTCTTCATTACACATATACCTGGGCTTTTCCAAGACTATTATTGACTTTTTTTAAAAGAAAAATATATTGTGTTAATAACAAAGGTAGCATTCTACCTTCTCCAGATTTGCTGTTTTTCAGACACTTTCCACTTTATTTAGATCTCTTCATTTAGTTTCCTTTCATGGGATTCTACATTTATTTATGCCACATCTCTGCTCAGCATATGTTGCCCACTACTGAAATCTATATTTAGGGTTTTATTTATCTGAAGTCTAAGAAAAATAAAGAATCAAATGTCATATACTCTTTGAAAGGATTTGTCTTTCTTTCTCATCTTCAGCCATAATAACTAACATCAATGTAGAAACAGTACATCAACTATGAATGTGGATAAGAAAATTCTAAGTCGTATCTACAATAATATCCATATAATATCCATGTTTAGTTTATATGATAATGCTCCAAGTCCAAAATAAGAGACTGTAATTGGCCCCAAATATAGGGTATCCCCAAAGTCTTTAAACATTACAATTGAACTAGGACTTTTAGGATAACCTATATCATGCTGTTACAAAGACATATATTAACCTGTGCTAAACAACTGGTTTTTCATGAAACCGATAAGGACTTCCAAAAATCAATTTATTAAAATTTAGAAAACAATTTTCATACTTTTCTAACCAATCCATTTCCACCTCCATTGTCTATACCTTTGCATGTCCTTTCCCCCCAAATCTGGTATAAACTTCCATCCTTACCTCATTTCTTAGAATTGTTACCTTCCTTCAAAGCACCTGGGTTGTCACCTCTTAAATGAGGCCCGGTCTTTCCTTTATAATTATTCATTTTCTCTAGCTATTGAGATTACTTTGCATTAATTATAATATGCTTTTAATTTACTTATGATTATGTGATGCATGTATGTATCATATTCTTCCCCATTAAAATGCAAGTTTGTGAGGAAAAGGACTATTTCTTTCTCTTGGTGTCTCAAGAGTCTTGATAGTACCGTGACTTGCATATAACAGTCATTTAATAAATGTTTGAAGCAAATTGAATTCCAAAACTTAATATTTCACCCACTAAGAAGATCTTCCTTAGGATAAGCTAAGCTCATATAATTATATTTGACAGTTTCTTCTTGATTTGTCCTCAATACAGATAGCATTCTAATAAAAACACTTAAGTACCTACTGTATGAAAATCATTATGTTGAGAAAGCTGGACAGTTTAAAAAAAAGTTCCAGTAAAATAACATAATGCATTCTCTTCATAAGAATCTTACTATAGTCAATTTTTTTTAAATTCACAATACTATAGTTCAGGTGATTTAAGGCAACTACACCTGGTGCTTTCTTTCTAAAATTTAAATTATTTGTGTTCCTTTAGCTTTTACATGCAAATTTTTTTCAAATTTCCCAAAGTATTCTTTACTGAATATTCTCTTATTTTTCACTATCTTTCTTCAAGGAAAAATCTTTGCTAGTCTTGCACTTCTTGCCCCAGGCCTCTTCCTTAGGCCATCCTATTCAAAAGGTATCAATTCAGATAGAGATAAAGAAGTTCAAACCAATTCAATAAGCCTTTATAAAATATATACTATGTTCTAACAATTCTGTTAGGCCCTGGATGTACAAAGACAAAATGGTCAATACTCTTTCTCTGCAGGATATAACAGGCATGATGGGAACATTGAAATTAGAGCCAAGATTACATGGCCATAGGCAAGTTAACTAAGCTCTCTTATACTCAATTTCCTCATCTATAAAAGGAGTAAAAATAATACCTGTAGCACTTATCTCACAGGCATATTGAGAGGATCAAATTAAGAGTTATCTTTTAAGTGATTTCCAAACCTCTAAATACTATGTGTTTCGATTATCATCATCATCATCATCATCATTTTACTTGCCACTTGACTTCAGGATGACATACAGCTAAATGAGAATAACTAAGAAATTAAGATCCAAAAGATTCTTGACTACTAGGGGTGAAGAGTAACAAAACTAACATGATGAATAGGATAGGAATCAAAGCCTATACTTCTGGTAATTTAAGGCTAAGTTTAGAATGCAGGGCAGTTAAGTGGCACCATTTAGATAGAGTGTTGGTCTTGGAATTAGGAAGATATCTTCACCAGTTCAAATCTGGCCTCAGACACTAGCTGTGTGACCCTGGGCAACTCACTTAACCCTCAATTTTTCATCTCTAGAATGAGCTGGAGGATGAAATGTCAAACCACTCTAATATCTTTGCCAAGATAATTCCAAATGGAGTTAAATACAACTGCAAGAATTTAACAACAAATACAACAGAATGCAGATGTGGCAATATAGCAGATAATCTGATCAGCAGTTTTATTTTATATTTTTAGATTTTTAAACATTTTTGCAATTACATGTAATATATTTCTATAGTTTTCTGAAGTTATATGAACCAAACTGTCTCCCTCCCTTCTTTCCTCCCAGCTCCTAGAGCTTGCAAGCAGTTCAATCTGGGTTATACAAATATTCTCACACAAAACATTTCCACATTGTTCATTTTTATAAGTAAATAATCTTATAAAACCAAAACCCCAAAACATAAACCCAAATACACAAGTGTAAAATCATATGCTTTTGTCTGCATTCCTACTCCAGTAGTTCTTTCTCAGGGGTGTTATTTTATTATAAACTCATTAACAACCAATAATGTCTCGTGGCTGCCAAAAACAAACAAACAAACTGCTAAACCAGTCTTGACCTGTATAACATCCGTCATGCATATTGTAGGAATGTCCTTGTATTATGTCTTGCAAGACTGCTGGTCAATAGTATTTGTTTAGTCTGAGTCAAAATATTTTAGGGATGATATTAAATATCCCAGACAATTTGGTCATTCTCCTTAAATTGAACTCCAATTTTTCAAGTACTTCATCTGAAAAATTGTACACTACTAGCATTTATATGGAGATTTACATTTACTAAAGAGCTTTGCAAATATTATTTCATGCCCCCAAAACCCAATGGGGTAGATATTTTTATTAATCTCATTTTACAGGTGACAAAACAGAGGTAGACAGAGGTTAAATGATTTGCCCTGGTTTCACAGCCAGTAAAAATTTGAGGCCAGATTTCAACACAAATCTTCCTGACTTTAGCCACTACATTACCTAGCTGCTTCCGTACAAAATCCAGCTACTTATCTTGAATTTACTAAAATGTCAGATGGTAAAATAGGTAGGACCTATAGTTAGAAATGAAAATAAAATAGAATAGTTCAGTATGAGGGGGGAAACTAAGAAGACTTAATTAAAACAGTCTATTAACTAGCTCCCTTGTGAAGAAATGAGCTCTCCATTAGTAAAAGTAGTCAAATATAGAATGAATAGCCATTTTTAGGAACTGCCATGGAAGTGATTTATGATTAATATGAGAGGTTGTACTAGATAGACTCAAAGATCTATTCCAACTCTTATATCCTGTAATTGTAAGATTGTTATGAATACTATTCTTTACAATAATTCAAAATCAAAATAGGGTTGGGGTACCTATCATTCTCAAATTGATGTTTTTCTGAGTGGTATTATTGGTATGATGACACGTAGAGACTTCTTTCTCTCAGACAAGAAGAACTATTCCCAACAGGCTAAATAATATGCAGTACCAAAAAATGAGTTGACTTTTCCCTTAGAAAGTTCTCATATCTGATGAGGCTTCATGTCTGGGGGAGGAGAAGATAGCAGCAATTGCCCTCTCAGCTGGCTTTAAATTTGGTAGCAGATTGGGTTAATTAGCAAATGCTTAAGTGAGCAAGTGATGATTCTATTTTGATAGGTGTTAATCAAAGCTATTGTCACAGAAACAGTCTTTTTCCAACAATCTGTTCTTTGGTAAAGGTGCAAAATGCATCATGTGAGCCTTCCTTGGCCTACTAATATCTCAATGGCTTGGCAGAAGTAGGAGCTTTGACTAGAGGAAAAAGAAAGGGATTTATTATCTGCCATCCCAGTTAAACATCACAATGTTAGCTTTACCCTTCAAAATAGTCCCTCTGGATGTTAGGCATTTGTTCCTTTTATCAAAACATTTTTGGACTACTTCTTCCCTTCTCTCCACTTCTGGTATTGCTTTCAGAAGGAGTCGTAATAAATATCCTAGTCTTAGATTGAAAATAAAAAGGCCAGCTAGTCCAACCCTAACATTTTACATGTAAGGAAACTGAAAGTCTGTGGATGTCTAGAAACTTGCCTAGTCACACAGATAGGAAGTGGTAGCAACATAATTTGAACCAGGGTCCTCTTACTACAACCCAAGTTCTTTCTATTGTACCACTTCGCTGGCAAAGCATCCATTGAGAAAAGACTTCATCTTTGAAAGCAGATGAAAAAACATTAAAGTTACATTTGGACTATAAATAAGGCTAAAATGTAACATGTCACTGCATGCATCGCTACTAATAACATCAGGTCCATTTATAAAATACTTTGTGAACAAAATATAGTCCATACACTATTTCACTTAATCCTCACAAAAGCACCAAGGACTTAAAGAGTGTAGGAAATATTCTTCTTATTCTACCAGAGGAAGAAACAGAGATTCAAATGCATTACCCACATTTCCAGCCAATAAGCAAACTTTGGGTTTGAATCCAGGACTTTGAACCACACATTTACAACTGGAATGGATCTTGGTGGTCACTTAATCCAACTCCTGCATTTCTCTTATGAAGAAATAGACTGAGAAAAGGTAAGTGATGTAGCTAAAGTTGTATCATTAGCAGGTGGAACAGCCATTTGAACTTGAGTCTTCTGAATCCTGTTTAGTTCACTTTTGAGGCTCAAATAAGACAATGATCCAAAGTGCTTTGCAAACTTTACAGCTTTCATTTCGTTTTTGCAATATTGCTTTAAACTAAATCACAAAAAGAAGCTTCCAACCCCAAATGTATTGAGTAAAAATATCATCACTGAAATAAATATTTCACCTTTTGGGGGGATTTTGAATGGCAATATTAGTTTAGACTCAAAAAGTTTAGGTTCATTTTTTTTAAAATCTCTTTCTTCACAGAATCAAAACAATTTTAAGTTTTAAATGCAAACTAGCCAGGGATTCATGGCAGGTACAAATATGCTGGCACTCAAAGGTAAGAGTAAGTAGGAGTTGATCCCAGAATCTCCAATTTTAGTCCACAATTTTATGAAAAAAGTACTTTTTTTGTCTGATGAAAAGATTCATTTTTGCATTTGCTTAACTGGCAATATTAGAGTCCTATTATCAAAAGTCAGTCTTCACAACAATGATGCTCATGTAGGAAGAAATACAGGGAAAATTAACTTCCATCTCCTCCATATCCAATAATTGTCACTCTGGCCTTGCCTATTCTATAACAAAGCATTTGGGTTTCAAATTTTTTATTTACATGAATTCAACTACTAGGAAGCAACAGGTTGTCCATATCAGACCCTTATTTATCTATATTTTTGATGTAATATGGACATAACTGTTCATTGCAAACCAGAGTTTCTCTGTAATAATAATTCACATTTTATCCCAAGCTTTAAGGTTTGCAAAATGTTTTTGCAATGATTCTATATGTAGCCTAATATTAACCCTATTTAACACATTTTAAAATGTTATTTTTATAATATAATGTTATATGTAAATAATAATATTAAAATATTAATAATAAAAAGCATAGGATCATGAAATGGTTAGCTCAGTGTGATGTAACTAGTAAATACTAGAGCAGGAACTTGATGGCAACTTGGTGCAGTGATGTTATAGATATTAGAACAATAGGTATTGAAGTCATAGGATTTGGGTTCAAATTTTATCTCAGTTACTACCTGCAGGACACTGGTCACCTAATGTTTCTGGACTTTGATTTCCCCATCTAGGAAGTAAAATATTTGGACTAGACATCATAGATTTTGGAGTCAAAGGTCTTGGATCCACATTTCACCTTTATTACTTATTATATGTGTGACATTGCACAAATGTTACTTAATATTTTTTGGTCTCAATTTCTTCATCTAAAAAGAAAACATGCTGAACTACATTGTTCTAATGTCCCTACCACTTCTAGAATTGATGGTTCTATGAGGCTAACTTGAACTCATGAATACTCCAACATTATCTCATCTTGGAGTTTCAAAATCATTAAACCACTATGGCCTCTCGACTAGATTTCAGAATGAGGGGACAGGAAGAGAAATCATCTAATGTATGAAAAAGAATAGATGAACAAAGCTGTCTTCAGAACAGAGAATTTGAGAACAGTTGTTAGATTTGGCACTATTCTATAAAGCTGAGTAGGCTTGTTTTCTTGGCATTCTGACAGAGAATATTGGCTGTAGTCATGAGAATTGTTCATTAGACCTTGACTGTGTTCCTTCTGCTATCTAATATTTTTGTTCCAAAACATATTCTGAAGGTGCTGGACTCACTCCCAATCAAGAATGGGAAAAGTTTTTCATCCTCTTTCTCAATCCACCTGTTTTTCCACCTGAAAAAATATGCCCTTTGCATGGCTCTCATGAATTCCAAGTTACTAAGTAAATCACATAAACACTGAACCAAATTATATAGAATCCTATTACTCAATTATTACAATAAATTCTAAGAGGATGTTTTGAGTAGGTAGAGTGGGAAGATGTCCAGAAATCAGAGGAACTGAGTTCTGGTCCTTATACTTTCATTTATTCTTTGTATATCAGCTCATTTATCTGTAGAATAAGCCTACAGTCTTATGAGTGCCAGTAGATTAGAGAAGATTCAAAACTAAGAGGCCTGATCCCATGACTTAGTAAGATAGTCTGATGATTCCTCATTCAGCAAGTCATCCATCACCCATAGTCCTGTTCAGATTCATGGTATAGCCTGTGAGTTCTCAATACCACACTGATTTATGTTAGCCAAGTGCTATGCAATAAAATAATTCATATTTGCATAAAATTAAAATTATAAAATGTTTCTTTTTTTCTTCTGCTTTTATATTTTTTATCATCCAGAATGCTGAGTGTATCTGTTGGCATATTTCAACTATTACTTAACTTCATTATTGAGCTCTATGAAATAATTTGGATAGAAACAGATGGTGCTGGCTGCTGCAATATTAACACTCATAAACATATATTCAACAAATACTTATTAGTTACCTATCCTTCCTCCCCCACATCAAAAAAAAATCTTCACTGTCCTTAAGCTACTCCCATTTTCTTACATTCACAAAGGTAAACACAAAGTAAATTCAGAAACAGGATGGGCTGGAGGGAAAAGAAAATAAAAACTTGGGACAGTAAAAGAGAGCAGAAATGAACAGGAAAGATTATACAAAGGATATAGAACCTTGGTCTTAAGGAAGAGAAAGACTCTAAGGAACCAAAGATGAGGCAGCTACACATTCCAGGCATAACCAAATGGGATACAAAGGCCTTTCACCCATTATTTCACTGGGCTTAGTGAAAAGAGCTCTGGGTGTGAATCTAGGCAGTCCATCAAATAGCATGCATTTATTCAGCACATAGTATGTGCTTAGCATTAGGCTAAGAACTGGGAATGCAAAGAAAGATTTTAAAAATCCCTATTCTTGATAAGCTCCAATCTAATGGATGTACAAATAAAATATATCCAGAATAATTTGTTGGAGGTTGTAGAAGAAAAGTTTTATGATTAAGTGGAGCTGGGAAAGTTTTTTGTTTTTGTTTTTGTTTTTGTTTTTTTTGCTTTCATAAAGGGGAACATTGGTTGTGACTTGAAGAAAGCCAGGGCATCCAGGAAGCAGAGATGAGAAGGAAGATCATTGCAGGAATGTGGGACAGCCCATTAAAACACTCAGAATCAGGAAATGGAATGTTATGTGTAAGAACAGCAAGGAGGGACAGTTCCACTGAAGGTCAGAGTAAGTTATAAGAAATCTGTAAGGGCCATTACCAAGGGCAATGGTATTTATTAATTATTTGTCTTTGAATCAATGAATTAATCTCAGTGGGATAATGGAGTTGGATTTGATTACAGTTTATTAAGCTGAGGGTCCAAGACATTTTAAAAAATAATTTAATGACTATATTTTGATATAATTGGTTTTCTTCATAATCCTTTTTTATTTTATCCATTTAAAAACATTATTCTGAGAAGGAACAATGGGTTTCACTAGACTGGCAAAGGGGTCAATGAATGATACCAAATAGACCAAGCCTCTGGAGTAGGAGATCTCTGTTTCCTTTGAACTCTATATTCTATAATCCTGATTATAAGGTGACTGTCTCAATTTACTGTACTAGGAATTTAAAATGAAAGCTTTTAGGAAAATAATTTGTGCCTTAATTGGGAAAACATAATAGACACATGAAAAGATAGCTAAAAATACAAAATTGTCTCTGAACTGTACATTAGGAAGGTAAAAAATCAGGAGACTACCCAGGATGCCTCCCTGGTCCTACCAACTTCTGGTGGGGCCAGTTTAATGATGATGCTCCAGTCTTGGTCAGATGAGTCCCAGGAAAATATATGTACAATCTATTATCAGATATATATTTTAAATATTTCCAGTTTAGGTTAGGAAGAATTTCCAAAGATTATATTTCACTGGCATATGCTTTAAGAATCCAAGGTCACCTCCATACCTCAATGATAAGCTTAGATAGGATAGATTTTTTTACTGCTGGATGGAAAATTCATCTTAATGGAACACATTTTTCCTTCAATAATGTTGAATAAGTTATAGAATCAAAATGGGGTTTTAGTGAATATAAAATTGAATTAAAGCTTTTCCATTAAAGAAATAAATTTTTTAAATAATCTCAAAAGAAGGAAACCCAATTTTTTCAAAATGTTTGCTTGGGGCCAATTCCAGAGAATGCCATTTTCAGTAATCTTTCAGCCTTTTCCTTTAAATTTAAGGAAAAACAATGAAGCCTATATTCTTTTTTTAAAAAACATTTATTAATATTCATTTTTAACATGGTTACATGATTCATGCTCCTCCTTTTCCCTTCACCCCCCACATTCCCCCCACCCATGGCCGATGCGCATTTCCACTAGTTTTGTCATGTGTCCTTGATCAAGACCTATTTCCAAATTGTTGGTAGTTGCATTGGTGTGGTAGTTTCGAGGCCACACCCTCAATCATGTCCACCCCAACCCATGCATTCAAGCAGTTGTTTTTCTTATATGTTTCCTCTCCTGCACTCCTTCCTCTGAATGTGGGTAGCGTCTTTACCATAAATCCCTCAGAATTGTCCTGGGTCATTGTATTGCTGCTGGTACAGAAGTCTATTACATTCTATTTTACCACAGTATATCAGTCTCTGTGTACAGAGTTCTTCTGGCTCTGCTCCTTTCGCTCTGCATCAGTTCCCGGAGGTCTCTCCAGTTCGCCTGGAACTTCTCCAGTTTATTATTCCTTTTAGCACAATAGTGTTCCATCACCCGCATATACCACAGTTTGTTCAGC
>NC_058135.1:196702962-196744066 GCF_016433145.1 Gracilinanus agilis | reverse complement strand
GCTACCCACATTCAGAGGAAGGACTGCAGGAGAGGAAACATATAAGAAAAACAACTGCTTGAACACATGGGTTGAAGTGGACATGATTGGGGAATGTAGACTGGAAACTACCACACAAATGCAACTAACAACAATTTGGAAATAGGTCTTGATCAATGACACATGATTCTATTATTCTTGAATTGGGTCATGGAGTCATACTGGATGCTGGCAGTCATCATTCTGCACAAAGAAAGCTAGAGTTCTACTAGGGAGTACCCTCCAACTTCCAGATCATGGTTTACCCCCTAGTTTACTTCTCCAAAACTACTAGTCTTCCCAAAGAGACTGTCTTCACTTTCACTGGGGCAGTAGCCAAGCCTAACCCAAAGGAAGAAACATCAACATCTGCAGGTTTGAAGGGTTTCTGGTTCAGGACCTGAGTCTGGGCCTCCACAGAGTCACATCCTTCTACATTTGGACTTCAGAGCACCATAGGGTGACGAATGCAGGTGCCAGAGCCATGACAGCAGCAGGCTTGCTCATAGCAATAGTATGTTCCTCAGGTATGAAGATGAACTGCTACTAGGAGAATGAAAGCCACTTTTTTCTGATTCCTTTTTTTCCCTCTCTTCTATGAGATATCCATGTTTCTCTCCTTCAGTATTCAAAGAGGTTAGAATTTCGACAATTATCCACCTCTGGAATTGATAAGTCATTGATAAAAATATTGAACAGTATCAGGCTAAGGACAAAATTCTGTGGCACTCCACAAGAGACCTCCTTCCAAGTTAACCAATAAGTATGTTATATTTTGATCCTGGCCAGAGAGTTTCCAATTCATTTTATTATGAATTATATCATTTAATCCACAAATCTCCTTTTCAACAAGAATATAATAAGTTTGTAAAGAACTTTTTCTAAAATCCAGGTGACACATGTAACTCACTTGATCTAAAGGTTTCTTGAAAATGTAAATGAGATTAATCAGAGATGTATCTATTCTTGATAAAATAATTCTGGCCTTGGGTGATCATATGTCGTTTCTACATAGTAGCTTTTATCTAGTATTAAAAGGTTTGTAAAATGCTTTACATATGTGATCTCATCTGAACCTCCCAACAACCCTGAACAGTGAGTGCTATTATTATCTCTAGTGTATAGAGGAGGAAACTGAGGGGAAAGGAGAGGGTATGTGACTTGCCAAGGGTCACATATATTCAGAAGCTTAAACAGTTTTGCACAAATTATTCTCTGTGCATAAAATGCACTACTTGTTTGCCTCCATTTTTTTCAAATATCCTAATTCCTTCTGGTTTCAGTGCAGGTACCATCTTTCCCAGTAGGAACTGTTTATTTCTTCTTCAAGTTTTCCTAGAATACTTGTAATATGTTTCTCTCTTATGCTCTCCACTTACTGTCTTGTAGTATAGTGGTATGTGTACCTACTTTAACCTACTTCTGGAAGGTTATTTCCTTGAGAGCAAGCACTATGCTATTTTTTATTTCTGTAATCCCAGTACTTAACAAGAGGTTTTGAAGAGAGCTGGGGCTTAATAAATGCTTGTTCAGCTACCTGATTTCTAAGATCTCTTTGAACTATTATATTCTAAGACTTATGCTCCTTGATTTATAGACTAGTTTATAACTGTATTGCAAGTGATGAAGAGGTATAGGAAAAGTTAAAGAAATCAAAAGTAGAGACAATGTTTTCTGTTTAATTTGGGAAGCAGTCAAAGCAAGCTTACCACCTACCTACCCAATGAAGCTCATTAAATCCTTTATAACTTTATTGCCATTGATTTCCCTGAGGTGTGTTAACTTGCCTCAGAAAGTTTCCATCAGATCATTTGCATTTGGAAAAAGCCAAAAGGAAATATCCTGTCTGGCTTTCTCAGCCACAGCACAGTTCCTGTGCTATCCCCAAAGTAGATGGCCATCTAAATGCTAGTAGAAAAAAGTCTAATAACTTTGGAATTAGGACATCAGATTTTGAGATGGGTTGATTTGCTTCAAACTAGTGTCCTACCTTGAAAGGGCATTAATACCACGTTGTGTCCAAAAAGCCCTGGATTAAGTTCTATTTTTACCAGTAAGACTCAATAACGATTTATTAGCCATATGACCTTGGCCAAAATTTGTCTAGGGTTCAGCTTCATCTGAATGATGACAGGTTCAAATTAGATCATAAAATCCTACAATTAAAAAGTTGGAAGGAACCTCAATAGTCATCTATTCCAAAAATTACACCTGAAAGAAATTATCCCTTACCTGAAAAGTAATAATAGAGCTTTCATTTCAAGACTTCCAATGAGTGGGAACCCACCACTTCTCTTCCCTAAGCTAAACTGTTCCAGTTCATTTAACTGATTCTCAAATGGCATGGTATCAAGACCTTTCACCATTCTCGTTTCTACTCTCTGGACATTCTGTATCTTACTCCAGATGACTTCCAACTAGGAGAGAGTGCAAAGGGACTATCACTTCCCTTTCCTTAAAAGAAAGATCTGCCTTATCAATACAACCTAAGAACAAATTAATCTTTCTAGCTACCATATCACACTGGTGGCTTTTATATTGAGTTTGCAGTCCATAAAACTCTAAGATAATGTTATGGTATTACTCTGAAACTCTACTGAGTTTAGGTAGCTTTTTTAGGTTATCTGTATTATGAAATAATATGATAAAATAAGAAGAAGGCTATATTTGGAGTCAGAGGAGCCCTAGATTTTAAACCTGTCTCCAATACTAAATAACTGTGTGGCCATGAACAAGTCATTTCATGGCTCTGAGCCTGAGCCACTCTCTCTGTTTCCTGATTTTTAAAATGAATACTATAATCTTTTTTACCATCTATTTCATGGAGTGATTTTCAGACTCAAATGTGAAAATATATAAAAAGTGTTTTTATATATTTAAAATATTAGATATCAGCTATTATTCCTGGAAGTATACCCACCCCTCTAAGCAAAGAGCATGACTGTAAATATGTTAAAACCTATCACAACTACTTGGAGGTAGAAGAAATATGAGGTAAAAGGTGAGTTAGGCAAGTGTTTCCCTTTGCATTCTACTCTTTAATTCCCTCCTCTCTTTTCCTCTGCCTTCCCCTTCCCCTTACCCCCTTCTTTCATTTTGTAAATTCAGGCTTTCTTTCAACCTTCCTGGGACCACTGGAGCATATAACCAGGCTTGCCCTATCTACATAGTAGTCCATGCTGGAAAACTACTTAGATATTCTGTGACTCATGCTCCCCGTGGGGCCCTTTTGAGAAAAGCAAAACCAATAAACCAGCTGTACCTTTGATCCTAATAGATAATCATGAGTCCTACCTGAGTACTACCTTTCCTAGTTAACATTTATAGGTTAATATTGGTTCTTGATACTTTCACCCACAGGAGTTAAACCTGTTCATTTCAAGTGGCAAGGTTCTAGGGAAATGAAATATAAGGACAGGCAGAGGATCTTTTCCTAGTGCCCTGCCAAATTATCCCTCCCAGATGGCCATGTACAAGAAAGGCAGACATTGCAATAAGGTGGATATGACCTACAAGATTGACACATACCCATCCCCTCATGGAGAGAGCAGTTATGGTGGTTGATTATGTTTAGGTCTTCTGTCATGCTTCATAGGTTTTCATCTGGGAAGTATTTTTCTCTTTATACTATGGCCCAAATCCTTTCCAAGTTTATTGCTACTATGTGATCTTCTGTGATATATTTCATTTTAAGGTGACTGATCCAACAGAATGAAATCTTAAGGTGCTACTGGAGGAGAAAATGATTTAGTGTGGTAGTTGGTGCTGGGCATAAAATGAAGGAATATCTGTAGCACTCCAGGGTGGGCAAAAGGGCTGATGTCACTTGAAAAATAAAAAATAAAAAGAAGGGCATAACTCTCTATATTGCTAAACCAGAAATCAAATAAAATTCATTTAGAAATCTTATATATGATATCATAGGGTCCCTTTGATTGGGTTATGTTTTTAGTTTTTGCTTGAGAAATTAGTGCTAAAGGTAGCAGTTTTCCCATGCTTAAAAGACCTAGGAGCGGTCAAGTACAGTTATGATTCACATTACTATCTGTTTTCTGAGAATCATTCTGAGTACAGCGAGGCTGATGACCAGAAGGCTGGCTACAAGGTGATGAAGTCTTTGACAATTTGACAACTCATGAAGCAAATAATAGTACAAAATAGCCTTGAGTTTTTTATGTAATTTCCTTCTGTTTCTACAATGATAATAGCAGACTGGTAAAAAGGGGTATGAGATGAGAAGAACATGGTTTTTAAACCCTCTAAAACAGTGATTCCCAAAGTGGGCACCACTGCCCCCTAGTGGGTACGTAGCGATCCAGGGAGGCGGTGATGGCCACACTTTTTTTTGTATTACATTCTATTCTGAGTTCAATAAATAGTTTCATAATTTCCAGGGGGCCCTAAGTAATATTTTTCTGGAAAGGGGGCGGTAGGTCAAAAACATTTGGGAACCACTGCTCTAAAATAAGTATTACCTTAACTATATTTACTCCAAATACAATACACTTGATTAATGATTAAACTGGTATACTATCAGATGAATTAAACTACATCAATACTGACATTCCTACTATGAAGAATTCTTACTAAGAAGAAAGTAAGTTGCTAAGTATGGCTCACAAGACTTCTTTGAAGAAAAAAATAGAAGAAATGGTGGGATTGGTTTTATCATATGTACAAAGTCAACAAGGAATATTTTTTCATGATAAATTAAAGTACTCTTAATGAGAATTTGCCATTAGTCCAACATGAAGATAATCACTGCCTATATAGATACCAATTTCTAATTTAAAAGAATTCTGTAGAGACTTTGATAAGACACTCTTATTTAAATCAGAATATTCTTGAATATTTCAAGACTACAATGTAAAGATGGTAAAAAGAGTTTAAGAAATATGGCTCAGTATTCAGAAATGAACAGGGATGAATAATTGTAAATAAAACACAGGACTAAAGCCTCTTATAAGTACTTCCTTCAGAAAGATGTGGGGAAGCACCGATATGATATTTAATAACATCACAAAAAAATAACTATTTTAACATACAAAGAATCACCATTTACCAATAGGGTAATATTTTAATCACATGTCTACAAACTAGATGACTTACTGGAACACAAATGATAAATAACACAAAATGTACTCAAAGAAAAAAATTTTGAGTAACTAGACTTCTTAGTTATAGGTGATGGAGAATGAGGGGTATACCAGAATCAACTGAAGTTAGACAAAGAATTAGTTATTAAATTTTCTTTTTGAGCCTTTCCACCTCAGAAATCTGCTAAAGCTACAAATCTTGGTTTGATTTTTTAATTTTTTTAACTATCTAGATTCAAGAAAGTGATGGAGAAAATCATAGTCATATAGCTAAAACTTAAAATGTTTCTGAATATATACACACACATACACACATATATACCTTTTTTTTTTTTTTTGGTGATCTGGTTCTTAAACATTTACCAGTTAACACTGAGAGAGGATGGTAGAGCCATGATGGCAGACAAAATACTGCACCTTTCTTGAGTTCATTTTCTCCAAATAATGTTAAAATAATGCTCCAAAATGAATTCTTGAGCAGTAAATTATGGCTACAACAACACAGGGACCTTCCTATGGTTAAACTATGGTTACATGAAGAATTTAAACCCAAATCTTCCTGACAATGTCAAATACTTTATCTGCCATAATAGCCTGCCTTCAAAAATTCTTCCAGGGATATGAAAAGAATCTTTGTGCTCCATAAGGGGAGGAGCTAAGTGCTTTTAAAATATTATATCATCTGAGACTCACAACAACCCTATGAGGTAGACGTTCTTATTCCCATTTTACTGTTGATGAAATTGAGGCAAATAGAGGTTAAGTGATTTTTCCAGTATTTCCCAGCTAGTATGTGGGTCTATATAGACCCAGGTATTCTTGATTCTAGATCTAGCCCTCTATCAATTACATTACTATCCTAAACCTAAAAACTTTCCTTGGAGATATTTTCAGAAGCCTGAAAACATCTCCTTACCTTTGAATTGACATTTTATCCCACTTCTACATCATCTCACTTCCCTGTTCATTGAAGTAAAGTAATACTCATTACAATTCCTTTTCCCTCGCATTTGAAATGTTAACATTTAATGTTATTATTATAAGAAAAATCCTCTTAAAGAAACCATGTGAGCTCTCTCTCATGCGAAACCCATGCATGCAATTCTGGGCACACTCACATATATAAGTGAACAAATTAGGCCTTTGCAGTTCTGTTGATAAAAGGAAAAATTTAATGACTGTGCCTAATGGCAATGATATTACAAGATTGATTTTTTTCTTCATAAAATTATTTTTACATACACTGATTCCAGATAGCCTCCAAATTTATGATCTAATTTGACGTGATTTAACTGTAGTTATGAAAGGGACCATAAAGTTGCCATTAATCATGGATTATATTCAATCTATTCTCAAGGTGACTTATGCTACTCTACAACCTGCCATATAATCTTCTTGGCATATAACAAGGCATTTCTCTGTAAGCAGTTTCAATATTCTGTTCAGTTTGTATTAAATACTTATTGATTGCACTTTTCAATACTTTTCATTTAAAGGCTCAGATTTTGGCTGACTACAGCTATGTTGTACAGTAGTCAATTCCTTCCTACTTGAAAAGGCTGAAAGGTCATTAAATCCAAGCCTTGAATTTCAGCGATGCCCTCAATTCTCTTAGCCCAGAGAGATAAGTATCACTTGGGATCCTAAGGTTTCCAGACAGAAAGCTTCTACAGTCTCACTCTGAATTAATGGCTTTGCAGTCTACTCTATGAAAAAGACTTCTGGGTGTTCTCACAGCTCCTCTCCTCCACATTCCATATTCTCTGTTTAACGGGTACCTGTATTGTGCAAGGCACCGTTTCACATTTTGGCATGAATTAACGATCTATCAGAAAGCTAAATATTATAAAATAAATTAAGGCATAGCTTTGGCTTCATGGAGTGCCTGTATCTTCCATTGACACTTAATGAGGCATAGCAGATAGAGATCTGACCTTGGAGCCAAGGATGATCTAAGTTCAAGCCCTGCCTCTATGTGACCTTGGTCAAGTATGTTTACTTAAGTCCTCTTTAGAAAACTCTCTAGGACTAAGGAATAGGCATGCAGGAAATGCCAAAGTGCATTTACTGGGGACATAAAAAGAGGCAAAAGACAGTCCCTGCCCTCAAAGAGCTTACAATCTAATGGAGAAGACAAAATGCAAACAAACAACACAGAATAAATAGAAACAATTAATAGAGAGAAGGCACTGGAAATAAGAGGGGTTGGAGGCTTTCTGAAGAAGGTGGATTTTTGGTTGAGACTTAAAGGCAACTAGAGAGATCAGTAGTTGAAGCATAGGAGGAAGAGCATTACTGGCATGGGGAAATGCCTAGGGAGAAAAGATGGAGTGACTTGTTTATGAGATGACCGGAAGACCAGTGTCACTGGATCAAAGAGTATATAGGAGAGAGAGAGGCAAAAGAAGAAGCTTTCTTTATTCCTTATCTCCAAGATGCTGGTTTCTTTCCCTTAATGGTTACCTTCTGTTTCATGCATGTTCATTTATGCCTACATATGCCTTTTGTACAAACCTGTAAAGGTACATATTGTCTTCCCCATTACAATATAAGCTCCTTGGTATGAGGGACATTCACTTTTTTCTTTCTAACCCCAGGCCTTAGCACAAGGTCTGGCACATAGCAGGTGCTTTAAAAAAAAGCTTAATTAATTGATTTAAGGCAACATGCTGACATTTTGGTCTATTTTGTTTTTAAATATTTCCCCTTGAAAAATAGTTTTATAAGGGCTTGTTATTAAATAATCCTTGTTCACTCTCTACTTGCTTCAAACTGAAAATTCAAGAACCTTTATTCTTTATACTTAGAAGTTGGGAAATTACACTCATCCAGACTTGCAGGCAGAGTTCTTCAAAGAGTTCTATAAGTTTTCTACACCTTTCCTTTGCTGAAAACACGACACTAGCCATGGACCTCCTGACCACCTGAACAAATCTACTCATTGGCAAGTTGGTTAGTATCACAAATCTTTGGTGAATTGAATTCTCTAATAGAATTAAGAGTGGATATAAGGGGCAGCTGAGTAGCTCAGTGGATTGAGAGTCATGCCTAGAGACAGGAGGTCCTAGGTTCAAATCTGGCCTCAGACACTTCCCAGCTGTGTGACCCTGGGCAAGTCACTTGACCCCCATTACCCACCCTTACCAATCTTCCACCTATGAGACAATACACCGAAGTACAAGGGTTTAAAAAAAAAGAGTGGATATAAACCTGATTGTTTGTTTGATTGGTTATTGTCCTTCATGTTTGAAGAGAACTAAAATTATATCACAGGTGATGAATTTTGACTCATGTATAAATTGTATTTAAATGAAGTAGAGTTCTACAGTCATCAATCTCAGTCTCTCTCTTCAAGTCATCAAAGTCCATTGGCAAAACAAGGGTCAAGATGACTGTTGATGGCTCTAGATACAGTGGATAATCTTGACTTCTTCAATGGCTTATCGGGATCAAAGTGCTCAATAGTACCTTCTTTGACCAGCCTTCATGGTTATTGGAACAACCAGTTCTCACCTGCCCATCCCATTGGGGGACACTCTTCTAACTGGTTCCTCTCAATCTGATTTAGCCTGCCTGCAAAAAGGTTTTACCAGGGAGTGACTGCTTCAATGCTACAACTTCTTGGAGCCATGGGTGAAAAATGGGTAGCAGGTGGACATCAAAGAAGGAAAGCAGCCTTAAAAATAGCTTGGCAAATCTTCATACCAAAGGTACTGGTTTTTCTGAATAGCCCCTATATCCCATATGCCTGTACAATGGTAAATGAATTAATCTGTTGACATAACCCTAAAAGATTATGACTAAATAAAAGTCATTTTAGAAAACTGAATAAAGTAAAGGATCTAAGAAGAGAAAGTATCCAATTTAGTTGTGTTAAATGATAAGTAACAGTCTAAATAGTAGGAAAAAAATTAGATCTTAGATCGGAGAGCCAGAGCTAGTTGTATCCTTTACTGGCTACTTTATACCTATATGATTTTAAATAAGTCATTTCCTTCTGTTGGTCTTCATTTCATGATCTGTAAAATAGGAGCATTTAAATACTATGAAATCTATTATCTGAAACATAAATAATTATGTGGCATATAATTTATAGTGAAGATTTCAGCAATAGACATAAAGTTGGACTATATCAGAATCGTAGAACTAGAAAGGATATTAGAAATAATCTAGTCACTTGCTAAACACTTCCCTCAAACCCAGTGATCATCCATGTTGTCTACTTCCTGAAAGAAAGGAGTAGATGCCAAGTACAGAATGAAACATATCTTCTAGGCCATGGACAAAAGAGAAATTTGGTTTGCATGACTGCATACTCACTACAAGCTTTTTTTTCTTTTCTCTTTTTCCCTCCCTGAAAATAAAGTAAGGAAGAGAAATAAATTCTTGTTCGTTGAGGGGGAAAAGATTTAAAATAATTCATCTAGTTCAACCTCCTCATTTTACAGATGAGGAAGCTAAGCCTCAGAGTATTTGTGACTAGTTCAAGGTCACACAGATAATAAATAATAATAGCAATGAACTTTCAAACCAGTTCTTCTAAACCTCTATTTTTAAGGTACCTTTGGACTCTAAAATTCTATGATTTTTTTGTATCTAAGAAATAATAGGAAAGTTGGCACAGAGGCCTGGAGAGAAACTTGAATTCATCATAAGAGAAGGCTCAAGAAATACCACCAATTGTCCTATCATTTTCCCCCTGTAAATAATTGCTTGTGACCAAGATGTCAGTACTACACTCTTTCCTTAAGGCTGCTGGCATGGTTTCCTTAGCTTCCTTCTTCTGTACTATTCAGTAGGTGACATTTTTATGGCCCACATTGTGCTCCAGAAGTAGATATTAAATTTGATGGATTTATGGAGACAATTGCCACAACGTGTTCTTATTCTTTGCCCTGGTTCTTACTTACAGCATTTACTCATCATGAAATTCCCTTGCTTTAAAACTCAAAGTAATTCTTCTTGGTAGTTCTCTTAGCCTCAACGTGATGTTATGTATGGGAGGGTGTCCTCTTGGCACTGACATAGCATCATTCTTGGTTGATACTTAACCTAAAGCCAATGTAAAGTCCACTCAGACTTGAATCAGAGTGGAGAAAGGCACAGGGAAGCATCAAGAGGTGATGAAAAATGACTATGGAAGGAGAAAATCTATGTTTGAATCTGATCTACTTCATTTCTGACCTTGGGAAAATCTCATACTCTTTTTAGGTCTGAATTTCCTTATTCTTTAAAAGGAAAGGGTAAAACTGGGTAACTCATATAATTACTTCCAACTCTATCTAAACAGTAAAATCTCAGTATGCTAAGAATTAAAGACTGGCTGTCTAAATATTCTGAATCCTACTTGTAGGCATATTCAGCCAAGATTAAGAGAACCAGATAGCTAGAAATCTTTATAAGGCTACACAAAACTCCAAATTTATGAGTGAATTGAGAAAAAGTGGCTTTTAGAAATTAGAGTCAAACCAAGCATAAACAAATTAATTATCATTCTCTCAATAATTGAGAAAATATAAGATTTGAGAATATACAAGTCAAAGCAAACTCTCAAAAGAATCTAGGGAAAAAATGTGAAAGGTGCTTCTGTGATATAAAAGAAAGTCATGTCAGAAATGTAGACAATTTCATTCTTTTAAAAAATCTTTATATTATTTTAGATTCAGGTCCATAATCTCTCCTTCTCATCCGTCTGTACATCCCCACTGAGAAAGAAAACAAAATCTTTATTACAAACATGTATAGTTAAGCAAAACACATCTCCTCATGAGCTATATCTAAAAGAAAAATATAACTGAATCAGTACTCTGATCCCATTATTTCCCTAACAAGAAGTCAGTAGCATGCTTCACCCTGAGTGCCTTCAAACTGTAGCTAGGTATCAGGTTGATTAGAGTTCCTAATTCTTTTGAGGTTATGTATTTTAACAATGTTGCTCTAATTGTGTAGTTTTCCCCATGCTTCTAGTCACCTCATTCTACAAAAGTTCAAATGCCTTCCCAGGTTTCCATGAAACAACTCCCTTCATTATTTCCTATAGCATCTTAGTTTTCCATCATATACATGTATCATAACTTGTTCATCCATTCCTCAATTAATGAGCATCCCTTCAGTTTTTAATTTTTTGTCACCACAAAGAATGTCTCTATTATCATTTTTACACATGGGAACTTTTCCGTTATCTTTGATTTCATTGAATTATAGACTTAGTTGTGGCATTACTAAGTCAAAGAGTATACACGGTTTATTAGCTTTGGGGGCATAGTCCCAAATTGCTTTTCAGAATAGGTGGAACAGTTCACAGCTCAAACAACAGTGTGTACCTGTTTTTGACAATCCTTCCAGCATGTCATTTTCCATTTTTGTCAGCCTTGTCAATTGGATATGTTTAAGGTAGTTTGAGAGTTGTTTTCACTTGTGTATCTCAAATTAATAATGATTTAAAGCACATTTTATAAAGTTATTGCTAACCTGATATCTTCCTCTGAAAACTGCTTATTCATGCCCTTTGAACTTTTATCAATAGGGGAATAGCTCTTCAATTATAACTTTGAATCATTTCCCTATTTATCATAGAAATGAGACTAATAATCACATTCTACAAAGTTTTATACAGGTTCTATATCCCACTGCAATTCATGCAAAGTCTAGTTCAGGAGGTAGAAATAGGATATAGAAAGATACGAAGGTCTAGTCTTTTGTGTTTCAAAATCTTGTCTTGATTCTTGGACTACAAAGAAAAAGAGGAAGAAATTCTTCTTAAGTATAGTTCACTGCTCCAAAAATTTAGGCAAGTACTATAATTTTGATAGAATTGATCTAAATAGGGCCTTTGGGGATGGCCTAAGAATTTAAACAATACTTAAAAATTTTTATGGGAAATTGCATTTAGGGCTAACAAACTGGGGGGACATGATCTGTCTCAGATTTTCTGTAAAAGTCACTGCTCGCTAAATGGCAGAACAAGTAGCAAGTGATCTCTATTATCTTCAATTCATCCTGCACACAGATACCAAATTAATATTCCCAAGACACAGGTCTGACCACATTACACCTCTTATTAAAAATCTATAGTGGTTTCCTAGTGTTCTTACTATAAAATACAAATGCTTTTTCCTGGCACTTTTGAAATCTGGTTCCCTTATACCTCTACAAAAATGTCCTTTTAACCTCCTTTGAGTACTTCTAGGTGAATTGATCTATCAGTTGTTCACTCAGATACATGTGTCATCTCATCTCTGTGTATTTGTCCCATTCCTAGAATTCACTCCCTACTCATTTTTCACTGGACTTCCTTCAGGATTCACTTGAGATGCTACTTCCTACATGAAGCCTATCTTGATGTATTCAATTTCTCCTTCTTGCAATTACTTTGTATTTACTCATTTGTCTACTTGTTATGTCATATCCAACTGAATATCTTGCTAGCAATGCAAAGGCAAAATCCAAAAGGATATTGCCCTTTAAGGACGTTCTTAATAACTAAATAGAATTGAGTAGAATTTCAATAGAATTAAATGAAGATTTAAGGAAACAGATTTCAGCTTGGAATAGTAGAATCTCTGAGTTGGAATGGACTTTGGAAACATCTGATCCAACTGAAATATGAATACCAATCCCCTCTCTATCATCTCTGACAAATAGGTAACCACCCTCAAGTCAAATATGTTTAGAGAGAAGAAACCTAATAACTCCCAAAGTAGTTCATTCTACTTGGAATGGTTCTATTCATTAGAAAGTTTTTTTTGTTATGTTTTGTTTTCTTGCACTGAGATGAAATCAGACAATCTAACAATTAAATATACCTCAAAATTGAAATGGAATATATATGCAAATAAAAGAAGAAATCTTACGCAAAAACTCTTTCTTGGGTTCTGGAATTTCTATTAAGACCCAGATATTGCAGGAGAAATTTTCAGAGAACATGAATCTGTTAATAAACAGAGAGAAGATAAATAAAGACAGTCAAACAAATAGATGGATAGATGGGTGAATGAATGAACAGATGATTGATAGATTAATAGATATCTGAGAGAGAGAGAGAGAGAGAGAGAGAGAGCCAATGACCAAGGCTCATCAGCAGAACTACGTATTTTATCTAGTTTAGGGGAAATGGCAGAAAGACAACCATGATTAAACAAAACAACTAAAACTAGACTGATAAGTACAGTGGAAACAAAGGCAAAACTCCCTGGAAAGCCATACATTTCTATTCTTCCCTAAACACAACAGGGTCACAAGAACCCAAGAAAGTTAGAAAAAGTCATGAACTGCAAACTGTTAACAAATAGTCTTAGAAACAGAAAATGATACTCTTTTGTCTATTTCTAAACTAAATAGTTGGAACTCAATGGTTGATTTTTAAGTTGACATCTTCCACATAAAAATTACATCTTTTATATATAGCATCACTGAGTACAGCAATCAACCAAATAACTACCATTGTGAGTTTAATATGACCCCATGCCTTACATTTCCCCTACCCTATCTTAGATTTTAATGCCTCACTAGTTATTTATTTACATTTGTTGAAACAAATGAAACTGAGTCTGTTTTACACAATCTCATTGTCTTCCTCCAGTGAATTTCTGCAGGTTTATCTTGTTACTAAAAGGTGAATGGATGAAGGTTAAAAATAGTTTCATTTCTCCTGTCTTCAAGGATATAAATTTTAAAAAATAGAATAATGAATCAATTATTTTCAGCAGTCAATGAGGATATATAAGCAGAAATGATCAGATTAAAGCAAAATACTGTTTATAAATGATGTTTTCAATTATATATGTTTGAAGGGATTGAAAGATACAGTTTTCTATTATATCTGCATTTGAAAATTCATAATTTATATTTTGTCTTTTGTCTTCCATGAGAATTTCTTAAAAGGACATGAAATAAGTCAGCAAATTTAAAGAACCTAATGTTTTGAGGTCAAAATAAGAAGAAAACAGGGTTCTCTTACATACAAAATTTTTAGTAACCAGTATGATCCTCTAGATTCTTTCATTTTGGAAAGTTTAGCATTTACTTATGCACTTGAATTTCCCAAGTAGGTTATCAATCAATAAATCAAACTTAAAGTCATGGACAGGGTAAGATCAGTTTTTAAATCTATATTTGCATCATAATGATATCCAGTTATCAACTATATTGATGTGGAATTGATAAAACATGCTTACATGGAGATTTTAGCCAGTAGTCTGCATATTTTCCCATCCTAACCATTTCACAGGATTACAGATTCAGAGTAGCAGGGTGTCTTAGTCAACTCCAACTCCCCTGTTTTCTAGATGAAGAAATTGACACTGAGGTTAAATGATTTGACTAAAGTCACAGAAATGGAATTTGAATCCTGTTCTTCTTAAGACTTGCTTCAGCACTCCTATACCCTAAACCTTGCTCTCCCTCTGAAACTACTATCAAGGTTCAAAATCAAGAGATTGCCTTTGGCAGAAGGGGGAATGGTGATGCCAAAACCAAATCTGAGTCTATGAAGAGGGCAGAATAATTTATCCTTTGATTAATTCCATTCAAGTCACCAAGTCTTTAGTAAGTTCCTGTTCTAACCTAAGCTTTCTGGAAGATGTTGAAGATAATCAAATCCCCATATGAATCTGTAATCTCATCAGTAGAGACATTCCCTCTTGTGGTGATCTGGATCATATTCCATCTATGCTTGGCTATTCTGTGCAACTCTTGTCCTTATCTTCTCGTGATTTTATCCTATGGCATACATCTAATGTGATAGGGGCCTTCCTCAATTTCTCCTGGCATTTTAAGGATACCAGTGGAAAACTCTCAATGTCATTCTGACCCCCTAAGTCATTATCACATTATCAGTACACTTTCTGTTCTTATTATATCCCTAATGACATTTTTTATTTCTATCATTCTCTGGTATTTACTACTGGTTATATGTTGCAATTTGCTCACACCCATCATAATAAAATTACTACTAATTTAAAAAACTCCCATTTATATACTGCTTTAAGGTTTGCAAAATATTTTATAGATATTATCTCATTTGATCCTCACTCTGTAAAGAAGCTATTTTAAGCATATTTATTTATTTATATGTTTTAAAAATTCTGTCTTAGAATTTATACTAAGTATTGGCTCTAAGGCAGAAGAGCAATAAGACCATCAATTGGGGTTCAGTGATTTGCCCAGGGACACCCAGCTAGAAAGTGTCTGAGATCAGATTTGAGCCCAGGATCTCCAGTCTCCAGGTTTAGCTCTCTATCCAATGAGCTGCCTAGCTGCCCCTATTATAACCATTTAAAAAATGACAAAATGGAGCAAAGAGGTTCAGTGATTTGTCCAGAGTTGCACAGCTAGTGTCAGTGGCAGGATTTTAAGTTAGACCTTCCTAACTGAGTTCAGTGCTCTCTATACTGTGCCACCTAGCTGGTACCATGTAACTCTCCAGTTGCCCTCTGTGTGATATTCGTTTTCAATTCTTTCAAGATTATTGTGCTCCAAGTTGTTAAGCTATAAAAGAAATCCCATTTGAATACTTCTACCACAAATAAGATCTTCTATTTCTCTGAAAAGCTTGGGGTCATTAAATGAACTTGGGAAACTTGAGAAGGGATTCCAGCCTGCTCTCCTCTGTGTAATTTTAGGCATGTAGTCATGGTAGGTACCTCTGATATTTGATGTGCGGAGGTAAGTCAGGGGTCTCAAAGGCTTCGCTCAAAAGTAATAGGTCAAATAGATTTGGCCAGACTAGAAGGTCTTGGTAAGAGACTGAGTCTGCATCTGAGAACAAGACCAGGTAACTAGAAAGGTTTGTTACCAGTAGGCTGGCCACACGTTGAGAGATTCTTTGCCTTATAGCCCTTGAAACCCTTGAAACAAAGGTGCTGGCATTACAAATACAAAATAAAAATCTCGGTGGTCAAGAAATTTACTCAAGTCTGCTGGACTACTTAAAAGGGTGAATCTACTAGTCAAATTATGCAACTATATATACCTTCCTTGAGAAATAGTTCATAGCTATACTGTACTTAGGAGAGATGCATTTCTTTATCATTTGCATAATATATCTAACACATTAGTTTAAATATTTGGACTCAAATAACATGTCAGGCAAGTTCTCAGATCACCAACCATAATCTTGCTTACTGTTTTACTTAAATAGCTTGAAGAGTTGTTTTCTTCGACTGACTGGGCAAACCAATAAACTGATCAAATTGTTTACGTAAAGATAGCAATAAAGGTCAGATTACCTCTTCTCCATTTCAATTCATCAGCAAGTATTTATTAAGCATTTACTATTTACCAGGCACTTTGCTTATCACTGGGAATATAAATAGAAACAAAGCAGAAAGACAATCTCTGCCTCAGAGAGTTGACAATATTTTAATGGGGAGAAAATTCCACAGTAAAAAAGCAATAAAAGGAGAGAGGCAGAAGGAGTGGGTCCAGGGATGTGGTGAAGAAATGTTTGAGAGCAAAAAATATAAGGATAACCTGGGTAGCTTCCTTTAAATGGAGGTTCTTGGAGGAACAGACCAATCATAGTCCATAGCAGAAGCTCCATAAATATTATTATTATTAATCATAAAAATTTGTAACAAAAGTGGTGTTTATTTCCAATATGAAAAAAAACAAAACCAAAGAGAACTTCCTTGGTAAGGAGCTATCGAAGTGAAGTAAGCTTCTGGAATAAGGCTACTGTGGTATGATGAAGACAGTCTGGAGAGAAAGGAAGGGAATAACTATTTTATGTAGCATTTTCTCTGTGCTAGGCACTATGCTAAGTGCTCTACAAAAATTATCCCATTTAATTCTCATAAGAATTCTAACTCCTTTTCATAATAGAAAATGACTGCCAAGGGCAGCTAAGTGGTTCAGCCCCTGAAGTCAAGAAAACTCATCTTCCTGAGTTCACATGTGGATTCATACATTTAATCTATATGCCTTGGGCAAGTCACTTAACCCTGCCTCAGTTTCCTCATCTTTAAAATGAGTTAGAGAAGGAAATGGTAACCCACTCTACTATCTTTGCTAAGAAAATCCCAAATGAGGTCACAAAGAATCAGATATGACTGAAACATCTGAACAATGACAATCTCATGATACATCAACTGCCTAGGATAGAGGTAGGATGAGCTGGTAGAAATAGTACTTCGCTTGGAGTCATAAGATATCTGAATCAAAATCCTGGTTCATTTGCTGGCTATGTGACCTTGGATAAATCATTAAACCTGTCTAAGCTTCACCTTCTTCATCTATAAAATGATGATGCTGAGAGTATCTACTTTAAAGGGTTACTGTGACCCTCAAATAAAATAATGAACTCCAAAATCTTTGTAAACCTAAAAGGTATATAAATGTCAAATACTAGCTTTAGGATCTAGTCCAAGCTCAAATGCAAAGGATAGAAATGGAAATTACACTCACTAGACCAGTGATGGGCAAACTATGGCTTGCAGGCCAGATGTGGCCTCCTGAAATGTTCTATCCAGCCCTGCGACATTATTCCTAATCTGACGAATACAATGAGTAGGATAAAATACAATGAAACTTTGAAAGAGTTGCCTTAGAAACAGACTGACCAATGAGCATTTCCTTTCCTTTAGCCCCCTCTTTAAAAAGTTTGCCCATCACTGCACTAGACTGATTCAGCCTTGGCTTTCCTGTTCTTGTAAAGAAACCTCAAAGGTGTGAAAATTAAGTTCTTTCTTGGCTAGCCCAAGGAAGGCATACAATTATAGGCTAGTGGTACCTCTGGCACTGTGGCTTTAAATTAAACATCCTCAGAGAAATGAACAAAAGGAAAGAAAGGGAAATAAAGTGCAATATATTTTTCTCTTCCCTCTTCCAAATCAAAGAAAACCATGCTGAAAATATATACTATATACTAACACATTTTCTGAATAGTTCCAAATCTGTCCAAACATCCTGAAAAACATTAGGGATAATGCTAATAAAATTATTGAAATATCCCTACCCTTTCACCAGAGATCTCATTGCTAGGAATATGACATTAGAAAGTCACAAAGAGAAAGAAGAGACCCAAACATTATTTATAGCAGTATTGGGGAATGTCTAAACAAGTCATGCTACATGAATATTATAGTATTAAAGAACCATTGTACTTTCATTTGTTACTAATGAAGGAGGGGAAATGCAATTTGATCAAGAATAAGTGACTAATGGACACAGAATGGCAATACTGCTCAACCCTGGCTAATTTTTCCAGATAGGAACATGGGAGAGAAGAACGAAACTTTCTCCCCTCCCCCTGTCCATCCCCTTTCTGTTATCACCTAGGAAGAAAAATCAAGGGAAGTAGAGGAAACAAGAAGTCAATGGTAGCTAACCTGGAACTACTTTAAGAAAAAGATGAATATTACTTAATAAAAAGAGGATACCATTCTTTTTAATATAGACATGATTTTTCTCTTTAAATTCCAGGGCAATTGGTTTTGTCCTTTCCTTTTAATTCCAGGAGTTAGTTATGCTGAATATTCATGTAATTCAGGAAATTCAGAGCTCCCAGACCAAAGATGTGCTTTCCCTTCCTTCATCAATGGGCAGAACCTGGCCCTTTTGCTCCATACTCTAGTACACTGAAAAAAAAATCAGTGGTTATGGCATGAGCTCTGGACTTAGAGATCCCAATTCCAAAGCTATTCCTAGTCCTAATTCACCGCTTAGCTTCAGCTTCCTCATCTTTAAAACTGATAATGCATATTCATATAAATTCTAGAGTATAGCATACATTTCACTTGATTAGACATGTAAACCTCTGTATTTGGATAAATTATCTTATCATCCCAGGAGAATGTAACTACCATAAGGGCAAGACCTGTTGTTTTTGTTGTTGTTTTAAGGTTGATATTTTTTCCGTTTCTTTTTGGAGTGCCTTACACATAGTAGGTGGTTTAATAAATGAAAAACTGAACTAAAGATACTTTAGGAGATATTTCTTTAATTCTCTATTTCAACTTAGTAAACATTTGTTATATGCCTATTATAAGCAAAACATTATGCTTGTCACTGGGGGAAGATGACAAAATTTTGGATACAATCCCTGTTCTCTTGAAGTGCCTATGAAGTAGAGGAATGAACCAGGGATGACAAGCAAAAAAAAAAAAAAAAAACAGAACTTGATACCCTCAAGTTGTTAAATGAATTCTACAAAGGTCTCTAGGGAACTGAATAAATGTGTGTGCCACAGAACATTTCTGGAGGTATACGGGGTAGAATAGTGCAAACTAATAAGGCTTTAAGAGTTTGTGGTCTGTACTGATGGACAAATAAAATCACAAACCCATTGAAATATTTATCTTATATTCGACCTACAAATCATCAAAGATGAGCAAACAAAATGCTTTGTGTCAGACATGGACCTTGAATTCAGGTGTTCCTGATTGTGAGACTGGCTATCTTTCTTTTCTCCATGACACCACTAACACATAAAATATAGTCCAGATATCAGCAATGGAGACTTTTGGAAAGTATGTTTTCCCAGATGGAAAGAGACTGAAGGATCATGGGAGGAGACAGCCTGGGAACTTTGGGGTTGTATAGAAAAGGGCTTAGACATTCAAACATTTACTAGTGATGGAAAGCAAGTTTTAAGCAAAAGAACAACTACCCAGGTTAAACTATAAGATCGACTATAATTTTCATCAGTTGGAGCCCTGTCTGATTTAGGGTTATGCTCAATAACTGATCTGCCTGAACAGAAAACTTGGTGTTTGCCCGAATGTCGAATGTGTCAGCTTAGAAATGCTGCTGGGACCTGATGAATTTATTTACTTTCTATTTCTTCCCCCTGCTATCCCTTCCTTATTTACCTCATCACTATCTAGGGAGTCAGCATCCTTTACCCTTATGGAGTTTCTTACTCTTTAAAAGATGTGTTTCTTGGCTATAGAACTTTGTTTCCAGATAAAGATGAACTGACTTTTAATATATTCTGAGCAAGTGTTTCCCATAGAGATATGGTCAAGAAGGTGAAATGAGTTAGGTAGCTGATATTTTTTTCAGAGAATATTATAGAGCAGAGAGGCTAGTCTCCATTCAGTGTAAAGGGGAGGGAGAAAAAAATTTTCTTTAGTCTGGAAAATTTGAGCCTATTGAATTCAATGAATATTCAATAGAACTAACTCCCTGAAATGAGGAGAGGGGGTGAAAATAGACAAAAGTAAACCCATGAGAACTGACCTGGACTTTAAAGAGAAAAATTGTGAACCTATATTAAGCTATCCAGCAACACAAAGAGGGGCTTCAGAAATAAGAGAAGGAGAAATGGAGAAATAAAGTGATTCAAGACTATGGAGAGTCTTGACCAGCAACAACAAAAATAGCTAATATTTTTATAGTGCTTGAAGGTTTAAAAAACAGTTGATACACATGATCTCACTGATTCTCATGCCAGCCCAGTTAAGTAAATGCTCCAGTTATCTTCATTTCATAGATAAGGAAATGGAGGTTAAAGAGGTGATAACTTGCCCAAGGGTAAAGCTAGTGATCTTAGGTCTTCCTCACTCCAAGTTCAGCACTCTCTCCACTATGTAACTTTTTTTGTTATTGTTCAATTGTTTTCAGTCAAGTCCGACTCTTCATGACACCATTTGGAATGTTCTTGGCAAAGAGTGGTTTGTGATTCATTTCTCCAGTTCATTTAACAGATGAAGAAACTGAGGCAAACAAGGTTTAAGTAACATGCCCAGGGTCACACACCAAGTAACCTAGATTGATTTGAACTCAGAAAGATGTTTTCCTGTCTCCAGAACTAGCACTCTATCCACTGTGCCATCCAGCTGCCTTACTCTACAAGTTTGGTATCTTCTTAATGTCAGATAAACTACTTTGAGCCACAGGAAGGCTGATCTTTAAACACTGTGTCTCAACTAGTGCCTGTGAAAATGTTTTACGTGTAGCATGCACTGAATGTATTTGTTAAGTTGAATTAAATTAAATCCAACTTAGTAGTCAACTGAGAACCAATGAAGTGTTTTGAGCAAATAAATGATGTTGCTGTGTCAATGCATAAGGAAAATTGAACAGACAACAATATGAAGTATAGATGAAATGGAGAAAGAATGGAAACAATGCGAATAGAATAAAGAACCATTTTAAGAGATGTTAAAGGGAAAGCTAGGTGGCTGCCAGTCCTGGAGAGGTCTTGGGTTCAAATGTGACCTTAGACACTTCCTAGCTATGTGACCCTGAGCAAGTCACTTAACCTCAATTGCACAGCTTAGTGCAATTCTGCCTCGGAACTGATCCTTATTGATTCTAAAACAGAAGATAAGCATTAAAAAACAAGAGAGGGGGATTGCTAAGATACATCCTGCAAACTTTCCTTACTGACTGGATGTGCAAAGTGGAGGGAAACAACCAAGAATAACATTAAGACTTTGAACTTGTTAAACTGTGTAAATAATGGTAAAGCTGGTGGAACTAAGTCAGGAGGAAGAGCTATATTTTTTCCCTACTGAGTTTGAGGTACTATGACTTCTTGTTTCTTATTAGATTTCTGTGTCTATTTACCTCTAGGAGAGATAGTTCACTAAGTAGTCCTGACATTTTTTTTTCATTTTTATTTAAATAGTTAATTTAGAATATTTTCCCATGGTTCCATGATGCATGTTCTTTCCCTCTCCTCCTCACTCCCCCCTCCCAGAGCCAATGAGCAATTCTACTGGGTTTTACATGTATCATTGTTCAAAACGTATTTCCATATTATTAATAATATTTGCTAGTCTTGACATTTTAATAATTTGCTTTGGTTGAAAAGGCATCAGTATATATAAAAATGGGTTAAATACTTTGCATGTCAACTGACCGGTCCTATCCTGACACACTCTCCAAGGCCTCACTGCTCCCTGACACCAGCTTCTTAGAAGGAGAAACTCAGGAGGTGGTAGGGGGATGGACATCTCTTTCCATTTCAATTCTATTTCAGTGTCAGTAAATGACTCAGCACCACAGGGAATCTTTTCTTATTAGAAATGTACAAAAATAATAAAAAATAAAAAAATCCCCAAAAGATGCTGCTGGACAAGCATTAGAGTTTTTCCCCTCTGTGAGGTTTTCAATATGCTAATGCATTATAGTTTCATAAATAGAACTAGAAAATTTTAAAACACATGGGACATGCTGCTCTTGAGCTTTGCCATTTTAAATTCCTCATGAATATTTCTATGCCTCAAAGAGAAATAATACCTAGTGCCATGAAGGAGAAGACAAAATTGATCATCTATTACAAAGAACAAGTGGCAAAGGTGACTTTCAAAGTGAGTTTGGAGGTTTCCAAAATAGCACTGAAACTATCCCATAGTACAGCACAGATGCTGCTACAACAGGCAAAATAATATAAAGAAAGATGGTTTGCTAAATGATCTGCTCACTTTTAATTATGAGGCTATTTTCTGGCTTTAACATCATTACAAAATTTATTTCCCAATAAAACATAAAGCATCTGTCTTTTAACATATTGCCTGAGGTGTTACTTCCTAGGTATATGATCCTTGAGCTAAGCTGAGTTGAGCTGGGAGATCTCTTTAAAAGACAAGTATTCTATGGAATGGTATCAGAGCTTTTACAGAATTGCACAGATGTGACAGCATGGTTTGGCCCCGGAATGAGCTAAAGGGCCTCATAAATACAGCAAGACTTCTTTACCTCCAAAGTTCAGGCTAATTTCCAAATCCTGTCATTCACTTTCCCTAAATTCTCTCAGCATTTTCAACTCCATGTTCAAAGAATTAGAGAAATCTTAGATAAGCATTAGACATAATGACTTCCCTGCCTTCCTTGAACTCCTGCCAATTTCTACTACCCACTTCTCTCTCTACCTCCTCTTACACTTGCTCTCCACAACAGTTCTAGAAATGATTTTTGAAAATTAAAAAAAAAAAAAGAATCAACGTCTATTAGTTTAACACAATAAAAATCCAAGCAGTGTATGTACTCTGTGGGGACTTTGATTTTTCTACCACTTAGGATAGTATCTAAAATTATAATGTAGATAACCTTACTAAAATTGATTTGATAAGCTCCAGACCAAATATGCCTTTTTTCTGAAAGCTTCTAAACGCAAGTCCAGGTGGGAACAAAGAGCAAATATTCTGTAATCTAGAATGTCAACTGATTTTTTCTTTATGAGACTGGCCCCAATTATATGCCAGAAAAATAGAATTTCAAAGAAATAGAAAAAATATACAAAAAATAAATGCCACAATTAACAGAACATGAAACTGAAATATGAAATAATACAGCTTTGGAAGAATGAATAGAACTAGTTGTAGTTAAGAAAACAAACCCAGTACCACATGGATTTACATGTGAATACAATGAATACCTAAACTACACAAATTATTTTTTTAAGGGGAAATAAAACACTCTACCAAAGCCCTTTTATGATACAAATAGAGTCTTAATACCTAAACTAGGCAAATAAAGAGCAAAGAAATAAAACTATAGACCAAAATCACACTGATGAATATTAAATGCAAATGACACCTTGCATATAATTTGGTAAATGTTTATTGAATTGAATAGACTTAGATGGAAGGAAAGAATTGAGCTGTGAAAACTGCAAAAAGGTTCAATATAATATAGAATTTTAAGCACTGGTATAATATTAAGCACTGGTATAATATTTTATTCAGACCAATAATGAATCACGTGAATGCAAACTAGAGCAACAATGATATGAAAGTTTAGATGAAGTTGCAGATGATGAATAAAGAAAAAAAGAAATAAATATGATAATTTCTTCATACCAAGTAATACTTTTTGGCTCATACACTTGAATTTAACCTCTTAACCTATAAGAACAGGAGTTCTCAGCTTTATAAAAAAGTATACAAAGAACAGCCCAAAGAGCCAAGATCACAAAGTTGTTCATCTCAGGAAGGTCTGAGCTATAGTCCCAATTCTGACAATAGTAACTACAGGATTATGGGTAACTCAATTAATCTTTCATTGCCCTCAGGCAACTCTTTACAACTGTAAATTGTAGAAAATTTACCAAATGTAATTTGATCAAATAGTTTCCACTCTTAAAGTTCCCTACAGAGATAATATCACAGTTTAAATTTTTTTAATGGCTTGACACTGCTCAAATTTCAATTTTAAATGAATTGCTTAGAATTCCTGCAGAAAGCAAAGCATACCTATAAACAATTGTCCTCAAACAGCTCTATTATATGATCCTACCTCAAAAAAAAGCCACTTAAAATAATAATCAAGCATGCAATAACATGTTACAATAAAGAGAGCCCCAGATTTGGGATTGGATCTTGGGTTCAGATTTGGTTCTGTAAATTACTAAAATCATGTCTTTGGGCAAATCATTTCTCTTATCTAGATGTCATCTGAAAAATGAGGGATAGGGGTAAAACTGGATAACATCGAAGCATAGATAATTTACAATTCTAAATCTGTGATCCTTTTATCCTATGGAAGGAAAATTAGGGGGGAGAAAGGAAGATTAGTATCATTTTCCTATTGAGCTTTGATGATTTCATCTGAAGCAAAAAGTGAATTTCACAAACATTTTCCTTTCCTGTCTTTTTATAGATACAATCAACACTATTTTCACAGAAAGACTAAATAGATTCCATGGTAACCATCTCATTCTGCAAACACACAAATCAATATACCTGAGTAATGTAACTCAAGACCTTTTCATTCCATTCGATTGGGTTTCGAGATTTAAAACCATTTTCAATTATTTCTTTGCAAATTAAGGGCAATGTCAATAGTCTTTTAGCTAGATGTAAGTCACAGGATGAGGAAAGTAGAAAAATAATAGAGAGAGAGGATGGCAATTATTTACCCCCAGAAGTATCTCACTCATTCAATGCCTACTGGTTAATCCTCCTTATTATTAGAAGTAGCTCTCACCTTAGTGATGTACAATAAAAACATCAGTTTATTCCTAAAATAGGATCTAATAGGGTTATTAGGTTATTCAACCAAAATAGCAATTAATTAGACACATAATGAAAATGGACAAGTGGAGTCATTTGATTGAGTCTGAGCCCATTTAACACAGAAGTAGAAAATTGCTTCAGATTTTTTAACTTTATTTTTCCATTTTGAGAATTTGTTTTTAACAAACCCCCTCAAGAAAATAAAAATTTTTGAGCCAGTCATGGTATAGACCCTGCTATTGGTGTGTTGATGATTGATGGACTTCTGAAATTTAGGAGTTTTAAGTAGCAGTTAGAGTAAAGTTGATCAGGTGTCCACAATAGAGTGAGCCTATGGACTGAAACAGTACCAAAGCTGGTAATGCCTGAACAAATCCAGTTCAAAAATGGACTGGTTGAAAGTTTCCATGACAATTAGAAATAGGGTCAACCTCATGAGAAGCAATTACATTATTAGAGAGGTGAAGAGAAAGAGAGGAAGGGAGGGAGAGAGGAAGGAAGGAAGGAAGGAAGGAAGGAAGGAAGGAAGGAAGGAAGGAAGGAAGGAAGGAAGAATTTATAACTTTAAGTAAATACTAAGTAACTTTTTTATTCTCAAAGCAAGTTTAAACCCTGGTAGTTCCTTCTCTGTTCTAGTGAAAAGAGCCTAGACTTTGAGTCAGAAGATTTAGGTAAAAAACAGCTCAATATGACTTCTCTCATTCCCTTTAACCCTCCGAGTCTTAATTTTATCATCTGCATTTAGGAACAGAGATCAGAGATGAGGAACTTTCTTGACTAATTCAGGTTTACACCCCCACTTCACTTTATTGTCTTACATTGCTGTCTAGATCACTAAGAGGTCAAATGACTTGTGAGGAATTCCACAGTCAGTATGTGTCAGACAAGATTTGAACCCTTATCTCGCACACTGTTTTTCTTTATATAGGGGAGAAGTAATCTCTTAGTGGGTGGTCTGTGAGAATCAAATGAGGGAATCCTTTGTGATCAGAGAGTACAACACAAATAGAAGCTATTATACTTATTACTAAATAAGTGTGAAAATGAATGTAAAATTAGTTTAATATAACACTAATCATTTAGAAATGAAAAATGGCATAGGCATGACCAAATATGGGCAATTTCTTTTCACCCAAATAATACTAGCATTGTCAGAAACTAATGAGACTGAATGTTGGAAAAGATCACCTAAATCCAATCCCCTCATCTGAGACCAGGGAAAAACGACTTCACTCCATATCACACAGGAAGTAAAGAGTAGAGATGGAAATGAAATCCAAGCCTATTCTGACTTGTTTGGCCTTCTCTTTATGTCTCATCTATAAATAAAGAAGCTTAAAAGGCCCTTCATCTAAATCCTAAAGGAAGCCAAGTTTCTAACAGAAGTTGGGAGAGAATCTGGTTGTATGCCTGAAAGTGTTTTGAAATTTCTACTTTTATGCAAATCTAAAACATTCTAATTATGTGAAAAACTATCTTGTTCTTTCACAGACTCAGCAGAAATCAAGCCTAATCTATATCAGACTGAGAATCTCAACAACATTCCCAAGTAGCCTAAGCTTTGCTTGAAGAACTCAAATTAGAGAGAATCCATTGCTATCAGAAATTTACCTTTTGGTTAGTTCTAAGGGTTAGGATGTTCTTCCTTATGTTGAGCTGGATTCCATTTCTTGGAAACCCCCACCTATTTAACCTAGTAATTTCACTCAAGGGCTAAGCAGAATGCGTCATTCTTTTTCCACATGATAGTCTGTCAGCTACTTGAAAACAGCTATCAAATACCTCATCTCTTCCTTCAACAATTTCTTCAGGCCTTGTATAGTATGACAATATGTCCTTCACATAGAAGACCTGCCTTGTTGTCTTTGATAGAATCCATCTATCTGTACCAAGCAGGGCTGAAAAAATGGTTGAATAACCAGTTATCTTTCCTAAAATGTGTACTTGTAAAGTTTTTAACTATAAAAATTATTTTCATAGCTCAAGCTCAAGCTCCAACTTTATCGGGGCGATTTACCATCTGTTGAAAACCTTGTCTCCAAACAGTTCTCTACCTCCAAGGGTTACTTCCTGGCTAACTACTGTTTTTCTTGCTAATAAAGTCCTGATCTATGAGAGGTAATTAGAGATAAAAAACGAATGTCTATGAAGGTTTCCATTTGCTTTCTTTTTATGATCATCCTGTTGTGGGGGACTTGAGGTAAACTGCCAGGGTTTGGGAAGGGTACCCTCTGCAAGAATGCAAGACTCCAAAACTTAGCTTAAAAATAAAACGAAATTTATTAATTTAGAAGGTAATGTTGAATATGTCCAGGAGCACAGCATAGGTGGAAAGCTGCCTCCTAGAGGACATCAATTCTGGGGTCTTTATAATCTTTACGTGGCTTCAGGGTGTAAGAGAGAAAAAGGGGGGGTTTGATTGGATATATTAATATTTGAAGGTGTGATTGCCAAGGAATTGAATAAATACCAATTCCTAAAATGATTTTAGTAATTTATTTACAAAATATAGGAGAGAGTGGAAGTAGAGAGATGAGAAGAGGGTAGAGTAAGAGATCTAGTTTAAAGAACTAGACTATGTGTAAGAACAAGAGATTTAAGAACAGTCTCACCAAGTCCAAAGTCCCAGTCACAGCTACTCTAAGTTCAAGCCACAAACAAGAAGAGGTAAAAAGGCCGAGTCCCGGAAGTTCTCTTAATTTATCCAAGCCATTTCTTTTGTCATTTCCTGTGTCTCCCTCTTAGTTTACGTGTCCAATAACAATAGACACTTTTCTTAGGACTGCCTAGGAAACAGTTGGTCAATTCTGATTCATCATCCATTTTTGTACAGGTGGGTCACAGACCTCCCAAATTGTGAGTTAAGTGTAGTTGTTTATACTTCGGGTGATTAGATTTAAGAAAGGACAAGGTAGATTTAATCTCATTATCACAAGGGAGGTATTCACTCAGGCATGTAAACTCAGAGTTTACAGGACAGATAGATGTCTAAGATACAACCTGATGATATCAAGGCATATCCTAGAGGTTCATCTCAATTCTAAAGGACAATCCAAGGAGAATATTCCTCTGAGGGTCTTATCAGAAGTCACAAGGATGTAAGGGAGCAAAGTAATTTTCCTACCTACAGTTTGGCCTGAAATACTTCTATAATTTGGGGGTACAATGCCCTGTGCCAATCCCACCAAATCATCACAGAGATCTTCTTGTGTATCATGTTGTCAACCACTTTCTTAGTAGATCAGGCTATCTGAATAGTAGGATCAAAAGGCCAGTATTCTTCAGTATAGAAAGGTGGCTGAGTAGATATGAACAAGAATAAAAATCAGGATTATTAAGTTCTTGAATAATTGGAGATTCAAATTAATGAATTCATTATTCATTCATTTAATTCATTAGTAACAATTTATCATTAATAAAGAATAAACAATACTTAAGAGAAACTAGATGGCTCAGTGGACAGGAAGCCAGATCCAGAGACAGGAGGTCCTGCATTCAAATCTGACCTCAGATATATCTTAGCTGTGTAATAATGGGCATATCATTTAACCCATATTATCTAGCCCTTACCTCTCTTCTCGCTTAGAAATAATACATAGTCTTTTACTAAAGCCCTTATCATCTGTCTTAGAATCAACACATAGTCTTGATTTTAAGACAGAAGGTAAGGGCTTTAGTAAAAAAATAAGGCATTTATTAAGCTCTTACCATGTGAAAAACACTATACTAAGCAGAGTACACAAATAAAAAGCCTCTGCTCTTATGGTGCTCATACTCTAATGAGGGATATAACAAATATGTGAGGTTTCATCTGCAAATAGATGGAAAGGTCCCATGGTCCTTAGACTGCAGCAACTGAGCAGATGGCAATGCCTCTTTTTTTTAATGTCATTTCCACTGATAAAAATCACATCAGTTTCTGAGGTTGAACCATTTACTAGTGCCAAGGACTTTAGTGATAAGAACTTTCATTTATAGGACCTTTCTACAGGGGAACCTTCCCAGGATGAAGCCCAAGGGCAGCAGGCTAAAAGCATTGTTATTTCAAACGATCTTGGGTTTGGTCCTCTTTTAAGTTTATGAATATTTAAACTAGAATATCTTAAAAAGTTGAAAACTAAATTTTGGCACATATTAAAAGATACTGTTTTATAAAAACAAAAAAGATAGAAAACTTCTGGAATTTGTTGTAACTAAAAGAGGCACAAACTGAAAATTTGTGTAAAAGTGCCCCTAAATTTCTCCTAGCCTTGGACTCAAAACTACTCACAAAAATGCTCATGACCCCAACCTGCTGATAATTCCCTTCCTTAGCCTAAGCAAAATTCTTTAATAAAAGCCATCAGATAAAAAAATTAAGCAGGGAATAGTTTAAAATCTGTCATCATTTCCAAATATATCTAACATATCATATCAAATATTCAAAAGAAATAGTTAAAAATACAATAAATCTCAATGTACCTTCTCCCATGCTTCCTACTCAACTTCTGAGGAAGTAGTGCTATAAGTCCCACACTACTGCTAAGCAGTATTTCCTTCCCTATTCCCCAGAGCTAAAAGCTAAAGAACAAGTCATTGGACATTTCTATGAGATGAGTACATCAATTGTTGTGCCTCAATACTGGGACTAGCAATGTATCTTACCTCTGGACTGGTGAACATTCCAGAATGCTCTAGTTCTAGCATCCCACATAAAGGATGCACTGTCCCATACTGCTTAGTTCTGAGGAGACTGACATCTTTTCTTGGAAGATATGGGAATAAAACCAAATGGTTGCACAGTAGAGCAAAATCTCATGTGCTGTATGCATTTGTTTGGTTGGGTTAAGCATACATCCCTACCAAAGTCATCATGCATCTTTCTATTTTTACTTCCTTCTATGTCAATTTGAATGCTCTTTCAGACCATCCCAAATATCTGGAGACATGGAAGTTGTGCTGAAAACATACACTGATGGCACCTGCTGAAACAAAGCTCAGAGAAACCTGGAGTCACATGTATCTAGACACACTCCCTCTTAGATACACCCCTTCATTCATTCTAATTAGCTTCAACATTTCTTCAAAGAAGCAGATTTGGAAGACTCAAGATCATTTTCCCCCCCTCTCATTTCACCTGCCCAATTCAACCAGTTGACCAGTTCTTTTTTCCATAGTAACTTTTTTTTTTCATTTTTAAAATTTAAACTCTTTACTTTCTTTTTTCTAAATCTTACCTTCCATCTTGCAGTCAATACTGTGTATTGGCTCCAAGGCAGAAGAGTGATAAGGGTAGGCAATGGGGGTTGTCAAGTGACTTGCCCAGGTTCACACAGCTGGGAAGTGTCTGAGGCCAGATTTGAACCAAGGACTTCCCTTCTCGAGGCCTGGCTCTCAATCCACTGAGCTACCCAGCTGCCCCCTTTACTTTCTATTTTAGAATGGATACGAAATTTCAATTCCAAGACAGAAGAGTAGTAAGGGTTACAATTGTATTAAGCGATTTGCCTAGGGCCATACATCTAAGAAGTGTCTGAAGCTAGATTTGAACCCAGAAACTCCATCGCAAAGGCTGGCTCTCTATCCACTGACCATCTACCTGCTCCTCCCTCAATAACTTTTATATCAGCTATCTCCTTTCTATATCCTCTGCAATAATCTAGTTCAGGACCTCATAACCTTCTCTCTTGAACTGTTTTTTTTTTAAAAAAACTATAATTCGTTTTTCTCAAGAAATTTTCTCAGAAAACTAGCCACATTCAGAGGAAGAACTGTGGGAGTAGAAACACGGAAGAAAAACACCTGCTTGAACACATGAGCTGATGGGGATATTATTGGGGATGTAGACACTAAACGATAATTCTAGTCCAACTATCAATAATATGGAATTAGGTCTTAATCAATGATACATGTAATAACCCAGTGGAATTGTGCATTATCTAAGGGGGGTGGGGGCTTTTGGGGAGATAGAAAGAATATGAAACATGCAACTTTGGGAAAATATTAAAAATTAAAAATTAAAATAAATTTTAAAAAATTAAAAAAAAAGAAATTTTCCCCAAACTCCAAACTATTTTACACAAAGCTACAGGAATAGCTCTAATTATGACAGTCCCCTACTAAAAAACCTTTACTGGTTTCCTACTACTTGCCAAATAGTCTGAACACTTGAACATGATGATATAGAAAGCCCTCTACAACCTCACCCCAATCTCCCATTCTCCTTTACAAAATTGATGTTCCTGCTAATGTATACTAGTCAACATTCTCTGGGCTTCTTCCCCCTCTTCCACTTCATGCCTTTTCATACATTGTGCTGCAATTCTTAAAATACTCTCTTCCACCAGCCCAGCCTAGACGAACTATGTCAGTTTTTCTTCATGCACCTTCTTTACAAAGCCAGGTATGTTTCCCAACTCTGTCCAAAAACTTACTTTTGTACACAGTATATATTTTCTGGAAAACTACTGCTGCAGTAGCTGGGCAACTAGATGCTCAGTAGAAAGAGCAAGTGAACCTGTAGTCAAGAATATCTGAATTCACACTTACTAGCTCTCTGTGACCATGGGCAAGTCACTTAACCCTTTTTGCCTCAGTTTCCTCAACTGTAAAATGAGTTGAACAAGGAAACAGCAAACTACTCCAGGGTTATGCCATGAATACTGGAAATGTGGACACAAAGAATCAGATACAACTAAAACCACTGAGCAACAAAAGGTGGGATTCAGAAAGAAATTCTAGATCATAGGCCAAGTAAGCCCTAAACCTTGAGTCAGGAGAAGCCAAGTTCAAATCCATATTTAGACACTTACTAGCTATGTGATCCTAGGCAAGTAATTTAACCTCTGTCCATCTCAATGTTCTCATATATAAAATGGAAATAACACCACCACCTACCTCTCAGGGCCATTGTACAGATTAAATGAAATATTTGTAAAGCACTATATAAATGCTAGCTATTGTTTTCATCTCTTAAAATGTAAAGGCATCTAAAAGGAATAAAGTAGAAGAAGAGTTGCTAACTTTCAGCCACCGATTTCCTCTGAAACTTTTTGATTCGATGAGATTCTTTGGATGTTCTGGCATTTTATTTTTCCCCAATTCATATCTATGTGAGCCAGGAAAATTCTCTTGGGCAAAGTAGTTTATTTTTTATCTGGAGACTTTTCTTTGTTTCAATGAGAATCCTATAAAGAACCAAAATCTTACTGAGTATTCATAAATACTACCTTAAGGAGACAAAAATCTCCTTTTATTGTGACTTTCCCTCTTTTTTTCTTTGGATAGAGCATCTGTCTTTTCAACTGCTCATTAGTCGCTTATGGTGTAGCCAAGGAAAGAAGAGGATGTACTAGGGATTAATAAAATAGGTGAGGCTTCTCTTTTTGTTGCAAATATCAGTTTTGACAGATTTTCAAGTGTAAATGTCAAGGATCTTATGAAACAAGAGGAAAGGGTTTAAATAACTGAAAAGATGAAAAATTTTAGCATCAAATTTAATAAAGAAGTTTATGCTGTCAGCACATGGTAGAAGAAGATGAATTTTAATTAATACAATAAATTGTGCTCTTCTCTCCCCCACCCCCCACCCCAATTTACAAAGGTTGACAAGGGAATGAAGACAGAAGTAGGTCATACCCTCTGCTGACAGAGTACTAACAAATGACAAAATGTTATAAGCTTTCTATTTCCATTTAGAACAAAGCTCAGCATCTCTGGGATCATTCTCCCTCCTAGAAACTGATCTCTATTTAGCACTTTGCAATAAAACAAAACAAAATCAAATCTCTTTTGTTAGAGATTTTTAAGTTTTACAAAAGGGTCAGAGGAAGTTTATAATACTATTTGTCAGGAAATAATACGATTAGCATCTATTAATCAAGGTAGAAAGCCTTTGCATGACACCAATCCAATGGAAGCTTTCCCTACATTTGGTTTCCATTTTCACAGTCTTCCAAATAGGTAGCACTGATAGGGTATTTCCATTAGATTAATTCCTCATCCTATCAACTGATCAACAAGTATTTAAATATTCATTACGTGCTAGAAACTATTCTAAATCAGGAAGACTTGAGAGTAAATCTGGCCTCGGAAACTAGCTGTGTGATCCAGGACACATCACTTATCTCCTGTTTACCTCAGTTTCCTCATCTGTTAAATGGGGATAATAATAGCAACACCTACCTCCCTGGGTTGTTGTGCAGATCAAGAGACATAAAGCTCTAGCACAGTGCCTGCACATAGTAAGCACTAACAAATAATATTAGCTATTATTAGCTATTAAACATCTAAAGACAAAAATTAGTCATTGCCTCCAGGGTCTTATTGTCTGAGCTCTAGACTTGTATTTAGGAAGACCAGAATTTAACTCCTGTCTATGATATAATAGTTGTATGACCCTTGGCAAATTCCTTAACTCCTCTGAGTCTCAGTTACATCATCATTAAAATGGGAATAATGATAGCATATTATCTTATAATGTCATGAGAAACAATGGAGCTTATATGTCAAGTATATTGCAGACCATAAACTTCACACAAATGTTAGCTACTATGATTATATGCACATATGTGGTAAATATATACAAAATATAAGACAATTTTAAGGGTAAGGCAGGAGCAGTTGGAGGATATCAGGAAAGGGCTCTTAGGAAGGTATATTTGACCTGAGCTTATAGAACAGAAGGTCATGTGTAACGGTACTATAAGAAGGCCAATTTGACTGGATCTCAGAGTGTGAAAAGAGAATAAATATATAATAAATGTGAAAAATGTATTATTCTTCAAAAATCATAGTCGTACATCTGCAATTAACCAGAATGATCAGTTAACTAGGATATGCTCTGAATTTAATTTGGAGAGGAAAAGAAACAATTCATAAATTGATGATGATGATGATGATTTGCTACATGGAACTAAAACACATACTTTAGGACCAAGATGTCAGGTAAGTGATCCACAATCATAAAGCAGCCCCAAATACTTCTGAGTACTACTGAACCAATATAATTAAAATGAAACTGGAAAATTTTTATAAAATAAATAAAAATACAATAAAATACAAATGACATTTAGAAATGAGATAATATATAGCCAATGGGGATCCTTGCATAGCGATTTATAGCCCTATCTCTTTGAGTTTGTTACTATTGATTTAGGGTTTGATAACAGTTTAGGTTTTTTAAAAAGCCTTGGGGATTATTCCTAATTAAATTTGGTACATCTTGAAAAAATACCACTATTTTAAGTTGACTGTCCCCTCAACTCATTAAAATAATTGTTGGATTTTTTTTCAAATCAACTATCACCCACTGCATATGTAGCTCCAAGTTCCTGGCCTTGGCTTCTCCTTTTTTGCTCTTAAAATAAGTTTCATCAGCTAATAGGCTAGCCTTTTCATACTCACTGTATTTGCCATAATTGAGATCCAGATCTACTGTCCCTGCAGAGGTCTACAATACCACTCATGGAATCACCCCAGATGAAAAGTAGGCAGTCAGGATCTATTTCAACAACTCTCTACAAGACATAATTAGCCTCATGAGGGACAATCTTTTCACCCCACTCTTTGGAAATACATGGTAAAAGCATTCTTCTTATATCTAACATCAAAGAAGTGTGCTACCCTTTTGTCTACACTATTTTTAAAAAGTAGATGCAATTAATGTTTAGGAGATAAATAATTTTTCTAGATATTTATATCTCTATATCTTTCAAATGATTGAGAGCCGAAACCTAGCAATTTATTTGGGAAATATATGAGTGGTAGTGATGACTATAAAAATATTATTTGAAATATGTTGACCTAAAGCAAACATGTAGGAAAAAATGTTGAGAGATTTTTAAATAATAATGCTAAAAGATAAGAGAAATATATGAGAAAAACATGGCATATATACATAATTAGAGGTATCAAAAAAGTTATGAAGAATTTGAAATGAAAACACCTCCAGGAAGCATCAAACCCTTCGTCTCCATAAAACTTCTTTTCAGTTTTCACTATTTTCACTGACCCAGTGAAGGAAAAGATTTGATTCATTATCAACCAATTCAGAAGCTTTGGGCCATGCCAGGTATTCTTAACCTTTTTCTGTGCCAGGAAAAAATGAAGAGATATGAAAGGAGAGTAACAAAAGAAACTGAAAGAAGAAAAGATCATCTTATGAGTGATAACTAAAACATGCCTTGGTGGTAGAAATGTTGACACACATCTGTTCCCTATGTCCTACAAGGTCCCCTTGGCAATCTGAAAGAGAAATATTGCCTGAGGAGGTAATGAGTTCTAAAAGTCTTGACATGGATCACATATTTATAGATGTCACAGAGGATTAGGGCACAGGTTACCCTGAGTAACTGAATGCCCTGGTGCATATCAAATCCTTTGATGATGGAGGTGGTAATTCTCTTCTCTGAAACCCTTTCCAGTTGAGACTCTGTGAATCTAAGATACATCTTTTTTTCCAATCAAAGGACAGAATAGAAATCAGTAACTAGATCTGACCAGGATCAAATACTAGGATTCTAAGAGTTACTCTTTCATAAAGAAGAAATGAAATGTGCTTGAAGAGCTGAAATAAAGGTTAAGAACTAGGTATGACTGAGAAAGCAGGGTCAAAGAAGCTAGTATAGCATTCTTTCTGGTCACTCTGCCTCTTTAAAGCTTACAAATGCAATCAACCCCTATGAATAAGATCAGTTCAGTAGATCACTGCCAGCAGCAACAGATGTGCCAAACCCATGATGTGCTGAGGACCACAGCTGCTTCTTCCTTGTATATTCCAAGTACTTAGCAGAGCTTTTTGTAAATAACGTTTTGAACAAGAAATGCAGCAAACATTGAACTGCCCAAATCCCATGACATATGTATCACTTAAACTGGTGATGTATCCTGAAAGACTAGGGATATTTTAAATTTAATGTATAAAATTGTGTTATCCAGCTAAAGTTAAAATTTTATTATTAATGAATTAAAATGGCAAAAGATTAGCATTTTACATGAAGAAGTATGTTATGAAGAAATCCAAATATCAGAAGTGAGAAAACATATTAGAGACCCTTTGTGCAACAATTAACAAGGAAGAAACAGAAGTGATATTTTGAGAGATGTACTATAGGCAGTCTGGACAGAAAGACAAATTAGCTAAAGAATTCAGAAAATATATAAAAAACTTATCTTGAAGGCATGATAGAGTGGAGCTTAATGGGATGAAAAAAAATTCAACTCTTGAGATATCTCTTTCTACTCTCCTCTCTCAATGCCAAAACTAAACAAAATAAACAAACAAAAAACAAAACACTACAAAAAGAATCACACAACTGAATGATGTCATTCTTTTCAAAACAATGGAAAATATCAAGGTCATGAATTCAACCAAAAATGAGGAGCAGTTTGTTGAAGAAATAATGAAAACCTTGGGGGGAAAGAAACCACTCTATTATAGACTTCATGATAGATGAAAGAGAGAAAAGCATGACTTAGTTTTACATGTACCCTGGATTCTAGAAAAACAGCCTTTAAAGGGTGTAGTAAAGATTTAGAATAGGTCAATCGTTTTATAGTTAGAGGAAATCCTGCCGTCTAAAAGAAGGGAGGCTCCTAAAAATGAAATCCTGATAACAAAAACAATTCTGATGAGAAGGAGCAGGTGACTCCATGAAGAGACCAACATATTTATAAAGAGAACATATCTCAAAAAAATGGAAGTAGGGGAAGAATGAACACAAATGAATAATATAGCTTAATAAGAATAATGTATAGTTTAATATCTGCTACTGCTAGGACACCTTCCTTGGCTTTTTTTTTCATTATTTCCCTTGATATTCTTGATCTTTTGTTCTTCCAAATGAACTTTGTTGTAGTTTTTTCTAATTTTGTAAAAAAGTTTCTTGGTAGTTTGATAGGTATGGCGCTAAAGAAGTAAATTAATTTGGGTAGAATGGTCATTTTTATTATGTTAGCTTGTCCTACCCATGAGCAATCAATGTTTTTCCAATTGTCTAGATCTAGTTTTAATTCTTTGGAAAGTGTTTTGTAGTTGTTTTCATATAATTCCTGTGTTTGTTTTGGTAGATAGATTCCTAAGTATTTTATATTGTCTAGGGTGATTTTAAATGGTGTTTCTCTTTCTACCTCTTGCTGCTGTGATGTGTTGGAAATATATAGAAATGCTGATGATTTATGTGCATTTATTTTGTATCCTGTAACTTTGCTAAAGTTGTTGATTATTTCTAATAGCTTTTTAGTTGATTCTCTAGCATTTTTTTAATAGACCATCATATCATCTGCAAAGAGTGGAAATATAATTAGGTGGATTCAGGCAGGTTGTAAGATTGGAACCAAATATTAGTCATTATTGCACGAGTATCAATCTGAAAAAGGATTCTTATGAAGTGTTCCTAGTATTTTTCCTATTCTTTGTATTGTTTAGAAATTTTTCTCAATGACTTCGATAAAAACCTTGATGGCATATTTATCATCTAAAGATGAAGTTGAGAAGAATATTATTTAGTAACGAAGACCTAAAGGAATCCTTACAACTTACAACAAAGAAGAAAATAAATAAATTGAAATTTCATAGGGCTTAAATATGTATGTATATTTGCCTACATATGTATATTCTATTTGAAGACACTGAAAGCTATACATGGAAAAAGATATAGATATTTAAAAATTCCACACTTGGGTTCTTTAAATGAAATTCCCATATAGAAGATAGAAGAGGATTAGCTGGAAAATATAATTTTTGTGAAAAAATTTCTGAGGCTTTTAGTGGACTATACTCTCAAATGAGTCAACAGCATGCCATGGCAAGCAAAAATAAAATTCTTAATCTCCTAGGTTACCTTAAGCAAAGCAGAGAATCCTGAACAATAGAGGTGGTGAGGTATAGGACAGCACATTTAAAAAGGCATGTCCTAGAGTACAGTCAGAAGAGAATGTCCAGGATGGTGAAGGGTCTAGAGACCATATCAAATAAGTATAAACTGAGAGAACTGCCACACAAAGATGAAGAATTAGCTGAAGAAAATAAGGATGTTCAGTAATTAGTCCTGGGGAAAACATATTAGCTGTGTTCATGTATTTAAAGAGCTATCAAGTGGAAGAATGATTAAAATTGTTTTTCCTGGTCTCAAAGGACAGAATTAGAAGCAATGGATAAAGCTGCTAAGGGGCAGATTTTAGGGAGCTTTAAGTTTTAATACATTAAAACAATACTAAGAATTTTGGGACACCTCATATGTGTTTAATGTCTGCTATTTATGAAGCCCTAAGCTAAATAAGGAGTCAAATGGAAAGAAGCATAAAATAGTCCCTGGCCTCAACGTGCTAGGTTTGGCAGGGGGAGAGGAGAAGGGAATAAGTATTTATATAGTGTCTATTATGTCAATCACTGTACCAAATGCTTTAAAGTATCTCATTTGATCTGCCTATTATATAGATGTTGTCCTTAACCCCACTTTTCAGTTAAGGAAACTAAGGAAAACAAGTTATGTGACTTGTCCAGGGTTACATTACACAGCTAATGCCTGAGGCTCGATTTCAACTCAAGTCTTCCTGATTCCAGGTCCAGTTTTCTATCTATTGTACCACCTAGTGTAGACAAGGAAAGATTCTACAATGAAATTGGTTTGTCCATTCTGTCCCTTATTCAATTTGCGTTAGTATTTTATAACAGTACTTTATTAGATATTTAATTATACATATGTAGGCAATAGTATTTTATACTTATGACGAGAAAGCAAAAATTCAAGGCAATATATCATATGTGGCCGCACAATTCAGAACAGAGATCCAGCCTCATAGTGAGAAAGACCTTTGTTTAAATCCCACTGTTAACAGTTTGTAGTAGTGTGACCATAAACAATTTGTACCCTCTCTAAACCCTGGTTTCCTCATGTGAAGTTGAAGGATTTTGACTAAATGGCCTCTTAAAGTGCCTCTTAGCTCTCGATCTACTTGTTCCATGATCTTCTTGTGCTCCCAGGCAACTAAAATAATAAACATAGGGCAAATCCCTTACTTCCATCAATGAACAGAATTTTCATGCTAGGATTCTCCTACATAAATGAAATCATAGACACAACACACATACACATTTGTGCACACACACATATACACAAACAGCATGTACTTAGTGTGGTATATAGGCAATAAGTACTAAAAGGGTTCATAGGAAGGATAATTTAGATAAACAGTGAGAAAGGTATAAATCATTCTAGATGCGGGGACTGGATAGGAGAAGGGAAAAGGGAAAGAGGTAGATGAAAGAAAGAAAGATATTAGAATGAGGAATAAGCATGTTTGATGGGAATAAAGGCTTATATAAAACATCAGTGAGACAAAACATTTTTGGGGACATTTGCATTCCAAGCGAAGCAATTTGTGCTTAATCTTACAAAATAGTAGGGAGCCATTTAAAATATTTGAGAAGGAGAGTGGCATTACCAAAATAGTTTTTTGAAATGATTGATTTGGTAGCAACGTACAATGTACAAAAAGCAAGGTTCAAGGCAAGTAAGACCACTAAAGACTCTATCAACTAAGATTTGTAAAGGATTTATATCAGAGAAACACTGACTCTAAGATAGGGAAAAGCTATGTAATGGGTTAATTCAGGAAAATGGAACATTTTACCTATGTCCAAAAGAAGTATGTCTATGGCATGTTTTCATTCAGGGAGATTTTAATATCTTTTTTATGAAACCAAATATAAACACAATCTCTCTCTTTACAGATAGAAATGTAAGTTTTAAGGATCACTGAATACTGGTGAAGTTACCTAGGAAACCTATTACGTAAAATACCTGCATGAATTAAATTCTGATTGTAAGTTTTTCTTTTTCTGTCTGCTTTTGGAAAAAGGACAACAGGCTTTGGAACCAAACCTTTCACTTAGCAAATAAAAAGAACTGGATACTTAGATCTAAAGTAGATAAGTAATTATTTGTTAATTTTATCCTTTCCTTTGAATATCTATTTATTTATAGAGCCACATTTCAACAAAATATTTTCAAGATTCTAAAAGGAATCAAATGACTCCAGGATTCTAGTCTTCTTGTCTCCTAAAACCATATCCATATAAATGTTAGGCAGGATTGTGTAATGAATAGAACATTGGATTTGTAGTCAAGAAGTTCTAGAGATAATTACTGATTCGAATGTTTATTTGTTGTGTGACACAAGAAAAATCATTTAATCTTTCTGCATCTTACTCTCCTCACCTGTAAAATTGGGGGGTAGGTAATAACAGCATCTACTTTATAAGATTATTGTGAGGATAAGCACAATCAAAATGTCATTGAGCATGATTTCTGCAATTATTGGGAAGTAGCCTGATGAGGCTGAAAAGGACCAGATTTGGATTTAAGAAGGGCTACATAGCTTTGGGGTTTCATTGAATTCCCCCCATCCTCAGTTTTCTTACAAATAGGACTCCTATATTCCTTCTTTGCTTAGCTCACAATGTTGTTTTGAGAATCAAAGGAGAAAAGTTTGCTGACAAAGTCATGTTGAGAATTAGCATGGGATTTGAAATAAGGAATTGTAGATTCATCACTTATTTGTTGTATGGCTATGGAAAAATCATTTTATGTCTTTTATCCTCAGCTTCTTCTTCTTTAAAATGGGACAAATACATACCTTCATTACCAACCTCATGAAGCTGATGTAAATATCAAATGAGAAAAAAATGTGAAAATTTTGAGTTATAAAATGCTACTGCAAAATGTTGTTTTTAGTCATTCATTTGGGTCCAACTCTTTGTGGTTCCACAGACCATATTTTTGTCAATGGGATTTTCTTTGCAAAGAGGCTGAAGTGGTTTGCCATTTTCTTCCCCAGTGGATTAAGGCAGAGGTTAATTGACTTGCCCAGGGTCACATTTCTAAATGTGTCTAAAGTCATATTTGGACTCAGGTCTTACTGACTCCAGGACTAGTACTCTATCCACTGAACCACCTGTCTCCTATAGCAAGATATTTTGGATTATTATTATTACAGTTACACATTAAATTTTTGAACATAAAGAACTTTATAATTATTAACTTGTGCTATCTGCCTTCACAATGACTCTGTGAGAGGATATATATATATATACATATATATATA
>NC_058135.1:196697052-196702570 GCF_016433145.1 Gracilinanus agilis | reverse complement strand
TATATATATATATATATGTGTGTGTGTGTGTGTGTGTGTATACATATATATATCCCATTTTGCAGATAAAAAAATTTAAGTCACTTGTGTAAGGATGGACCATTGGGAAGAAAAGAGAATTATCCTTAAGCACTGAAATAAGCAAACCTCCAAGAGAGTTGGCACATAAAGAAATTAACAGAGAAAAGAATTTCATTGACATACTAGGACATTCAAACTTAAATCCAACAGTAAAAGACTTTAAGCCAAAAAAAAATCTCTGAGAAAAACTTGATTCAAAAACATCCAACTTAAAAGCTTGTGTTACTTCAGGAATGCCTCCACCTGGAGAGAACTCCAAATGCTTAAGAGATAACCAAATAGAGGAATCACTTACACAAAACAATGAATCAATCCATAAAATAATACAGCCAAGCCAGGGTAACACTCAAGATAACAACATGTCAATGCCATACAAAAACAACAATGTAGGGGAAGCAAATGCATTGCAAGATCAAAATGCTTTGCAATCTGAGGGTTTAAAGCCAGAACAAACAGTAGTCACTTTACAACAGGAAGGGGACATGAGATATACACAGATAGAAGCTCCAATGATTCAAGTGAATCAAAAAACAGAAATAGCTGAACCCATGAGCCAAGGCAACTGAGAAACAGAAAATAATGAACCACACACATGAATAACATTCTACCAGAAAATTACTTAGCAGATATGGACATTGAAGGAATTTTAGCATTAGATGTAATTAATACCAAGCCTTCACAACCATACCCTGTTTACACAGACTCTGATGACATGAGTTCTGATGATGAAAAGGAAATGAAAAGGCTATATTGAGAAGCAAATGTACCAGTAATCACGGTACCAGAAATAGGCATTAAGGAAAGACGTGAGTGGCTATGTTTCAAACATTGACTGGAAGACTAATCCTTCAAAAGTACAGAACACCTAAAGAAAAGCTTAAATACAGAAGGATTACAAACAAAATGTGGAGTAGAGTGTAGCAATGAAAACAGTATGTATAAATGGAATCAAACCAATATTGGATTGCTAGTTCCACAATAGAAAACATTATCCCTCCAAAAGGAAAGCATATGTAAGTGGATAGCCAAGTCATTGCAAAACACAAAATCATTGCAAAACATCTGAAAATGCATATAACACACAAAAACAGTTGATTGACATCACTGCCAAAGCATCACAAGCCACACCGTTCCTGTATCCGGACCAGAGAGCCCGTCCAACAACATGTATGATGACAGACATGTGACAGAGAAACAGAGAAGGGGAAAGCATCAAGAGAAGAAAAGGAAATTGAAAAAATCACCAAGAAGAAAAATGCAAGAAAAGAGTACTTGAAAAGACATTGTAAAAAACTTTTGAACTTTGAACTTTGCAAAAATAGACAATTGCACAAAGAAGAGGACAGAAGGAAACAATTTATGTAAGACTGGTGCAGCGATAGCACAAAAACACAAATTAACCTCACACTTTAGGAAAAATGCAATTACAGTACATAGCATCAAGATACAAAAGAAATCTAAAGACAACTTGAAGAAAATTGACAACTTTGAAAACAAGAATGAGTATTTTACATGCAAAATACATAAAGTAAACACGAAACACAACACAAAACTGATATCTAGTTGAGACCATGTGTAAATAAGTGAGTGTCTGAAGATTGTGAAAATACAAAATGTGTGTATATATATGTATATATGTATAATATGTCTATAATGTAAATAATTGCAAGTTCTGTAAGATTTTAACCACATAAGAAAATCAAGCAATTTTCTTGTCTAGTTAACATCGATATGCAGAACTAATGTACATACAAATTGTATAATAGGGTAAATAATGTAAATTTTATATATACATATAACATAGGTTGGAAAAGTAGAGTAAAATTGTAAATAATAGTCCCTAACCATGTAGATACTGTAGCATACCAACAATTTAGTAGATAATTAAAACATTAGATATAAGGAAAGTGCAGAAAGGGCTAGGGCATTTCAAAAATTTTTTAGTAAGCTAGTGCAAGGAAAGCATAAGAATAAAATATATGTGTTGTTGGATAGATAACTAAGAATACTAACATACTAAAATAGATTCTCTATATAAAAACTAACTTTGCATTTAAAACATAGGTAGTTTAAACATAATTTGATAACAGCTAGGAATAATAAGATAGTTGTATTGCATTACTTGATAGACATATATTAAAAGTAGAAACAATTTAAAATTCTGTTAAAACCATGGATGAGTTAAATAATAACTTAGAAGAGTTTAAGGATAAGAAAATTGTTATACTGTATACTTAGACATTGTGTTCAATAGAAAAATTTTTGTGTTATAAAATTGTTTTGTACCTTGCAAATATTCTTATATAAATTGCAATCTTCATCCCCCTACCAACCTCTCCAAAACCCATCTTAGAATAGGAATAGATAGATAATTAGAATAGTGATAAGACAAGATAAGGATTTATTCTTTTGGAGGGATGGGGAACATAAGATAGGAATAGGAAATAGTGATGCATGAATTAAGTGGGACTTTCAGGAAAAGTCCCACCATACAAGACCAGGATACTGTAAGGATGGAATTTGTGCAAAGGGGGATGGGACAAAAGGAGCCAGAAAAGGAGTGGCTGACAGTTGGTGACAGTTGGTGAGAGTTGAGACTAGAAGGATTCTGGGAAATTCTCTGGAGGAGGAAGGAGAGGAGAAGGACTTCCAGAGGAGGACTGAGAGAGGGAGGAGGAGAACATCTCAGCTAAAATCCAGTCCTGAGGGCTTTGTGAGGATCTTTCTTTGGACACTGATACCCTGATTCCTTGGTCAAAAGCATCCCATCTCTTCTCACCCATCAAGACTTCAACCAACGAGTGAGCTAAGTTTTAGGACTCCATTTTGGGAGCCATCTCTTAGGCTCCTTCTCCCATTACCCAACCTTGCACCTTGCTGAGAGACCGTTTCGGGTTTGACTTGCAATCATAGAAAAGGATAGAAATAGGAAATAGAAATAGAAACTGAAGGAGAAGAGGTGAGGGGAGATGCTTAAGAGTGGGAACCCCAAAGGTTCCCACCCGAGTGATGGACCCCATAGAAATAGAGAAGAGGGCACCCCAAAATCCCTCTGCTCATCACCCCTTTCCCCAATCCCTATATTGATATTAATAAAAGACATTTAATAGTCAGATAGCATTCCAGAGTGGCTTAGAGATGATGGGGAGGGGAATCACAGCTTGGTCTGGCTGCCTCCATCTTGAAGCCAGACCACTTGCTGTGAAATTGGTTGACCTTGGGGGAGGCTTGCGTGATCCCCATCCTCATTCAGAATCAGACTGGAGTCTGCCATACCTCATCTTATAGGGAAGCCTTACCCCCAACTCCTGTGGGGTGGCACAACCATCCAGGTCTCCCAATTTTGGGGTGATATACCCTTGAAGTCTCGGCAGTGCAGTCTCCTCCTCCTGAGGGGAGAGCTAAAAGAGAGTTCCACATATAGACTCTCTCTCTCTCCTCTCTATCATAACATTGGTATTGGCTGGCTCTCTTTATTCTTATACTTGCCTATTTTCACAAAACCTAAGTCATAAATCAAAATCTCGTCTCAAAGGCTTCTGATTCTTCTTTGCCAAAGCTATCTCTCTATAAAAGACTGAGGTAAAGCTTTGAATGTCTTTATCTGCTAACTAGCAAAAATTGCTTGATAATAACAATGACTAGCATTTATATAGTGCTTTAAAAGTTACAAATTATATTTACATCATTTCATTTGAACTTACCACTCAGTAGATGCTAAAATTACTCTTCTTTTTGTAAGACTAATGCTGATAAAAATCAGTCCACTGAAGTTTGTTTTTGTATAGGCTTTTCTTTTTTTATGCACAGAAAAGAACTGAAGGAGATTGGAAGGAAATGCAGACAAGAAAAATCCTATTTTTTTAAAGTAAAGGATGGAATTTATTTTATATAATAAGTTCCATCCATATATATTAGAACTGCTATAAAATAGAAGGAAGAAAAAACCTGCCTGGCTTTTTCATGTTCTCTCTAAAATCTGTATGATCTATATAATGCACATGCCAATCTGAGCTCACCTACAGCAAAACCTCAGATCTTTCTCACCTTTTTTTGTTTTGAATTTAGGCAGCCCTCTAGTAGAAGAGAAGCTCATAAGCTTCTCAGGGATATGAACTCCAACTGTTCCCCTCTATAATAGCTGCACTGCCTTCCCCACTATGCTAACATTCTGGCTATATTTTGCCTATCACCAAAACATTATTATTTTTTTCACTTTTCATATGGATAAGGCAATCATCTGGATGTGCTGTGTACAACGTACCAAATTACAATTGGCTAAATTTTTCACTTTTTATTCAATTATATTGCCATAATGTAAATAGAAATCCTATCACAGAACAATATCCAAAAATTCTATGTTTATAGGAAGCTGAGACATTCTAATGCAAAGTGAAATATATTTCATGTCTTAAAATATCTGACTGTCATATTAAATTGTTTGCTTTTCAGAATATTAGATTCAGCTAGGCATAAGCACAGCCTAATACCCATATAAGTCATAATACCCATTTGGACTAATTTTTTTTCAAAAGTACTTTTTGATATCAATTCAATCATATTATATGCAATAATTATTTGATTTGTTGCTGTATTATTTTTCTAGGTTTTTATTTAAAATTTTTTTTGTTTTTTTTTGTTTTTTTTAACATTTATTAATAATCATTTTTAACATGGTTACATGATTCATGCTCCTACTTTCCCTTTCACCCCCCTGCACTCCCCCCACCCATGGCTGACACACATTTCCACTGGTTTTGTCATGTGTCCTTGATCAAGACCTATTTCCAAATTGTTCGTGGTTGCATTGGTGTGGTAATTTCAAGTCCACATCCCCAATCATGTCCACCCCGACCCATACATTCAAGCAGTTGCTTTTCTTATATGTTTCCTCTCCTGCAGTCCTTCCTCTGAATGTGGGTAGCATCTTTACCAAAAATCCCTCAGAGCTGTCCTGGGTCATTGCATTGTTGCTGGTACAGAAGCCCATTACATTCGATTTTACCACAGTATATCAGTCTCTGTGTACAATGTTCTGGCTCTGCTCCTTTCGCTCTGCATCTGTTCCCGGAGGTCTCTCCAGTTCGCCTGGAACTTCTCCAGTTTGTTATTCCCTTTAGCACAATAGTATTCCATCACCCGCATATACCACAGTTTGTTCAGCCATTCCCCAATTGAAGGACATACCCTCCTTTTCCAGTTTGTTGCCACCACAAAAAGCGCAGCTATAAATATTTTCGTACAAGTCTGTTTATCTATGATCTCTTTGGGTACAAACCCAGCAATGGTATGGCTGGATCAAAGGGCAGGCATTCTTTTATAGCCCTTTGAGCATGATTCCAAATTGCCAGCCAGAATGGCTGGATCAGTTCACAACTCCACCAGCAATGCATTAAAGTCCCAATTTTGCCACATCCCCTCCAACATTCATTACTCT
>NC_058135.1:196668612-196696953 GCF_016433145.1 Gracilinanus agilis | reverse complement strand
AATTAGACCCCTGTCAGAGTTTTTTGTTATAAAGATTTTTTCCCAATTTGTTGTTTCCCTTCTGATTTTGACTACATTGTTTTTGTTTGTACAAAAGCTTTTTAGTTTAATATAATCAAAACCATTTAATTTACATTTTGTAATTTTCTCTAACTCTTGCTTGGTTTTAAAGTCTTTCCTTTCCCAGAGATCTGACAAGTATACTATTCTGTGTTCACTTAACTTATTTATAGTTTCCCTCTTTATATTCAAGTCGTTCACCCATTCTGAATTTATCTTGGTGTAGGGTGTGAGATGTTGATCTAGACCTAATCTCTCCCATATTGTTTTCCAAATTTCCCAGCATTTTTTGTCAAATAGTGGATTCATGTCCCAAAAGTTGGGCTCTTTGGGTTTATCATACACTGTCTACCCAAATTAATTTACCTATTTAGCGCCATACCTATCAAGCTACCCAAAAACTTCTTTACTGAATTAGAAAAAACTATAACAAATTTCATTTGGAATAACAAAAGATCAAGAATATCAAGGGAAATAATGAAAAAAAATGTGAAGGAAGGGGGCCTAGCAGTACCAGATATTAAACTATACTATAAAGCAGCAGTCATCAAAACAGTATGGTACTGGCTAAGAGACAGAGAGGAGGATCAATGGAATAGACTTGGGGTATTTAAAATTTTTAATCAATGTTCATTACTGATTTTGGTCTATAGTTCTTTTCTTTATCCTCCCCTGATTTAGTTACCAGGACTATATTTATTTCATAAAGAGTTTTAAAAGTTGGTTTTGTTCATATTTTTAGAATAAATTTTGACATAATGATCATTCTTTAAAAGATAGTTAAACTTGTTTTTACATGTAATTGGGAAAAATAAAAAATATTGTCAAATTACTTTAAAAAAAGAAATGTCTTTATCTCTAGTTTAATCTTCTTTTCTGAAATTAGGTTGGTTTTTATCTCTGTTCTGATCTTTTATTAATTTGGGTTATTTATACTTTTTAGATAATCTATTTTCTTTAAGTCCTCAGTTTTGGTCTAATAAGGAGACACAGTTGTATTTAAGCCAGAGATGTGAGTATAATTAAGCATTAAAATATAATTAACATAATCATTTTTCCAATGAAAATATTAAGAATTTCATGATTAGTCTACAGATATAGGAGAAAACCTTTGATAAAGTAAATATTAATTTATATAAAAACTCTAAAATGCTTTCTACTAAAAATTTGCTCCTTTAAAGGTGTTATTAAAAAAAAACCTCTCCAAATCAAATATTGCATACAATGGAGGAACATCAAAAGCTTTCTCACCCAATATGACTAAATTCATGATGTCCTCTACCTTTATAGCTAGTTGAAATGTTAGTTAAAAGAACCTAAAAGAGAAATGAATTACATTAAGATAGTCAAAAAAAGCAAAACTACCACTTTTTATGAGAATATGAGAATTTACTTAGAAAATAATAGAGAATTAGCAAAGACAACAAATGAGACAATTATGACTTTTAATAAAGTAAGTGGATAAAATAAATCCTGTCCCATAAGAAAATATTTTTATAGCCAAGAACAAATCTAGAAGGCAAAAAGAAAAAGAAAAGAATATGTATTTAATAATGAGTTAATAACACATATTCATATATTAAGGCTAAGACATTAAAAATAACCTCAATGATTTATAAGTAAAAAAGAGATTCTAGAGATCATCTGGTACAACTCATATTTTCCAGATGTAGAAAGAAATCCATAAAAGATATGAAGCAACTCTACATGACTAATAAATAGGGGAGCAAAACTGTGAACTCATGCTTGATGAGCCCATCCATATCTCATCATCCCATCTAAATTTAAGTTTGGAAGTTCCTAAAATAGCATATATATTGGTATTCATCAATATCCCAAAACTCTCAACATTACTCCATTCAAGCTGGTCTTTTTCTAATAATAGCACAAAGGCATGGTTTCTGGAAGAATATATTTAAACTCAAAATCTACCTCTTATGAGAAACCTTCTCTGGCCACCTCCACCCTCTCTAAATATGCTCCCTTGCTTAGCATTTTGAAATGGTACTTCATTTGGCACATAGCCTTTGGTATCTAGTATAAAAGGATAATCAACTTGGTGATTTGACTAGAAGCATAAGGTTTCTTTGGGACTCAACATATTTGCCTATGGAGGATGCAGAAAAGCCATTGATATGTCACTTAGAGGGAATTCAAGATATTTCATTGGTCAGAATGGTTGTTAACCTATTTTATCATTCCTACATTCCTGAAAATCTTTCTTAAACCTATTTGAGTAATGCTAACTCCCCTAGAATCATAGAATGACAATGTAAGAACTGGAAAACATTAAGAGGATGGGAGACTAACTATCTACTCAAATCAATTCTGTAATTTTCAGTGACCAAGAACTTGAGATTTCATGAAGTTAAGTAACTTCCCCAAAGTCAAATGGCAAAAATGTTTAGAATATAGTCTGGTAATTTTTTTCTCTGCAAGAAGATATCTCCTTTCTTTTGGGATAATGAGTCAGAAGTAAATGTGCCTAAGGCTTTGGAGATTCTATAGCTCTTAATCACATCCTTTCTCAATCTTTGTATCCGCAGGCAGATAATTTATTATTTGTGTGTCTGATCTCACTTCTATCAAATAAAAAATAAAACCTGTTAGAGGAAAGAAATGGGGAAAAAAATCAACATTATTTTCTCCTGTGTCTGAATTCATCATTGTCCCTAAACAAAATTGCAAAGTTGGAAAAGTTTGTCAAAGTTGCCCTCAGTCTTCCCATCTTTTCACCCTTTTCCATAATTCATGGCGCTCTTTTTCCAGACTTCAGACACTGTTCATGTTGGTATCATACAAACCTAGATGGTATCTAAAGAACACATAATGACCATGGTAAAGATATCAATTGTACATTCATTCCTTGGAGCCATCTTATATGTCCACATGCTCATGGGACTGCTTCTAGTCCCTTTCATCCTCCATCATAAAAAAGAACCTTGCTAAGGGAATGGGACTCGTGTCAATCATTTATATTCTCATTTGAATATATTTTATTTAATATATTATGATTCTTAGACACATATCAATCATTTTCACCAGTCTGGATAAGGTTGTATTTCTCAAGAATAGTTATGTTTGAAACTCTAACCCTAAAATATGAAATGAAAAATTTTGTCTAAAAGTCAAAGGAATTCAAATTTTCCAGGACAAAACAAACCTACTTTGTTTGTAAATGGGCTGTAGCTGTTTCATTGTTTCTTGGTAATTTAGTGCCTTATCCTTGTGCCCCTGAAACTATCTGAAAGGAGAGGAAAGCACAACCCCAAATCTGCCTCTGATGTTGAATTCAGAGTTATGGATCTATAAAATACTAGGAAGGATACAAGAGAGCAAATAGAAATAGAAAGAATAGAAAGAAAACTCAGGTTTCTGAAATGATTTAACTGAGTTGGATCAGGAGGAGAAGGGAGAGGTTTATAAGAATAAATATATATTATGCTAAGTGCCACAATTTGGAAAATTGAAACTTACAGTGCTTTTAATTGTATCTTAATGGACCTAAAGCATCCCAAGGCATTAACATTACTTTGTAGGACTTGCTCCAGAATGACTTAGCAACAAAGGCGCCATTGGTTTTCTTAAACTCAACATTAAGCTAACTGCTGCCAAAACATCTATCTCCTCTGTTCTTGCTGAAAGCACTTGAGAAAACATTCCCAAAGAACTGGGCCCCACCACTTCCTATGGATATTCGGAAAAATAAATGGTCAAATGACACTTTCCACTTGCTTTAAGGTCACAGTCTTCTTGAATTGAATAAAACACATTTGAGAAGACTCTGGCATAGGGAGGAAGCTGGAGCCCACAAGAGAACCTGGGTTGGAGTTGCTTTTTAAGAGTCAGAATAAATGGAGTTGGAAGTTGAGAGATCTGTATATTTGGGAGCTTGAAAGGTCTATTTCCAGTCAGCTACTTCTTGGTTTTGTTACTTCTTGTATGACTTAAGGCAAGTTCCTTAATCACTGAGTCTCCATTTCTGTTTCTTCATTTTCAAAATAAGGACATTTGGATTAGGTTATCTCTGAGGACCCTTTGAGCTCCAAATCTGATTTTCCTAAAGTTTATTCAACCAGTAACCTTTTTGATTAAATGCCTACTAAGGGCTAAAAACTAGAACAGAGTAAAACATAATAGTAAAGACAGTCCTTGTTCTCAATTTACATACAGGTGGAGGAGACCATACACATAGAATGTTTTGTAGAAAGTCAGATGAAATGTTTCATGGTCCTCAAAGCACAATGGCAAAGCAGGTGGTGATGTATTTATCTTTAATGAAATTTCCACTAATAGAATCATATCGTTTGTTCCCTCTTGTAATTATTTAATATGCAATTTATATTTACTTGTAGGTCTATATGTTGTCACCATCTATTAGGATGAAAAATCCTGGAAGTCAAGAATTATTCCATTTTTTCTTCATGTCTCCAGTATTTAGCATAGGAGGCATTTAATTTCATTTGTCAAATTGAATTAAATTAAGCAGGTTTAAGTAAGGAGCAAGTAAAGTGATATCTAGTAAGACTTTCCAGGACCCTGGAGGAAGAGAGCTAGATACTAAAGGAACAGAAGACTATTGGAGATTATAAACAGATTTGAAACAGGTTAGAGGGTGCACCTAGATGGTGCACAGGATAGAGTGACAAACCTGGAGAATCAGACATGATTGAACAACAAAAGTAACAATAAGAGTAAAAGGTTACTGGTTGAATAAACTTTAGGAAAATCAGATTTGGAGCTCAAAGGATGCTCAGAGATAACCTTATCCAAATGTCCTTATTTTGAAGTATGTCTATGGCATGTTTTCATCCAGGGAGATTTTAATATAACTCATAGTGGATGGGAGGTGAGTTGTAAAAATAAAATGTATATAATATGTAATATTAAATAAATATAAAAATGTTATACAAATATAAAATTATAAAGTATATATAAAGATTTGATGGTAGTGTTTCATAGTGGAAAGCACAGTAACTTTTTAAGTATTAGAAACTGTTAGATCTTAGACAAATCACTCGCTTTCTTTGGATCTCATTTTCTTAATCTATAAAACAAAGACGTTGAACTAGATGACTGTTTCCTCATCTATAAAATGAACTGAAGAAGGAGATGGCAAAAAGACTCACGTCTTTGCTAAGAAAACCCCACAAAAATGAGGTCATCGACACAACTAGTCAACTAAAGAAAAACAACAAGCTGTCAGAAAAAAATAATACCTACTGTGTATTAGGCATGATGCTCTCCACATAAAATATATAAATATGGGTTGCATTTGGAGAAGATGACATTAAACTAGGTAGTCAACTCCCTCCCCTGCTCTTAGAGTCTCCCTCAGCTATGAATCCTTGACTCTCAGGGGTTTGGGTGCAATAACTCTCAGCTAGGGCTTAGTGAGCTTAACCTCAGCATGATTACTGCTCATGGCCTCTGTTAATCCCTCAATTCTTTTAAGGCTGACAAAGATTCTTTAAGATCAGCAAAACCAGTCTTAGAGAATCACAGAATTACAGAATCTGAAATTTGAAAGGAACTTCAGTAGCCTTGCTGTTGGAGGGGTCTAGGACCCAAAAAAGATTAAGAACTCTTGAAAGAGATATTTATTGTTTCTTCTCTTTCTAACCTTCCACAGCCCACTAATGCTTTATTTGAAAATCTTTTATTCAAATAGTTTTAAATTTAAAAGTACAAATACATAAATGAAAATTTAGAAATATGTTCAAATGGCATAGGCCTGAAGGAACAGGACAAAGAGTAGTTTTAGTTTGCTTTGAGGTGAAGAGCAGCAGGATGATAAGGGGTGACAGTAATGAAAATCTGGGAATCCACGAAGAAGCATCTGGGCTTCTAGGTAGCATGTACTCTTAACATAGGGAGCCATGATAATAATCATAGGAGTGGTAGCCCTGTAATTGTCCTGAGTGGCTTCTACAGATGAAATTGTACCTAGGTCAGTGACTTACAGAATCCTAGAACTGAAGGGAATGATATTTTTTAGAGATTATCTAGTCAAACTCCATAATGTTACAGATAGAGAAATTGAGTTTAAAAGAAAAAAGACCTTTTTATCTTAAAGCTTTGGGGACTTACATAGGGAAAGCACAGGACTGATAATAAATTTTTTTAAATATTTCTTCCAGTGCCAACTTCATCTCTAATCCTCAGTGAAATTTGCTGAGAGGCAAAGGGCATGAATGAGATATAGGTATGGATTGAGGTTTAGGGTGGAGAGCGGGCTATAAAGACAAGAACAAACTGGTATTAAAAGATAGACCTGAACAAGTGAAGGAAGGGCATAGTGACAGTTTCTACTTTATAACAAAAAGAAAGTAATTCCCATTATCTGATTATGGACTTTCCAGTGACCATTTCCTTGGGCTCCAACAGTCAAACAATTCTGGGGAATTATGGTTAATCCCTATATTTAGGATCTCTGAGTTAAGGGATATACTCAAATCTGGTCTACCACCAGCATGTGGGCCAAGTCTGACAGTCATTTCATGATTTCATGCCCTAGGTCAGTTTGCAATACTTGGGCATGACAGCATTTTTTTTTCTTTGCAGCATTTCATGAAATATAAGCAGGAGAAATGTGTTGGCAGTCTGTAGCTTTTGTTGTTGTTGCTATATCACACTATGCATGAATTTATATTCCTCAGTCTTATCAGAGTTATGTACATGTAAATTTAATATCAATCCTTTAAATAAATATACCTGGCTTATTTGAAGCATATCTTTAGTATGTTCCTAACACAATAAAAATCAAGAAATTCAATTCAGTTCAGTTAACATTAATTAGACAATTGCTACATTCAAGGAACTATGCTAAGAACTAGAATCATCCTCTGGTACCATAATCTTTAAGGTTGTTTCTTTTCTTGAAACCTTATTTTGTTTGTTTTGGAGATGCATTTTAATTTGAACCTATATGCATTCTAATACACTAATAGTCATTCTGTGAATGTGTAATTTACACCTACCCAAATATTCAGAGTACCTCTTTTTGTAGTCGAGAAAAAAGCACAAAAGAAAATAGAAACAAATGAGTTGCCCATTGATTGGGAAATGGTTGGACAAATTATAGAATACTATAGCACCATAAAATGATGATGATGATGATGATGATGATGATGATGATGATGATGATGATGCTAGCTGACATTTTCATACTACCTACTATGCGTTAGCCACTGTGCTAAGTATTATCTCAGATGATACAACCACCCTGGGAGATTGGTGTTATTTCAATTTTATAGATGAGGGAATGGAGACAAATAGAGGTTAAGTGATTTGCTCAAAGTCATAGAGCTATTAAGGAGAGTCTAAGATCATATCAGAACTCCAGTTTTCCTGATTCCAGGTCCAGCACTCTGTCTATAGTGACACAATGAAAACCATGAAGAATTCAGAAATAGAAATATATATATATATATGTATATATATATATGTGTGTGTGTGTGTGTGTGTATACACATATGGAGAGAGAGAGAGAAAGAGAGAGAGAGAGAAAAAAGAGAGAGTAATAAGAAACAGGAAAACATCTGAACTACAATAATGTAAAGGAACACAAACACAAGAAGACCATCAAATACTGATTAATTTTAATTACCAATCTTGGTTCTAGTGCAGAGATGATGTAATATTAATTTTTGCTACGTGGATAGTGGGACAACTACAGATTAGGAATATCATAAACCCTATCAGATATGGTATTTTGTTGACCAATTTTGCTTGTTTGTTTTTTTCAATGTTACAAGGAACACTTCATTAGGTTTAAGAATGTATACATCAGAAAGGGTTTTGAGATAGAAATTAAAAGTTTCAGTGTAACTTTTAAAAAGCCATACCTATATTTTTAGTAAAAAAAGGAATTCATGTTTAGCTTTCTTTAATTTAAAATGTCAAGATTTTTGGTCTCTGGGTATTTTATACCTTAAGTAATTAAAATATTTCCAGAGGGTTCTCTATTATTGCTTCCAACAGACCACATAGTCATTCTGGAATGAGATGGCACCAGGACGAAGGGAGTGTTTACCACAATTCTCAGTTTCTTTAAATATGGCCCATATGTATGTGATATCAACAAATCCAATGAAAAAGGGCCAGATTAATCCAACGACTGAATCATTTTTGTCCAGAGGACCCCAAGGGAATGGTGTGGATGGCAACAGAATAGAATGAATGACACAAATCTCTGTGTCACTGCCATAATCACAGTTTCAGCTGAAATGGCCAGTATTCATATGCCTGTCTTTTGATTCATGGTCAACACAATCTTTCTGCCAAGCAGAGCCAGCCCATGTCTCTTTGTAGTCTCCTGCTGTGGTCTACCTACTTTATTTCCAAGTCATTGACCATCATTTTACCTTGAATGCACCATTTCAAACAGAATGACAGAAATAAATAGGATAAAGCTTCAAATGATGTGCATTCTGTCTAAAGTTCTTTATCTTTTAGAGCAGTTAAAATAATTTTTTAAGGTTAGGCCTTGAATTTAATTGGTATAGGGAAATTCTAGTGAGTAAATTCTACCAATGGAGATAAGGAGCTGCTCTGCAACTTATATTCTTATAGAGTTGCCAGGGTATACCAAGATGTCAAATGACTTGCCTGGCATCATATAGTTAGTATATACCAGAGTTGGACCATGAACTGAGGTCATCCTTACTCTGAGATGAATTCTCTATTAAACCAGACTGAATCTTTTCAACCTCATTTCTAAACTGAATCCTCACGATAACCTGGTGGGAAGCAGGTGTTAGTTATATTTAGCTAGGTCAACCAATCAAACAGTTTTCATTTTTTTAAACAGGTGAAGAACTCTGAGCTAGCAAAGGTTTGACCAGCTGCCTAAAGATACCTTAATTGTCTCCAATGTGTTCAGTGAGCCATCTGATATCCCAAAGTCTGTGTCAGGACGACTCAAAATGTATCTTTCGTTTAGAAACAAGTCAAAGGTTTTCAAAATTCATTTGCCAGTGAATTTTAAAAAGGTAAGAAGAAAGAATCATACAGCTTGTGAACTCAGTTCCATCCAATTTTTAAAAAAGAAAACAAATAGTACCTCCATTTAATCATTTGATTTAAAAATAATAGGAATAAAAATGTACCACTCACAGTGGAATATGGAATACCTTTCTCATGTCAGACAAATTGCAATGTAATGAAGTGCCAATCTTGGAGTAAAAAATATATGAGTTCAAATCCCACCTCATACAAACTAGATCTTGGGTAAGGCATCCTTTTTGGACCTCAATTTCTTCAGATATAAAATGATGAAGTTGTATTTGATATCCTTTAGGATATCTCATTCTTCCAGTTCTAAATTTATGATACCATAATCCTATTCTGGAATTAGCATGATAATGCTAATTATAATGTGAATAAGTGAATAAGAGCCATTAGAGAGACACACTGATGTATGTGGAAGAAGGGTAGCTCATAATTTAGAGGAGGGATTTGGGGAAAAATACTGCAAAAAGATAATTAATAATACCAGTTTTCTTATATGTTTAGCAATTTGCTGTCATGCCTAATGCTCTGTGACCCATTTGAGGTTTTCTTGACAAAGAAATTTGAGTGGTTGGCCATTTCCTTCTCCAGTTCATTTTGTAGATGAGAAAACTATTTATTATAATGAGTTATTAATTAATTATCTAGTCTAGTTAGAAGCAGAGATCGAGACCAGAGTAAGGATTTTTGCCCTGTCCCCGTTAAGAGATAAATATTACTCATAACAAAACTAAAGAAAACAAGGTTAAGTGTCCTGCTTAGGGTCACATAGCTAGTAAGTATCTGAGGCCAGATTTGCATTCAACCACCCAGATGTCCCTTTTCTTATATATTATATATGAATAGTCCTCTCCTACATACAGATATAGGAATTATTCCTATCCTAGCCTTCAGATCCACTAAGATATACAGAGACACAGATAGCTATAGATAAGCAGTTAGAGGTTACAAATGATAAAATGCCAAATCTAGAGTCAGGAAGACTCATCTTCCTGAGTTCAAATCTCGACTCGGATACTAACTTGCTGTGTGGCACTGGGTAAGTCACTTTATTCTATTTGCTTTATCTTTAAAATAAACTGAAGAAGGAAATGGCAAACCACTTGAGGATCTTTGCCAAGAAAATCCCTAAAGGAGGTCATGAAGAGTTGGATACAACTGAACAACAATAGATACACACTCATGTGTATGTGCAACACACACACACAAACTAGAACCCAGGTCTAAGTCTGAGATCAGTCCTCTATCCAATATACTATGTTGCTCTTTCTTTTGTTGTAAGGACTGTGACTTTCATTTGTGTATGAGTGGTACATAGTTCTTTCTCCATGCTAATATGATCTTTGTGAAAGTAGGAACTATTTTTTTTTCCTTTTTCTTTTCTTCATCTCTCCATCTCTTAGCACAGAAAGCACTCATTTAAAGTATGTTGACTGACTGGAGTTGGGGAAAAGTAATTGGACCCAAAAGTCCCATGAGCTCCCAGAAAATCAAATAATAATTACCAATATTGGAAGTTCTGTTGCTTTTTTCCTGAAGAATTAATTCCCTAATTTTATCAACAGGGAATTCCATATGATGGAAAATCAACCCCAGTCACTCACTTGCCTCAGTCTTGACTGTGACCAGGCTCTACCTAGCTGTAAAGCAAGCAAGAAAACCTCACAGCATTAGAAAAGGAGACTTTCAATAGAAAGAGGAAGGTTTTTATTTAGGTTATGTTTAGTTTGCCCGGGGCGAGCTGAAATTAGAAGCGGAGAGAACCTAAAGTTATTTTAACTTCTAATAGTCACTGAGAATTTTCTTTTTTTTTTTTTTTTACAGCACAGTGACAGTTATCTTGCTTCAGGAACCAAATGCTTAGCTTTCAATTTTTCAGGAGAGCTATGTTTGCCATACTGATTGTTCTTTCACTTACAGCGTAGTGTACAGGCTAGATCACTGAACTGTCAGGGAGACTTGGATTCAAATCCCTAAATAGATATATCCTAATTATAGGACTCTAGGCAAGTCACTTAACCTCTCTGTGTCTCAGTATGTTCATGTGTCAAATAAATAGGCTGACATTGAAGGCTTCTGATGGGCAGCTAGGTAGTTCAGTGGTTGGAACATTGAACCTAAAGTCAGAAAGACTGAGTTAAAATCTGGCCTCAGATATTTACTTGTTATGTAACTCAGGGCTAGTCATTTAAATCCTATTTGTCTCAGTTTCCTCATGTGTAAAATATGAATAAAATAGCACCTACCTTACAGGTTATGTTATAAGGACTAAATTAGATAATCATTATAAAACACTTAGCACAGTGCCTGTTATGTAATAAGCAATGTATAAATGGTACTTGTTAATTATTATCATTCTGAGCTATCTTCTAGCTCTAAACTTATGATCCTACTCTGAACCATATCATTCCCCCACTTAGAAAGTTTAGTTTTGGAGAAGAAAGGGACCTTAGACATTAATCATTCCCACATTAAAATTTGGAAATAATGAATTTGAGGCACAAAGAGAGAGGAATAACTTCCCAAAGTCATACAATAACAGTGACTGTCCTTTGGATAGAAACTCAGGTTTTCCAAATTTCATTCTTGAGCTTTACCATTACTCCAATAATTCCTATCTTGTACTATTGATCATGCTTTATGTCATTTGCTGATTCAGTAACTTTGGTGTGGACCTGCAGTTTCACAAGTGTGAGGGACCTTTTCCCTCCATCAATGAAGATTAGCAACTGTTTGCCTTAGGGACACAGAGTTTGTGGATTTGCCTTTAATAGCCCAGCAAATGTGGGTCAAATGGAGAACTAGAACCCAGGACTGTATTACTCCAAAATCAGTCCTCTGTCCAGCATACTATGATGCCCTCTTATTTGTTTATTACTATTTTGACTTTCATTAGAAGCATGTATTTTACTTATTCAACTAGATTAGCATTGGCGAAGTATGGGCACGGGTGCCTAGCCAGCACTAGGGGTGCTACTCCATTCCCACTCTTCCCAGTGCCCAAGGACATTTTTACATGCCCCACACTGTGTTGTGGAAGTATCCTAGAGGGATATTAGATGTTACAACCCACCTAGGAACTCCCCAGGGCCAGTGAAGCAAAAAGACCCTTGGCTTATGGAAATAAAAGGTTTTTTTTTAAAGGGAATAAAGGAAGCTGGTAGATAGGACCCTAGCACTATTCAAACTAATTCCACCCAACTTCTAAGTCTCCTGCTTAAGGAGAGCCTTTGGGTTCTTCTCTGGACCCTGCTTGCAGCTCCCTGTTTTATCTAAGAAACTCTCCCAACGCTATCTGACTTAATCTAAACTTACTACCAATAATTAATAAGAAAGAAAGGGAAAAACCCTGGGTTGGCTGTATTAAGTAACCAAAGTTATAGATAGAAAGTTTCGGGTAACCTTAACCAATAGGAATTCTGGGAGCTGGACCACTGACAGATGAAAACTGGACTCAGGGAAATTGGTTTCCTTCAAGTAAATCTGGATGCCAAGGATTTCTTCACAAAATCCTGATCTTCCAGGGAGAATCTCTCAGAGGAAAATCCCTCCTTCAGCTTGATGGGAATTGTAGGCAGGGAGACAAAACCCACTCCTAGCTCAGATCAAATCCAAGAAGGAAGGAAGTGAAGTTCAGTCATTTTCAGTTGTAGACCCACAATTCCCTTCCTACCCAGAATCCTTTCCCAGAGCTTATTCCAAAATTCCCCTCTTTCAACTAACCCTAGAAAAACTATCCCCCAGGCTATCCCTAACTTATTCCTACAACACCTCCGTCCAGCCACCCAAAGTGAGTACTTCTGCCCTCCTCTCTCTGGGCTATAATGCAGGGGCCTCATAGGCAGCTTGAAGTTGTAGTTTGGGTCCATGGACTTGAAAACCTTCACCAACACTGAGCTAGACTATTGGTTCCTTGGGAGCATGGTTTGTGTCACATTTCAGCACTTATCAAGGCAGTTGGCACATAGCATTATAGATCAAAAGCTGAAAGGACCTCTAGAAGCCATCTAATCCAGCAACCTCCTCATCGGGAGAAAAAAACTGAGGGAGTAAGAAATTGTTACTTGTCCAAGATCACATAGGTAGCAAAAACCAGCTCAGAACCCAGGTGCTTGGAAAGGAAGAAAATTCTAACCCAGTTCAAGGAGGTAGAACAATCCCAGGCTACAATGGTGTTATTTTTAATACCATAATCATAGCTATTTACTTCAAGGGTCAAACAGTGATAATAGAAAGACCTAGACGATTAAATGGCCATGCCTGATTTGCTAATATGCAATCAATTCCAACTTGAAAAGTTATCATGTCTCCTGAGATGGAAATGAGAATTAAATAGACTTTGGATGGTTTTCAGTCACTAATATTCTTCATGTTTTCCACTTTAATTTAAAACAACAATAATGCTTTGAGTAAGACTAATGGATCCCTTTTTCATCAGTCCTGTTCATGCCCCAGTTGTGAAAACAAAACCATAAATTATACTCATTCTCATTTTGGCTTACTGATTTTCAGCACCATATCTGAGATGGGGCGGTGGGGACAGGGTGGAGGTGTGGGTGCACATGTGCATGTACGTGTGCCCAGTGAGGACACAAATGGGAATAGATTCATCATCACATGAGCTTGTGGGTAATCACATCCAAGACATTCTCCCTCATTGAATGGTGTCAGAAAGCTTTGGCAACCTCAGGATCAACCTGAAAACCTGTTAAATAATTGAAGATTTGTTCATTCTTGTTATAAGAACTATGCCTACATTCCTGAAAGCAGCTGGAGAATAATATCATCGATTTTCATGATTGATATATAGGCTATAGCCCTATTGTGCACACACATCATAAAGGATGTCATTTTACCTTTTGTAAAACTAGGCTGTAGTAAACTCAATAGGGCCCTCTGGTGACAGCATTAGGAGCAGGCAGAGTTCCTTCCATGTTGGGAGGTTCTGAAAGTGCTTGGACCAAGGTTCTGTCTCCATGATGTGACTGGATCAGGTGAGAACTGACAGTGGAAAGAGTGGTATAAGGAAAAGGACTCTATCTAAACTAGGAGAATTGTCAGAGATATGGGTTCTGGGTATTGTTCTGCCATTATTTTAGCTCTGTGACTTTAAATAAGTCATTTGACCTTGATAAGCTTCAGCTTCTTCTGTAAGAGTTTCAAGATTTTTAGTCATCCTGAGCCATTGCTACAAGTTTAATCTGAAACGATTGATATTTTCAGGTGCCTGACAATTTGTGCTACCACGTGGAAAGACTTAGTGCTGAGCTTAACAGAAAGCTACCATGGATATATCCTAGAACCATCTTTTCATGAAGATGTAGCCACAGTGTGACATTTGCTCTGGCATTACTCTCTACTTCAAACTCTGCTTGTTTTGGCACACGGGGACTGTGTAGAACTGCCCCTGCTCCCTTCTTTCAATGCTCTAGAGGAGGCTAGAGGTGGTATCTCTGTAATGCTATATATAGCTCATGAGTCCCACTGGTATTCTTTTTCTATTGATTATGAATTAGTACCAATTTAATTAGCTTTTAGACAGAAGTGTTTCTTAAGTTTGGTACAACCTCCCCACCATCAAAAACTGTGACACACTCTTTGTGGTGGCAAAAAAATTGGAAAATGAGGGGGATGTCCTTTGATTGGAGAATGACTGAATAAATGGTGGTATCTATTGGTAATGGAATACTGTTGTGCTCAAAAGAATAATGAACTGGAGGAATTCCATGTGAACTGGAACAACCTCCAGGAATTGATGCAGAGTTAAAGGAGCAGAACTTAGAGAACCTTATACACAGAGACAGATACACTGTGGCACAATCAAATATAATAGACTTCTCTACTAGCAGCAATGCAATGATCCAGGACAATTCTGAGGGATTTATGAGAAAGAACATCCAGAGAAAGAACTGTGGAAGTAGACACACAGAAGAAAAAAACTGATTTATCACATGGTTCAATGGGGATATGATTGGGAATGTAGACTCTAAATAATCACCCTACTACAAATATTAATAATATGGAAATAGGTCTTGATCAATGACATGTAAAATCCAATGGAATTGTGCTTTGGCTATGGGAAGGAGGTGGGAGGAGAAGAGGGAAAGAACATGATTCATGTAACTATGGAAAAATATTCTAAATTAATTAATAAAATAAACTAAAAAAATATCATGACACATTTTCTTATAAGCACATACAGAATCCAGGGAAGGGAGGCTCTAGTTTAGAAAGCACAAGTAACTCACAGACCTCTATTGCGGAGTGTTCTTTTCTCTCCTTTATTGGGAATTCATTAAGTTAGACATGGTATAGGTTTCTTTTGAAATCCTTAAATTAATTTCCCTCAACGTCATTTAAATTGCCCTCAACTTCTCATGCAAGTGCATATTACTCTTGGCTATTCTGGGTACACTTCAAAGACACAGAGGAAAAAGTCAAATTTTCTTACCTTCCCAAGTTCATATGGTCTTTCTCTGGCCAAAGGAGACAGGGAAGAGTTTAACAATTCCCACCCTTGTGTTTGGTTGGAGCAGCTTCTTCTTCTCTTAAGATTCCAGATACTCTAATCCAGAGTTGTCACCTAGGTTATATTATAACCTTAACACTTGCAAGTGCTACCTGAATCATATTAAAATCCAATTGGGAAATATTTAACAAAAATAACGAAAAATATAATAGAATACAGATAATGTTAATATGTGGTTTTCTAAGTCAATAAGTAGCCTGCTTGGATCCTGATATACAGTTTAGTAACTCCTATTTCTATTTGAGTTTGATACTACCTGTTCTGGTCCTAGAATTACAAATAGGCTGGCTATTTTATAGAAGACATATAGGACATACTTGAGTCTTCCTCCTCAGTCAATACTAATAAACCATCTATGGAACATTGCTCCATTTCATTCAATGTCTTTCAAGGATTTTTCCAACCTAGTGTAATAACCTTAATTAATTTTTCTTAATTCAACAGCATTATTTTAATCAACTGTTTCAATAAATATGCATTGTTCTATTCATACATAACCCTCATTTTTTGCTATATATATAGGACTGTAGCTAGAATTCTTCAACCTGGAACAAAAGCCACGTGGAGTTTGTCAGAGGAGAGATACACATAGCCAGATATATATACAAATAGAATGATAAAAGTACAGGAAATATTAAGATGGGAGAGTAGTATCTGTGGCATAAAGGATAGTCTAACCTCAGGTATACTTGTACCAGGATATGATTGGTCCTTCAGAAAGTGATGCCCATTACACTAAAGAAGCCTGGAGAGAGGGAAAGGTGAGCCTCCATAATAGGTCCCTCCTCCCCACTTTGATGGCTGGCCTGGATATGGATGAAAAAAAGAGTTCTAAGTTGAAGTACGTTTTAGCCAAGGACCATATGGTCCCATGGCATGGTAGGCATGGGAATGGAAGTTTCGAAATCACCATGAAGTTGAAAAATACCCTCCCAGATGCCAGTAACCTAGGGCAAAACACAAGTTGCCCCACCCTAGTTATAGTTTATTTTTCCTAGTTATAGTTTGGGGCACTGATATCACATGGGTTTTGGAAATAGTGTTAACTATTGTCCAAAGCAATCAATCAATCAATTGATCAATATAAAAACTATTGTCCAGCAGCAAAGGTTTTAGCAAAGCATTTATACATTCCCAAACTGAAAAGAAAAATAAATACTGAGGCACTACTTTGAGACTTCAATACTTCCCCATCACACTAGGGATGTTCATATATCTTCTTTGGCAAAGAAAGACCCCAGCAAAAGAGTAATGTGAAGGTAAGCAAAGGGTTGTACCGAAGAGAATGGTGCTCGTCTTTCCCCTTTAAAAAGAAGCCAGTATTTCCTGTTTATCAGTGCTGTCTGAGCCTATCTAATGGATGTCACTCTGGCTATAACAAATGGCAGGGCTTTTTCATGGTTCTTCCCTTTGCTTGATAAAAAACTGATCACTCAATTGCTCCTCCTATTGATTTGCTTTCTTTTCTTCCCTTAAAACTTGCCTTTTGAAAAATGCTCTTGTCCATACAAACCAACCACATAAATAGGAGCCCTATCTACTCTTCTGGAAAAAAACAGTGAAGTGTTATTCTCATGCCTTGAACTCTAAGTCTTCTTGCTTCAGCAGCAGGCTGTGTTTCCAAAGACCCCCCCACCCCAATTATTTACAATTTCTAACCACTATAGTGATACAATTGCTTATGATAGTTTCAGAGCTAGTTGCTTTGTTCAGAAACCAGAAGACAAAGACATGCTTAGCAAAAGCTGCCAGTAGGTGGTAAAAACCAAAAACTTAGGAAGGAAAAGCAATTTCAATAAGGAAATGCAATTCAATGTAATTGAAGCCATTTCTGAGAAAGAGTTGGGTGGTGAGTGAGCCAGAAGAAGAAAAAAGAACTGACTAACATAAGAACTTAGTCACCCAGGAAACAAAGTTAGCAGCCCCGATGTCTTCTTTCCCGGTTCAAATGATGCTGAGGTATCACATCAGACTTGTTCAGATGATAGAGAAAAGAGAAGGTCATGTTGCTATTATTATTGTTGGATCTTCCCTGTCTCTGTCTTGAAACTTGAAGTAAGTTCAAAGAATTAGGACTGACTGGCAGGCTTCAGGAAGGTCTTACTGGCTAATGTGTTAGAATGTGACTCAACTGACAACCTGATACCTAAAAGATGGAAAGGAAAGGGGAAGAGATTTTCAGAAGAGATGTATTGAGCCCAGATGTCCTGATCTAAAAGCCAAACAAATCCAGAGTTTAAAAGCCTATATGACTTTAGGGGACCCTGACAATAAAAAGAAGGAAATATACAGCAAAAATAAAGAAGGCAGGCAAGCTGAGCTGTGAGGCTAGGAAGATAACTGCTAAAACCTCTAAGGAGGGTACCAAAGTCTCTTTTGTGTGGGAGATACCTACAAACAATACTGAGTGATGCAAGATTTACAGTCTGGCCCATCATGCCACTGTTCATTTTATATAGAGAGAAAGATATATGATGAAATGAGAGAGTACTAACTTTAGAATTAGAACAAACTAGATTCAAATTCTGAATTATATACTTGCTAACAGTTTGAGACCCTGTGTCAATCATTTAATCTTTGTATGCCCTAAACCAGTGTTGGTGAACCTTTTAGAGACTGAGTACCCTAACTGCACTCTCATGCTGCACATGAGCCTCCCACTTACCTCAGACAGGGTAGGGAGGAAGCACTCCCATTGGGATGCTGGGCAGAGGGGTGAGTGATGTGAAAAAATGTTAGGCACAGCGGAAGGGGGGAAGGGAGCAGCCCCCTCCAGCATGCATACCATAGGTTCACCATCATGGTCCTAGCCTATTCTCTTTGATATGAATTCTTAACCTGGGGGTCCAAGAAATTATTTAAACAGATAAATAGATAATTACATTTCAGAGTCATTTGTTCCCTTTGAAATGCTATATATTTTCTTTTATTCATTTAAAAAAAATTCTGAAGAGTCACAAGGCTCATACAATGAGGAATTATTGTGTCATAAATGATGAAATAAAAAACCTTGGAAGACTTTTATGAAGAGATGCAGAACAGAATTAGGAAAATAATCTATTAAAATAGCAATGTTATCAAAAACCACTTTGAAAAACTATAGGACTCTCATCAATACAATGATAAAGCTATGAGTACAAAAGAATGAAGATGAATTAGCTCCTCTCTCCTCCTGGCAGAGAGGAGATGAATTTAAAGTGCAGAAGGACAGACTCACAAATGTCCAATGTAGGATTATTTTTTGTCACTCTAGTCAACTACTTATAGAAGCTGTATTTTTCTTTTCATTCCTCAATGTTGGAAAAAGACTTCTTTTCAAAAATACAAAAAGGAGAGAGGGAAAGGCATCCATAGGTTTCATCAGACTTTTAAAGGATATATGATGCAAAAAAAAAAAAGTCAACAGGTTTAGTCAATCCCTGACAGTACAGAGAACCGCCCATTTACATTAATGTAAGGTAGTCCCACCTCTGAGAAGTTCCCAGTCAATGTAGGTTTTTAGTTTTAAAATAATGGAATAACATTTTCATAATAGACTGCAGTTCTTGGACTTTTTATGCCTTCTTTTTTCTTGCTAGATCCCAGGTCTTCAGCCTCTAAGTCTCTTGCTTCTTCTACTACATCTCACTGCCATAAAAAGATGAATAACAAAAACGATTTCTCCATTCCTATTATATTTGGTATTTTTTTAATCAAGAAGAGTAATCTGAGCTGGAAAAAAATAGAATAATCCAATTAATCACCAGACCTTTCTGATTTTATCTCCCTTATATATTTCACATTTGTCCCCTTCTCTCTTCTCACATGGTAATCCTGTGAACTGTAAGCTAAATATATTCTAAGTCATAAGGAAGGTGACCCTCCTCCATCAAGAAAGGTAAATTCTCTTCCCCACTTCCATCTTGGATTACATTAGTGAAATATGGTGGTTAGAGCACAAGAAGTAAAACTTCTTTATTCTGCCATGGTCAAACCATACAACTTCTAGCCATTCTTTTAGAGGAATGGCAACAATCTGGAGGAGCTTATTCAGAGAAAAATAGCAGGAGGATGAGATTAGAAATACTGTTACATGGGAAACAGTTAAAGGACCTGGAATTCTTGGGTCAGGGGCTCAATATGGGATTAACTGACTCTCAAGGACTCTATGGATAATTGCAGTAAGTAAATGAGCTTTATTGAGGGAAAATTACAAATTCATTTTCATGAACCTTTGGTTTCTTTTGTAATCCTTTGTAGTTTGTTTTATTAGAATGAGGAAAATGTACACTGCTAACAACAATAAAGTATGATGGTCAACTGAGAATGATTTTATGGTTATCAACAAGTCAAGGATCCAGGACAACTCCAAGGTACTCATGATGAAAAAGGTTATCAATTGCCACATCAAAAACAGACTGAGTTTGAATGCAGATTGTAACATACCATTCTTCACTTTATTTCCTCCATGAATTTTTCTATAACATAAGCAAAATGTGTCTTGTTTCACAATATGATGAACAAGGAAATATGCATTATATGACAATATATGTGAAACCTCTATAATTTTACCTGTCTTCTTGGGGAGAGGGGCAGGGGAAGAGTAAGAGTGGGGAAGAATGAGACATAGATTTGTGGACTTGACTAATAGGAGCATTTATTTCTCCTAGATAAGCATATTTATTAGAATTTATTATGTATTTATAACAAATCATATATATATATAATGTTATATATAAAAATAATTGGTAATTCACAAGAAAATTAAAAATAAATCCTAAGAATGGGTCCCTAGGCCTCTACAGACTGACATGGGTATCCATCTCATACACACACACATACACACACAGAAATAGCTGCCTTAGACTAAAGAAGAGAAGACTAAAGGAGTGTCAGGGCAGTCATCTTCAAACATTTTGAAGAGTTGCCATATTGAAGAGTGAGTAGACTAATCTTGTGTAATTATCTAAAGTGCAGGACTAGGACACGACCAGAAGTTTCAGTGAGGCAAAATTTATTTAATATAAAGAAAAAAAATTCATATCAATGAACCTGTTTTAGTGAAGGAGTGGCTAGTCTCAATGACAGAAGATTTGTACTTAAATCTGACTTCCAGCACAGAGTTTGTATATGAGTCTAAGGAAGAAGTTACTTAACTTCTTGTGCCCTGCAGGTTATCTGCCTGAAACTATAGGCTGAAGGATGGGTATGTCTCTATAAGTGTCATAGAGGAAGTTCCCTCACCAGTAGCTTGCTAGATGAAAAAATATCACAGATCTCAAAAGGAACGGAATTTCTTTTTGAACTAATGAATTCTCCATTATAGGAACTTTTCGAGAAAAGGTTAATTACCTTTCAGAGATGAAATAAACAAGAGATTTACATATAAGATAAATTTTGAACTGGATTAACTCAAAGGACCCTTCCAACTCTGATACTATGATTCTATTTTTTCCCCCAAAGGCAATGGATTCATTGCCTTCCACAGGAAAGAAATTGATTCTCTAATTCTCAAATGGCATAGAAGATAGAGTACTGAACTTTAAATCAGGACAGTCCTATGTTTTTATCGTTACCTCCAATACCTGCTAGGTATGTGACCATGAGTAGTGAATTTAAACTCTACAAGCCTCAGTTTCCTCATCAGTAAAATAGAGTTGATAGCATAACTTAAAGCTGTTGTGAGGATCAAATGAAATGACATGTAATGTGCTTCACAAATTCAAAAACCCTATTTTAATGTCAGCTATTATGGTTAGTCATAGCCTCTGTACACTGAGACAAAGATTTGTGAGTAGAAGGCACTTTGGTGATCTGGACACCCATCAAGCAAGAAGCCAGAAAGCTAAAAAAAGTAAGCCTGTTATATACTTATAAAAGTAAGCACATACCATTTGGTCTTTCTTCTAAGCTTACAAGTGTTTCAGGGAAAGAAACAGAATATTAGCTTTGTCACGTATTTGCCTCTAGAGCTCTGCAGGATTAAGAATAATACAGTCTGTTGTACAAAGGGTCTTCCTTTTTCTCTGTTCCTTCAGTTGCCAGATATATGTGTTCAATCTTCCTTCCCTCCTCCCCATCTGTTTCTATTGGATATATGATTCTTTTTGTTTGGGGGAATTTTTTTTTCCCTCATACCATCCTTTCCAAAAAATGTTCTCTGGGCCTCTGAGAAAGGCAGTTCTAGTTTCTACAATTGAATGAAACATAATTTGAGTGGGAATTCCTATTAACATCTAATATCCATTTGGTTTAAAGCTTCTGTTCTCTATTATCTTGCTATTCCCCTCATGCATAGAGTTTATAATGTAGTACAAAATCTGCAATTATAAATGCCCGCCATGAATATTGCATTTGTAACTCAAAAGGATGCTACTCTGAAATTTTTATATACAGCAGTGAGACAAGCACAGGTTTTTGATTGTTTGGAATGCAGACATGGGGAAGGCATTTCTTTTTTAATCTAAGTTTTCACTTTGGAGTGAACCCCACCCTTCTTTTAGAATATGCTTTCTGTAGAAGCAATGGTATCATTGTACACCAAAGAAAAGGAGATCATTACAAGGAATTTTATGTGCTCAGTGCTTCATGGTTTCACCCAATTACCACAGAGTACAACTCTTTGATTTCCACTCTAATTGTAGAAAGCATCTCTAATTAGTCCTAAATTACTTATTATTCTGTAAAAGCAAGTTCCTGTTTTGGTTTAATGATAGAAGAAAACTTTTCAAGGTGAACGGATTTCAGCTTTGATGTGTTTCCTTCCTTTAGAAGGAAAAACATTAAATTCTTGAAGGATATCAGTAAGATTGTTGGCTGAGGAGAAAGCTGTCTTTGGTAGAGAAGGAAAGTAATGTGGGAAAGGGATTGTAAGGACGGTAGGTTAAAGATGGAAGAGACCACAGAATTTATCTGATCCAACTAAGACCCAAGGAGAATAAATGATTTGCCCAAGATAACCCTAGAAGGAAGTATCAGAGGGGACATTTGAACCTAGGTCTTTGGGAACTCTCCTAGAAGATACCTCATGAGCTTAATATGAAGGATCTATTGAATCCATTGAATTATAAATTACTGCAGAGCAGTAATTGTTTTTTACCTATTTTTATATGTCTAGTGCTTACACAAGTTATTGATATGAGTGAAACTTAACAGAACATTGTTATATATCTTGGGGATATAATACAAGTTATTGGGGAATAACATGAATAAGTTATTGGGGAGAGAGGAAAAGGGGGAAAAGAAGATCAGAGTCCCAATAGCACAGTGATACAGTTGGAGAATCTGTTGATGGCATAAGATCAATCATCTTGGAGTATTCTTCAGGGATGACTAGCAATAGGCAGAGAGAAATTACCAGACATTTGTAAAATTCAAGAGTACCTGGGATTAAAAAGCCATGTTGCTTCCCAAAAGTAGGAGTCGTTTGTAAATTCAGTCACTTTTAAGTTATGCCTGACCCTTTTGGACCCCATTTATGGTTTTCTTGACAGAGATACTTCATTGATTTACCATTTCTTTCTCCAGCTCATTTTTTAGATGAGGAAACTGAGGCAAATAGGGTTAAGTGACTTACCCAGGGCCAAACAGATAGTAAGTGTGTGAGTTCAAATTTCAACTCAGGAAGATGACTTTTCCTGACTCTAGCCACAGCACTCTACCCATTGTGGCACCTGGCAGCCCCAGGGCATATTAAAATAGGAGCAAAGAGAGAGCAGACTGCAATGTTCAGTAAACCAGGGAACACATTCACATATAGGGGAATACCATAAGAGACAGGGAGGTAGTGCAGCAGATAGAATAATGGACCTAGATTCAGGCAGGCCAGAGTTCTAATTGTGTGATCTTGGGTAAGATTGATTTTATCTGCCTTAGTTCTTTCAGCTGCAAAATGCATGTCATAATAACACCTACCTCCCAGGAGCAAATGAGGACTAAATGAGATAATATTATTAAAGCATGGAATAAAGGGACTGGCACATAGTAGACTTTATATAAATGTTTGTTTTCTCCTTTTCATTCCTTCCCGTTAACTAGTCCAAGTCCAACAGAGAATAAGTTGGAAAAAAAAGTTGGTCATAATAATTACATCTCATTCTGTTCCTTGGAGAGGTAGGAAATGAAAGATACAGAATACTACTTGTGCCTTCTAAAAACAGAAGATATCAGTAAAATTTCAATTTTTAAAAAAATGTTTGCAAAAACACAGAATTAGAGATTTCAGATTTAAAAGGTACCACTGAGGCCATCTAAAGGCCAAGAAATCCTTCTATAACATAACCAGCAATCAGGCATCTAGCCTTTGCTTAAAGATCAATAGTGAAGAAAAAAATCCACTAACTCATGGGGGAAAGAAGTATGACAAAGACATGAAAGAACAGCTTTTGAATAGTTTACAGAATATAGAAGCATACTCGGGAATAGGGGAGTGACTCTAAGTTCGTGACAACTACAGAATAAATTTCCAAACCAATGGCATTTCTATATAATAATAATAAATTCCAAAAAGCAATGATAGAAATCACACAAAAATATGTGTGACTATCTGGAGAACAATCTACTAAACTACATGAAACATTTGTATAGATTCAATCACAACATGCTCCTAAAAAAAAACAAATTTAGATAACTGGAGGAATATTCAATGTTCCTGGTTGAACCATGTCTATATAAGAAAATGACAATGCTACCAACATTAAGTTATTGATATAATTCTATGCCAAAAGAGCATTTATAGAACTCAATGAATGATCAAATTTATTTGGAAAAAAAAGGTCTAGAATACCAAAGGAAATAATTTTTAAAAGGTAGAAATGAAAGGGGAATAGCTTTTCCAGACTTCAAAATAAATTGTCAAGTCATAGTTAGTATTTAGTATTGGTTACAAGCAGAGAAGTAGATCAGTGAAACAAAATAGACTATGTTTAAGATAAAGAACTATTCTTCAACAGATAAGTCATCAAAGTATATGAATAGGCAGTCAACAAAGTAGGAAATTCAAGTCATCAAAAATCATGTGAAAAAAATGTTGTAAATCACCAATTATTAGAGAATTACATTTTAGACCGACTAGATGGTGGGGTAGATGGAACACCAGGCCTGGAGTAAGGAAGCCTCTTCTTCCTTAGTTCAAATCTGGCCTCAGAAACTTTCTAGTTGTATGACCATGGGCAAGTCATTTAACCCTGTTTAACTCAGTTTCCTCACCTATGAAATAATCTGGAAGAGGAAATGGCAAACCACTATAGTGTCTTTGCCAAGAAAATCCCAAATGAGGTCAAGAACAGTCAGGCATAACTGAACAAACAAATTAAAGCAACTTTGATATTCAACCCCATACTTAAAAAACTGGCAAAGATGACAAGAGGAAAATAACACATTTTGGGGAGATTGTATGCGGAGAACAGGTAAATTAGTGAATTATTCGTAGAGCTGTGAATTGGTCTAGAAATTGAAGAAAGCAATTAGTAACTGTGACTAGAAAATTAACAACCTTTTGCATACCCTTTGTACCAGCTATATGACTAATGGATCTAAATCCCAAAGAAAGAGGGAAAGGAGTATAAAAATGCACAAAGATATTTATTAGTTTGTTTTGTGGTTGCCAGTAATTGGGGCTGTCCTTTAATTGGGGAATGACTAAATAAATTATGGTATATGAATGCAGAGGAATAGTCTCTTTTTTTACAAGAATTGATTAAATGGATTTCAGAAGAAATTTAGAAGACTTTTAAGAATAGAAAAGTGAAGCAAGTAGAACTAAAGATAATTTAAGCAATTATAACAATATTTCTGAGAAAAGCAATTTTAAAAGACTTGACAGGTGATATACTTAAAATGCAGAAAAAGACAAACATTTTAAAATATAGATAGCATGGGGACTTATTTTGGCAGATATGTATTGAGAGATTTGTTTTTTGTGTGATTTTACATATTTACTTAACATGGGATATAGAGTAGGGACAGACTTTTTTTGTAAACAGTGTTATTTGAAAAAAAATTAAAAGAAGCAAGGGGAAGCGTTTTGTGAACTGATGCAAAGTAAAGAAGAATGAAGAATGCAATATATGCATTGACCATAACAATGTACATGTAAAGAACAAAAAGAGAATCCAAGCACAGTGTAGTCATAATGATTAAGTTGTCTCTGAAGAAGAGATGAGGAAATATAGCCCTTCCATCATTTGGCAGGTGGAAGAACATGAATGTTGAGCAATGCCCGCATGACCAGATTTGTCCAATATGTAGGATAGTTTGTTAAACTGCTTCCTCTCCCCTACCCCAGATAATTTAATCTTCCTTTTTGTTTCAGGGGAAGACACACTGGAGAGGGAAATGTTATATTCATATAAGAAAGTAATATAAAAGCAAAACTGTCAGTAAACATTAAAAATTTTAAAGATCATGTCCGAAAATATCTGTAGAAAAATAGATAAATAATGGTAATGGAGACACCAGGGATGTTACAACAAATCTAATAGTTGTGGGTACACACACTGGGTTGTAGGAGAGACGGACCAGGATAGACCAGGGGTCACAGCTGAGCTGCTCCTAACTGACAAAAATGGCTGCTGGCCAACTGCCAGCAGCTCACCACTAGGCCAGAGCCTTTGGAAGCCAACAGACTAGGTAAAGGTATAAACAGCTTTAATTATGTTTAACTAAAAGGTGGGAAAGGGATTTCTATACTAAAACCTTAAAAACCTAATGACAAAACCCACAGGGAAAGGGGAGGATTTTCCTACTCTAATCTAAAGATCTATGCAGGCAGGGCAGTAATGGAGTCTCTGGGTGACAGCCTCAGACCTGGACCTGCCAGGCTTGAGCAGCACAGCTAAGGGCTGATGTGGCTTTGGGGTTCTCACTGTAATCCACCAATGATCTCTGGATGCCAAGAGCCAAGGTGGTCTCAGGTACCAAGTTGAGAGGGTGTGTTTGAGACACTGTCACCAGATCCCAAACTTCTCCTCTTCCCTTGGAAATGCACTGTAGATCTTGTCCTCTTTGCTAGATGCCACCATCACACAGGATGCCAGGGAAAATCAGGATGCAGGATGTCCTTTACTCTGAGATCTCCCAGGGCTAACCATAGTTTGTGATAACCCCTAATGGAGTCCGTCTCAGAGCACAAGTCACTTCTTCCTGCTCCTTCATTCCATCATGGAATTCCCAGCTCCAGCTCCTTCCTGCTAGATACACCTTAATTCTCAATTACTAACTAATCTAACCTTCTCACAACAGTTCCCCCCTTTGCACAAAGCCAAAATTAACAAAATTTTGGTATTTGTGCACTTCAAACTAAACTAAAATTCTAACCCAAAATAACAAACAACCTACACTAACTCTATTCTATCTAACACTATCCTACTCTACCCTACACCAGGGATTTCAACTTTGAAAGGTAAAAAGATAAATACATTGAACAGTTACATAGTTCAAAGCATAAAGCAACAAGTAACAATGCAAAATTTCCAACAAAATCAACAGCAAATATGAAATATCAACACAAAAGTCAAAACAAACATAAAACATAACTCCTATTCTAATACAGAAATATCCTACCAACTAATAAATGCAAACCATTTTTGAAAATACATTTTAACACAACATTGCATAAGTCTTTACATCAAAATTAAAACAAAGCATTAAACTCCCTTATGCAAATTACATTTGAATGTTTGCAACTCAATTATATCAAAGTATTCACAGAATTTACATTTATACATACATATACATATGATACATACATACAATATATACATAATATATACATGTATGGTATAAATATATACATGTGTGTACACATAATGTATACATATCAAATATACTTATGTATGCCCTTTACATATATGCAATACTTACACTATAATACAATTTACAATATACACATACTATTTACACAACCATTTACATTATTTGTGATATGTGATCTGTAATATGTTATATTTTCTTCATGTAAAGCAATTTTGTTATGTTTGTTGTATCTGCTCTGTAATGTACATTAGTACCTTATCTTATCCTCTAATCTAATCTAATACCATATCTATTTCACTAAACTATTCTAAACTATCCCTAAGATATTAGTATATTAGTCTAGCTACAGCTACCTAAATAACTAGCTAATCTTTGTTAGTATTTACTTATCCTATAGCTAATTCCAATTTTGTTAGTATTTATACATTGTTTAATTCCAGAAGGAACACAAAGTATCCTAACATGTTTGTGTCGTATGTATCTGATGTGTTATGTTGTTTCTTTGCTATCTTGTGTTGCAACATGTTACTGATGGATGCATGATACCTACCAAAACTCCAGATCTCCTGCAGATCTCCCTTCTCCTTTGATGTCCATTCCTCTAGGAAATCCTCTCCTCTTCTCTCTGGTTTTCCTCTTCTCCTTTTCTCCATTGAAGTTCTTGATAGTTTTATGTGCAATGTTGGATGCATATGAGTATGTAATGATACTACATACATTACCCAAAATACTTCCAAACCATTTAATCCAAATTGTCCATGATTAATCCTCTTCTTTAAGAAAATCCTTGAAAATGAAGTTTTATCAGTTAAATTCATAAGTCCATCAATCTTAATACAAAGTCCATAAATCCTGAATCCTCTTCATCCATGTTCTCTTCCATCTGAACGTCCTCTTCCACTGGAATGGTTCTCTCCTTACTGAACTTTCTGCTTGCAGATTCTAATTGACTAAAGATCTAAAATTACACAATCTCTTCTTCTCCCCTTCCCCTTCCCCTTCCCCTT
>NC_058135.1:196569789-196668273 GCF_016433145.1 Gracilinanus agilis | reverse complement strand
CTTCTTCTTCTTCTTCTTCTTCTTCTTCTTCTTCTTCTTCTTCTTCTTCTTCTTCTTCTTCTTCTTCTTCTTCTTCTTCTTCTTCATTATTAACAATCTCTACAGTTTCATTATATATTCCATGTGCTAATTTAATGTGAGAACAATGATACCACGAATCTCTACCTAAAACTTTTACAGAAGATGGCAAAACTAATACAATTGCATAAGGACCTACCCAATTTTGTTCTGTTGCTGATGTTTTGGCAAAATTTTTCACATAGACCATATCACCTGGTTGAAAATTATGAAGAGAATAATCCAATGGACCAGATTGAATTAATACTCCCATATCTTGTAATTCTCTTAGCCTCTGCTGTAAAGCACTTAAATATGAAGCATATTATTTTCACAGGTATTTGTAAGAGATGTATTTTAATCAAATGAGATTTAGAGGAAATCATAGAAGACGAAATAGATAAATTTGATTATATGAAATTGAAAAGCTTCCACCCAAACAAAAGTAAACTATCTAGGTTAAAAAAGGCAGTGGTAATTTGCTGAAAAAAACACCTTCACATCAAATTTCTTTGATAATTATTTGGCATCTAAGACATAACATTATAAATGCATATATATATGTATGTGTGTGTCTATATATACATACATACAATATACATATTTACAAAAAATGAAAAATCATTCCATGATAGATAAATGATCAAAGGATAGAAATAGTTCTCAAAAGATGAATTTAAAACTATTAGCAATCATATGAATGAATTTTCCATATCATTAATAATAAGAAAAATGCAAATCAAAACTTGGAAATTTCACGTCAACTCCAGCAAAGTAGCAAAGATGACAGAACATGGTATAAGATGGGTAGTGGAAAGATAGGTAAATCAGCAAATAATAGGTTGAGCTATAATTTAGTATAAACATTTTGGGAAACAATTCAAAATTTTATAAATAAAGTGACTAAACTCTTCATATCTTTTGACCTAGAAATATTACTACTAAATATTTACCTGATGGAAATCATACATGTGAAAAAAGTCCCCACTTGAAACAAAATATTTATAGTGACACTTTTTGTGGTTGCAAAGAACTAGGGGAGAAAGTGGATAACCATTAATTGGCAAATGGTGAAATTAATCACTGTGCCTGAATTAAATGTTAATATGTCATGAGAAATAACAAATATGTTGGAGAGAAGCATGGAAAGGCAAAGGAAATGATGTAGTGGGAAATGAACAAAGCCAACAACAACAAAAATATGGCTACAGCAAAGCAAATGGCAAGAACAACACTCATGAGACAATTGAAAGGGAACGTTACAAAATTACAAAGAAGAGGAATGGCCTCAAAAAATTAACACTCACAATCTTAATTCCTTTGCAGAAGTGGAGGGACCATACTTGTGGAATACGCCATGTATTTTCAGACATTTTCAAGTTTTGCTCAGCTTTGCTAATGTTTTTTTTCTCTTCTGTTGATGTTTTCTTTAAAAACATTCTTTGTCATATGGGATAGCTCTCAATGGAATGGAGGCAAGGGATATGGTAAGAAGTGTAGATGGTACAAAAAGATTATAAATTAAGATTTAATTTTTGAAAGTTCAACAGGGTTAGTCTTTTTTTTTTAATCCTTGCCTTCCATCTTAGAATCAATACAGGATATTGGTTCCAAGACAGAAGAGTGGTAACAGCTAGGCAATGGGGATTAAGTGATTTGCCTGAGGTCACACAGCAGGGAAGTGTCTGAGGCAAGATTTGAACCCAGAACCTCCCAATTCTAGGCATGGCCCTCAATACACTGAGCCACTCAGCTGCCCCCTAATCTTTATATATACATATATTTAAGAGAAACATAGAGGAATTGAAGGTTGAAATGTAGATAGGTACCTCAGTAGTTTGAGAGTCAAGCCTAGAGATGGGAGGTCTTGGGTTCAAATCCGGCCTCAAACACTTCCCAGCTGTGTGACCCTGGGCAAGTCACTTGACCCCCATTGCTCACCCTTACCACTCTTCCAACTAGGAGCCAATACACAGAAGTTAAGAGTTTTAAAAAAATATCCGTTAGGGATCATTTTCCCTGTATAAATTCAAAATATTACACACAGTAAGTATGAAATGTTTGTCTTCCATATAGTAGGCACTTCATAAATGCTCACTGACTTTAAAAGATTTAAGAAGTTTGATCAACAGCACTTAGTACATGCTCATCTTGAACATAGTAAACAATTAGTAAATATTTGTTGATTTTTAAAAACTTAAGAATTCTAATCAATATAACCACAATTTTATAAGATCCATGATGTAATTCCAGAAGAGTGGCAATGGAATTAAAGTACAGAGTGACAAATTTTTGAATATCACCAATATGGTAATTTGTTTTACTTAATTATTAATATTTCTTATGAGGGTTTTGCTTTTTTTCCAATTGGAAGGGGGAAGGGAGAGAAAATAGAGTTTTTGTTCATTTAAAAAGAATATAAAATAAAAAAGAAATTAAGATATCTTAAAAATAATGGCACCAATAATTTATCAAATGCATATTTGAATTGCTATAAGGATAGAATAAAATTTGATACATACATACATATATACTTGCATATAAACATACATATGTGTAAATTGGCAACCTTTAAAGCCCAAAATGTTATGGTATAATAGCAATATAACTGAGCTTAAAGCTAGGAAGTCCTAAGTTCGAGTTCTGCCTCTGACACATATAGACTATCTAGCTCTAGGGAAATAATTTAATTTCTTAGTGCTACAAGCAATTCTCTATGACTACAAATTTTCAAGAGGGTGCCCACCTATATTTGTAGAAATTTTTTCAATTTATTTTTTTAGAATTCCTTGTATCAATGAAATCCCAAATCTAGTCCCTATTATTTAATTGCTTATTTTTGTTACTAAATTGAATTGGTCATTTTTTAATCCTTGTTGTTTGCTGCCTCTGTGACCTGGATTAAGTAATTAAACCCATTGTAGGCTCTATTTTCCTCATCTGTAAAATATTAAGGTTCAATGCAATGATTTCCTTTCTAGCTCTAAATCTAGGATCATATTATAGGCAACTTAATAATGAATGCTCATTCAATGAATTAATCCTATGAAAATAATTGATATCCAGTCCCTTCTATCCCTCTAAAAATGGTTTCCAAACTAGAAAAATCAGATCCAGTATCTGTAAATCTATTTACATTCAATCTTTATAATATGTATTTGATTTATACTTACAGACCTTTAATTATAGTTAGCATGGCCCCTCTGTTTCTCAAGTTTCCTTCTAGTTTATGGAAGACTTCAATATAGCCTCAAAAAAATCTGCTTCTCAACCATTTCCAAATGAGGAATACTGAACCTGGGTGAAAATGATAAAGAATATGAAGCATAAATCCAATAGTTTTCTTCTGGAGAATATCATCTTTGAAAGAAGAGAACCATATTGGAACAGGAGAGAGGGAGGAATGTGTTTTGAGTTTGGCATGCATTTGTTTTCAGAAATTTCCTTTAGTAAAAAGCCTGGCAATGGGATGTATCTAGAGAACCCAGAAATGAGTCCTTTAATCTAGGATGTTTGCTTAGTCATGAGCTAAACAAGTATATTTGGGCATTTTTTTTAAGCTGGGTTACAGACAGCCAGTCCAGTGAAGGTGGAATTGGGTGGATTAAGCTTTGTCATGATGCCATCTGAAGCAAGATGGCCAGAAGTTTAAGCTAAGTGGAATGAGTCATTGCTCAGCTACCAAAACCAGCTCAGCTATCCATTCAAAGTTTTCTAAATACTCAAGCCCAGAATTCACAGAATTCAGTAGAAAGCCCACTTCATTTCTCAGAAAGCAATAGTCAGGTTTTGTGTTTAATTCCATTTTCCCTCATTTTCATGTATCCCTTGTCAAGCTATGCTTCACAGAGAGTGCTTTTTTCTGCCTGGAAGGAGTTCATATATTAGTGAGTCAGAAGACAGGAAGGAAACCTTTCCTCCCTCTTCCCTTGCAAGATCTGGGTTTAAAATTCTGCATCAAAATTGCCTGTAAGTGGATGGGGGGACTGTGGGGATAGACACATAAACAGCAAAATGTAGCCTTGGCCAGAGGCCCCTTAGAAAGATATATCTCATGTTCCCTGATTGGCCTTCTCTCTAAATTATATCAAATTCAGCATAGCTCTAATTTTAGCATTCTTCTAAGTACCAAATTGCTTCATTCTGAGTGTTTTATAGCAGGGCTCTGATCCTGGAAAAACTGTGAAATCAGGAAGTCTGTCTTGGGGACCCTTTTATTTCTTGGTTTAGGAACTCTCTTCCCTTCCAAGTTCATCATTTTTTTTCTTTTTCCCTAAATAAATAACTAATTTTACTGCTTTCCTCTCCTCCACCCACACTTCATCCTCCTCAGTTCCTGAGGTGAAAATGTGTATCTTTTCATGGTAAATTAACATAAAACAAAATACCTTAGGAAATCTAATCAATCAATTATCAAGCATTTATTAAATGTCCATATTTTGAAAGGCACTTTGCTGAAACTTCAGGTACCTTGACAGGAGGGGGATAAATATTCTGGATGGGTGAGCCTTTCACATCATTCCTTTTCATAAAACTCATCAATTTTTGTAGTATTATATGTCTCTCTCCAAAAACTTCCTTCCTCAACTCCATCTCAAAGAATCTTTAGCTTCCATCAAGATTAATCAAAAATGAGCATCCCCAAGAAGGCCTTTCCTGAATCCCTCCTAAAGATATTACTATAAATTTCTTTTATCTGTGTACATGATATAGCTCATTTCTTTATTGTCAGCCATTAATATAGTAGGCATTTTTTAATCTTTTTGTTGTTTTTATTAATAGAATTTATCCATGTATCTCATCTCCACTCCCTTCTCCTCATCACAGAAGGCATCATCTAGGAGACATATGTGCAGCAGGCATCTAATAAATTCTTTAATTGGATTGAATTGCATTCCTCTTCTATAAGAGATGCTACATGTGCAGCCAAAGTGAACAGGACCATAGGAAGACTCTACTACATCTTATAATTTTTCAATAATAGAGGGAAGTCATTAAATACAAGTCCCTAATTAAATTTCCTATTTCTACCCTATTTATCAGTCAATCAACCCCCAAGATCAGCCCATTTATGTCCAGGTGCCTGGTAAAAATCCTTGTCACAGAACATTGTTAAATACTTTTTCAAACAGTTCATTTTTTTGAAGATCTGTTATCAGTAACAGTTGCATTCAGAAAGAAAAATCAGTAAGTTAATATTTAACTTAACTGCTTTTGGAACACAAATCAAAGGAAAAGAAAGTATAATATTTAAAAATCTTCAACTTCTGGGTTAAGATGGCTACAGAGTAGTTGCAGAATTTTTATATTCTCCACCACCAACCTATAAGATACCTCAAAAGAACAAAAAGACTAAGTTCAGATGAGTGAAGGGACTCCACAATAGGGCTCAGCATCGAATGTACATGGGATTTGGGCATTTCCATGCTATAAGGGGCTAAATTAGCTCCCACCAAAATGCAACCTGATCAAACCCTCACACATCCCACTTATGGGGCAGGATTCATAGCTAGTGGGGAACAACCTCTAAGTTCTAAGTTCTAAGAGGGGTTTGAGGAGAGGAAAAGAACATGAAATGTAACCATGGGAAAATGTTCTAAATAAAATAAATTAATCTAAAAATAAACAAATAAATAATGGGAATCTTCACATTTAATGTCTGGAAGTTCACAGTCATTTTCTAATTTGGTTACTAAGCAGTCCCAGCCCTTGGAAGAAGGGTCTAGAGAAGTGTTAAGAAGATTTGACTCCTGAACATTCAATTTATAGATATAATCATTTCTCTTTTCTTTCATACATTATACCAAGTAGAGTTCAATACTTTTCTATTCCTTTAGGGAAATGGACTGTACTTTTCCAGTTGTGACCAAATGATGTATTTTTGTTTGTTTTTAGAAACATTATCCCAATCTGTCTGAAATTCTGACCATATTGGAAAGCATGCAATTTGGAGAAGACCTAGATAAAAATATCCCTTTTGTCATTTGCTCCCTGGAACAAGTCAATCAGTCAATAAATAATAAGTGCCTACTACATGCCAAGCATTGTGCTAAGTGCTAGGAACTCAAAAAAAAATAAGACAGTCTCTATTCTGAAGAAGCTCACAATAAATCAAACAATAAACATTTATGAAACATTTACTAGGGGCAGCTCGGTGTCACAGTGAATAGATCCCTGGGACTGGAGCCTCGAAGGCCTGAGTTCAAATTTGATCTCAGATACTTACTAGTCTTTTAGCCCTGAGCAAGTCACTTAACTTTGTTTGTCCCAATTCCTCATTCATAAAATAAACTGGGTACTTGACACACAACTTTTGCAGATGACAAGAATGATTTCTCTGAGGCTCTAGTTCTTTTTGCTATAAAATGAAGAAGCTGAAAGGTTCTTAGCCTTTTTGTGTGTGACAAAAACCCCTTTGGCTTTCTAGTGAAGCCTACATACCCCTTTTCAGAATGATGTTTTTAAATACATAATGAGAAATTTATAGGAGTACAAAAGAAATCAATATTGAAATACAGTTATCAGAATATTTTTTTAATTATTAACTTCATTCTAGGAATCTCTGTTTTTGATCTAAGCCTATGACCTTGGCATCATTCTCATTTCTTCCCTCTTCCTCACTATCCTCCTTCTAGCTAGTCAATGCATCTTGCCAATTCTACCCTGATGACTAACATGTCAAATTATCCCATCTCTTCTTTCACAAGGTAATCTACTCTACTATGCTTTCCCCACCTGTGTTATTGTAGCAATCTCCTAATTTAAATACTTGCTTCAGCATCATCCTCATCTCATCCATTGCCTTTACAGTTACTTTTTTAAAAATGGAGCTAGGCTATAACACTCCATTATTTGAGAAAGGAGTAGTTCTATTGCCTTTGGAATAAAATGTAAACTTGTTTGCTTGAGCATTAAAGCCCTTTTTACAATCTGGCTCTAGCTCTTCTTTTTAGACCTATTCCAGATTCTCTGTTTGGTACCCTTGACTTTTCATCCCTAATGACCTACTTACTCTACTCCTGATGACCTTTTATCTCCTGTCTTAATGCCTCCTTGCCTTTTACATCACTGTCCCCCTAAGCCTAGAATGCACTATCTTCTCCTTTCTGCTTCTTAGCACCCTTGAAAGCTTAGCTAATAAGTCAATTCAAATAGGAAATATCTTTCCTGATCTCCTAAATATATTTTAAAATTTAAACCCTTACCTTCTGTCTTGGATTCAATACTGTGTACTGACTCCAAGCTAGAAGAATGGTAAGGGTAGGTAATGGGGGTCAAGTGACTTGCCCATGGTCACTCAGCTGGGAAGTGTCTGAGGCCAGATTTGAACCTAGGACCTCCCTTCTCTAGGTCTGGTTCTCATTCCACTGAGCTACCCAGATGCCCCCCTCCTAAATTTTTAAGTGTATAATGTTTTTATTGCTTAAATTATAAACTTCTCTCTCTAAATGTTGCATCCTCTCAGAATGTTAAATGTCTTGAGGGCAGGTCACTGTTCTTCCTTTCATCTTAACTTTGGGCTTAAAAGTAATAAGCATGTGTTATGTTCAAGATGATCTTTAGATTCTTGGAAAGTATTTTATCCTCTTTACATCCCACTTCCCAAGTCTCTGCTTTTCCTGTTCTCAACATTCCTCTTATTCCCTCTCACCTCAAACCATTTAACTTCTATGTCCCTCTATAATGGTTTAGTATTGTGACATGAAATGATCATATATATGAAACTGGAAGGGACTTCAGAAATCATTTTCGTCCAATATTTTCATTTTTAAAATGAATAAACTAATGTCTAGATACATTAGATGACTTGCCAAAGGTCACTCAAGTAGTGAATATCAGAAGACAGCTTGGAATCTGTGCTCTGAGAACAAAGCCTAGGCTTTTCCCATTATATTTTCTCCTATCTCTATATCTGCACAATTAATAATCCAAGTAATCCGTATTTAAACCAGCCAAATCCCATTACATCCTTTGAGCTCCCTAAAGATCACTTTTAAATAAAATCATTCCAAATTTGGACTGGCTCAGTAGCAGTATTAATTTAGATTATAATATGGCTCCTTGCAACATTCTTTTGCCTAAAGCTGTACAGTTATGAAATCAACCAATAATATTAGGTAATGTAAGGTAATAATTACTAACAACTCATCTTTCCTTTCCCCTTTGATATACAGCTTCTCCATATAAACTAAGTGGATATTTGATTTTGATTTGTGTTTATGAAGCTGCTGAGGTGGAAACAAAATGATGTCTGTGGCTGCCAGAGATACATGGGAATGGCTTGAATTTCTTCCCACTGAGAGAGGAAAAGAACATAATAAATTGTGCAAAGACACATTTATGAAAATTGGATGATATCTAAAGTGTGTGTGTTTCGTATCTTTCCACTGTGGTTGGAGATAACAAACCAAACAATGCCCACAAGATAAAATTGTTCCTCGGAAAAGATTGTTTAGGCCACTCAAAAACAACAACAACAAAATACAATACCATAATTCTTTGGGATTCAGGGTAAAGGAAATGGATACACAGGTTGTCATTTAAATCATTTCAGCAAGAATGTATTCAGTGTTGGCAGAGCACTGTTACTAAGAAAGTTCCTGTCTTCATAGGACTAAACAGTCTAATGGAGGAATAAAATCCACACCCAAATGAGTACAACGCAAACTCATAGTGGATATAAGTTAAGGTAGCTGCCATCAAAGTACTTTATGAGACTGATGAGTGAGTGGCATCATTATGATGAAGGAAGTGAAGTAGAACTGCTAAACATCTGTACAGTTACAGAACTTTAGTACAGTATTGAGAAAGTTCAGAAGAGAAGGAGGTTGGAGGGAAAAGATAATGATGTCCCTAGGATATCCAGTTCGGGAGGAAAGAAAATGACAGAGAGAAAGGAGGAGAGAGGCAAAAACTGAAAGGGAAGAAAAGAAAGAGAAGACAGTGAGAGAGACAGATCTGAAAATCATCTGCATAGAAATTACAATTGATCCAATGGGAACTGATGTGATCACCTAGAAGGATGAGATAGAGAGAGAAGAGAAGAAAGCCCAGAACAGACCCTTGAGAGACATCCATAATCAGTGATCATGGCTTAGATGAAGAGTCAGAAAAGGAAACTGAGAAAGATCCATCAGACAGGTAGGAGAAGAATAAGCTGAACACAATGTAAAAACCAGAGAGAAAAGAAGAGGGTGATCAGACTGCAGAGACGCTAGTGGACAAATTATCCATGGTAGGTAGACATAAATTGGTTGAGATTTGTATTGCTGAAATACTCACACCAATGCGGCACAAATCTATCCAAATACTTGATTATCTTTAGTATATGTTTAGATTATTTCAAATACAGAAGCTATTTGATTAGTAGACAGAGGGTAAGCTTTGGAGTCAGAAACATCAGTTTTCAACGTCTCAGTTCCTACCTCTTTCAGTTCTCTTACTTCTAAAGCTGGATGGCTAAAGACAAATCACTTAATTCATCCGTACTCCCTTGGAAGCAACTAACTTGTAGATCAATTTTAGAGTATCTGTAGAGAAAGTACCTCCTATCAGTGAACATTCACAAAATCAAACGTCCTTGTGACAACTACTCCAGAGTATACTTTATAACCTTTTGCACATCAGGATTAAAAAGCAATAGCTCTGGAAGGTAGTCAGACTCAAATAGAAATGAAGACCACTAATCTGTACATAAGGATCCCTGCAGACCACACATCTGACACCTCTGCTATAAGCCAACTGGACTTTAATTTAGTGTTACCTTCTCTTAGCTCTCTCCTCTTAGCCTCTATCTCTGTAAAAGTAATGGTGCTAACGACTAGGAAAACAGGGTGGGAAGAAAACACTTAAATGGACTCCCACTTCCCTAGGGTTCTGCCATTTCATTCTCACCTAAGAAGGTGGGAAGTAGACCATCCCACTTTCTTACCTCCTCAAATGCATGCTCAGAAATGAGTCTCTAAAGAGGCCCAGCTGGAAAACACAAGTTGAAATTCTGACAAAAGTAATTGTCTCTGCTTGGTCACTCTTGAGGTTTCCTTGACAGAGATTAAATCAGGCCTTTTATCTTCTCCACAAGAGCACTACTGTTTGTGCATTCATCACTTCAGTCAGAATGGATTGAAACTAGCCAAACATAGCTTTCTCCAAACACCTCACAAGGGATTTTTAGGAATTGTTACAGAGTAAATAGGAAAAGCCTCCATCCTAAGAGCTGAGGAGCCCAGTTCTTGCCATGCCTGCTATTTACAAACTCTTTGACCTTGAACAAGTCACTTAATCCTCAGGAGGTTGCAAAGAGGAAAAGATCCTGTGTCAGAATCTAGTTCAAAACCCTGGCTTGTCTCCTTGTTTCCTGGGTGACCCCTCTGGACCTCAGCTTCCTCATCTGCAAAGTGAAGGCATTGGATTAGTTAACCCCTACAGTCCCTTCCAGCTCTGGAGCCATGATCCTTTCCCCCTCTTCATTCTGCTGTCTTCCCTCTACTAATTATTTCCGATTTATGCCATACATAACTTGTATGTGCCTACTTGGTTTTGTCTCACCCATTAAATTGTGAGTTCTACAAGGGAAAAGACTGTCTTTAACCTTTCATTGTATCCTCAGCATCTGATATAGTTTCTCATGTATTTATTTATTGCTTACTAAATTTTTATGGACTGACTGATCCTACCCCTAAAAAAAACAGAGAAAATATATTCAATTCGATATACTTTCAATTCAATATTTTCTTAATTGAAACTCAATTAATTAAAGCTATTTTTAATTAATAAATTAAGATGTAATCTTATATTTAGGATTCACAATAAATCTGTAAGGTAGATAGTGGAGGTATTATTATTCTCATTTTACCAGTGGGTAAACTGATATTCGGAGAGTTTATGTGACTGTCACATAGCTAAGTTGGATTTGAACTTAAATTCTAACTCCAAGTCAGTTTCCAAAGCCAACCCCTCCATTTCATTGACTAGAAAACTGAGGCCCAGAAAAATAAAGTAACAGTTTTCCAAATATCGCCCAGGTCAAAAGTAGGAGACCTAGTATTGAATTCAAATCCTTACATCTAAGTCCAGCATTCTTTCCATTGGAGCAGGATTCTATCCATATCTTTGTGGTAGTCAGATACTTCTGCCTCTACTTTTTAAAAATTTTTCTGTCTTCCAGTCTATCATTAGTCATTGTGTTTGGGGGTTAGAAGAAATCAGTGGGAAAATTATGGACTTAGTGCATTTCCCTGTTCTCCAGAAAGGGGTGGGGATAAGTATTTATATAGCACCTACTATGTGCCAGGGACTGTGCTGAGCACTTTTCCTCCTCATTTGATCCTCACAACCATCCAGTGAGGTAGGTGTTATTATTATTCCCATATTGTTCAGTCATTTTTCAGTAGTGTCCAGCTCTATGTTGAACCCACTTGTGGTTTTGTTTTTGTTGTTTTTGTTGTCTTTTTTTTTGCAAAGATTCTAAAGTGGTTTTCCATTTCCTTCCCCAGCTCATTTTAGAGTAGAGGAAATTGAGGTAAACAGGGTTATGTGACTTATCTACAGTCACAACAACTAATGCACCTTTGGCCAGATTTAAACTCATGTTCTTGATGCCACACTCAATGCTATATCTACTTTGCCACCTACCTGATACTTGAGTTTTGATAGATCTCTCCATGAAAATATAAATCCTTATAATCATATCATACAAATATCTGTGCATCACTGAGGTACAGTATTGATCTCTCACTATTCTTGGATCTAAAGATCCACAAGCTTTACCATCTTCCCTTTGGATGTCCCCACTGTTAGGTGATATTTGACATGTTGGTAATTGCAGCCATTCATCCATTCATCTGCCCCAACTGCCATAGAGAATATGCCCAAATTCTAGTTTCCTGAGCTCTCTACCTTAAGACAATTCTCAACTTTTCTTTCTCCATCTATCCCATTCGGGCACTCAACACTGTTCCAGATACATTGTTCTATTGTTCTATAGTGTCATACAAGTGTGCGCTTGTAGTTGTCTTTTAAATCTGCTTAACTGTTTTTTGTGTGTTTAATCTTTGATTTTTCTTGATTAAATGAATGAAAATAAAGCATTCGTTAAATTTCTACTCTGTTTCAGACACTCGGTACAAAATTGAAATAGTTTCTACCTTCAAAGAGCTTATATTCAAACAGGGGAAATGTCTCACATATAAGGAAGACCTACTTTGGATGGGAATTTTGGTCTGTGGAGGTACAGAAGAGGTTTTTCATAAAGGCAGTGGATTACATGCCCTTTCAAGAAGCAGTGCTAGTATCTATTGGATTATTATGATGAAAGCATATGAAATAGTATGTGCATACAATATGGCAGATAGAAAGATCACCGAATTAGCTGGATAACTGGGAGGTGAATTGTGATTTGGTTTGGGGCTAGCTAAACATAATGGGCAAGGCAAATCACTTACTCGTGAACCAAACCAGATTACTTCTACAGTGAAATGTCCAAACCTGATTCTATTTACTGCCCAGAATCTTGGAACCAGATTTCTGGTTATCTGGTATGGAAGATGCTGGGTTAAAGAAGGCCCATAGCAAAGCATGTGTCAAGATGACCATGGTAGGTGGCTGGCAGGAATGTGAAACATGATCTCTGCTCTGGAGTTGGCTTCATCTAGATCTTCATTCTAAACATCTCTGTAATTTCCTTGTCCCTACTCTTACTCCCAGGTCCAATTTTTGCTATAAAGAAATCATGTCATGAGTTTAGAACCAAACTAAACTGCCTCAACTTCATTCCTTTTAAAATTTTCACTATGCTTTGTAGACATCCATTAAAGCATTCTCCCATCCTGTATATTATCATTGCAAATACTTATTTCATTATCATGTAAACTCAGAGGAAAGAGAACTCCACAATTTGCAGTCTCCTAGCATGACGTGATTTACCTTTTAAACAGCATCAATTCTTGATTGATTGAATCAGTTCTAAAGTCCTTTCTCTATAAGAAATAAAATAACAGCAAGTGATATATAGAAGCAATGCACTTGAATTATTGGGGAATGGTTCAGTTTCCAGAGAGGCTGGCCCAGTAAGTATTGTAAGCATGATATTCAAGTTGAATTTCACGTTCAGTCCCCAAACATTAATCTATCATGATTCCTCTCTCCTCCACCTCCTTCATTTATTGATTTTAAAAAAGTCTATTGTACAACAAAACAAAATCATGATAAATGCTCCCAAGTTAACAAGTTCCCTGTAGCATCACACTATTGTAGGCATGAAAAATAAGAAATATGAGAGTGATATCATTTAAGGCCTTGAGTTAGACTTCATTTCAGGGGTATTTCGCTGTCTCCTACCAATGTGATGTGCATTCTGATAAGTTCTGCAGTAAGGGTTGTTATGTTAGTGCCACAGTCAATCTGTGGAAGCAGAGAACAAAGTGTAGGACTTTCCAAAATACATATTTGGAATAACTACAATAGAATTAAATTTGTATCTCACTTTTCCATTCATTACTCACTTAACCACACTTAACAAAAGTGGGAGATTCTTGGCTCACTAACTATATCAATGACATGTAAAGTCAACAAGGCTGTATTCAATTATTTTATTGGCTTAGTTTAATTGATATTTCAGCCATTCCTGTTCCTTTCAATATGTGGAGATCATGTGCAACCTTGGCACCAGAGCATTAAATTGACCCAATGGTCTAGTTACACCCGACTGCTCTATCTTCTTATTTTGAGAATAGGAACCCCACCATCTACATTGGTTAATTGTCTCAAACAAAATTATTCTAAAGCAGAGTTCAAGGCTCTAAAGCACATGAATTTTCAAGCACTCAGTTCAGTGCTCTCTTCCAAAGTCCAGGAAGCTAGTTTCTCCTTTAGTACAACCTGTAGAGGAAATCAACAGTTCTGTCAAAAAGTAATATGGCAGAACTCAAAGCCATTCATTTCAATTCAACAAGCATTCATCAATATTCTATTATCTTCTAAGCATTGTAATATGAGGTATAGCATCCTAATATTGATCTCATAATATAACCCCTCATATGGATATGTATCTATCTGGGCAGGCTGACTTTCCCCATCCTATCCATATATTGGTAGGTTTAGGTTCCCAGAGAAAGAGACCATGATTACACAATTGAGTCTAAACCCCGTTCAGGGTTTTAGAATGTAAAATGGTAATTTTGTCGAATAAATAAGGTTAATGAACAATTTTACAAGAGGTAACCCCTATTGTGGAAGAATACCTTCTGCTTACTCATCATTAGATCTCTTAAGCCCCCACTGGTGTGCTTCATTTACACAAAACCAGCTATTCATAATGAAGACAACCATTGAATCTCAAACATAACCATTTACTTAACAATAAGGAAAAATAATAATACATCACAGATAATACATAGGCAAATGCAGAAATAGTCAGAATAGCACAGTTCACACATAAACTTGTGTTCTACTGTCTCATTGATGCCCTTAGTAGCTATTAGAGAGGGCAGACATATGCTTAAGAGAAACTTGACAAGGAAATACATGAATGGGGAAAATGTTTATTCAGGATTAGGTAATTCTGGACTTCCATGTCATTAGCCTCTTCAATACCATCTGCACCACAGGAAGCCGTCTCTGTGCCAACTCTGCTCTTACTTGCTCTTAATATTCTTCCTCTAGGCAAATCCTCTTCTGTTTCACATTCTCAAAATAATGAAGCATTGGCATGCTCTTTTACTTTACCTTTACAGGGTTAATGAAGAAGTAATTTGCTATTTTGTTGACTTGAAGCCCCCCTTAAGTCAGAGAACTGCAAAACTCATCAGGCTGATGCTTTCTGAGAAATGCAGATGAATCCAGTCAGTTCTTGACTACCTAGAGTATTGCATTTTTTAATAATTCTCAGACAGACCATCTATTAGATAGCTGCAAGACCATTTTGTCTTTTTCTTATTTTCCTGAGAGGGAAGGAGAGAGTAAAAGACACATCTGAAAGCATTTACCTCTCATGTTATAGATGATGGTAACAGGAAATTCAATTTTCTTCCAATAAAAATCAGCTTTTCTCTGACTAATCAGAAAATAGCAGATTAAGACTTCTCATCAGTTCTCTCTCTTTTTGCCAGGTTCTTCATAGCTCCCTCAAAGCTGACTTTTCCACCCCCTTTGTAGTCATGATTCTCTTTTTTGAGTTCTCTTAACCTTACCATTCTTAACTACACCAACAAGGTTCTTTACCACTTTCAATAGTTCAGATCAGTGCTTCCTGTCCTCAGTGAATAACCTTTCTCTTTTCCTGTTAGTTATAATGTCAGTATTTAAAATTTAATCATCCCCATCTTCAAAGAGATTGTAATTTGTCATTTAGTGAGTTTTTATTTCTTAAACTTTAAAAAGTTACATGCAAATAAGCTGAGGGAAAATAGTTCTCTGTAGCCTTCATCATTTCTGAGAACTCAACTTAGCCAGCAACATTCTGTGTCTCTGAAAACACCATTTGTCAGGATTGGAATTTTATAACATTTTATTAAATAAAATTATTTTCCTTCCTCCTTTTAGCCTCCATATTATTCACCTATGAAAAGAACATCAAATTGTGGTATTTATATGGTCATTTAAGCCTTTTTTTATACAAAAGTCAATGTTTTTGCCCTTTATGGCATATGAACTACCAGCCTCATATCTGAAAACTATTTACATGTGATTTTTAATATTTATTAAACAAAAGTAAAAGAAATCAATTTCACATGGATAGAAGTTTTCTTTTTTAAAAATGGGTTTGGTGTCAGCTAGCTATTTGAAGGAATAGAGCCAGGTCTAGAGATAAAATGTATTAAGTTCAAACTTGGCCTTTGACTCTTCCTAGCTGTGTGACCCTGGGCAAGCCACTTAACCTTAATTGCCTACCCTTTACTGCTCTTCTGCCTTGGAACCAAAATTTAGTTTCAATTCTAAGACAGAAGGTAAAGATTTTTTTTAAAAAATTGAGATTTGAGTCAACTGAGAGTTCAATTTGTTATGTGAAATGGCAGGCTCTCTTTCTAGATAGAGTATAGATATGTATATATTTATAATGTACATATGTCTGTAGAAGTATATGTGTATATGTATGCATATCAAATAACATGACCTTGAATTGCATTAAAAGAGACATAATTTTCAAGCATAAGAAGGTGATATTCCTCATAGAATCTCACATGAAGTCTTACGTTGAGTTCTGGAAACTACAATTTAAGAAGGATATGGATCAGGTATGGAACGCAAAGCAGAGGACAATTAGAATGGTTAAAGGATTTGAATCCAGCAGACACATCGAGCTCAAGGTAACTGGGGGTATTTGGTGTAAAGAAGATTCTGAAAGGACATGACAGCTATGTTTAAGTAGTAGAACATCTCTCACATGGAAGAATAATTAGATTTATTCTGTTTGGACTCAAAGGAGAGATTCCAGAGTTGTTGGGAAATGGAACAAGGAGACAAATTTAGACTTGATATTTTGGGGGGAAAAACCCAACTCTTCTAACAATTAGAGTTGAACAAAAGTGGAAAGGCCTGCCTCAAGAGGGTAGGTTCTTGCTCGTTAGAAGTTTTCCAATACAGACCAGATGAACACTTTTGTGGTATATTGCAGGGAAGGAGGGTTCCCCCACTGAGGCCCTTCCAATTCCTCAAATCTGTGATTCCATGAACTCAAAGAATATAAATCCTAAACAATCTTAGGTCAAACAAAAGTAAATCACATTGTACTGAAGGGCTCTCCTGATTACAATGGTGGAAATGTCACTTAATCTCTATCTGCCTCAGTTTCTTCAACTTTAAGTGGAGATAATAGTACCTAAATAGCATTTATAAAGTCCTTAGTACAGTGTCTGAAACAAAGTATGCAGTTAATAAATACTTGACCTTGTCCCCTAATAAGGTCCTAATGAAACTGGAACTATCCACAAAAAGTCCAGCCCAATGAGCAAACATCTAAGGGAGTGATGGTGGAGACAGGTGTGACAGTTCTGAACTGTAGTGTCAAATTCTTCTCTACTGCTGACTCTAATACTTGCTTATTACATGATTTGGGACTATATAAGATTACAGAGTTCTAGACTTATTTCAAATGTTGCCTCAAATATTTGCTAGCTTCATGACCATCAATGAATCACTTAAATTAATCTGTAAAATGGAGAAAATAATATCCGTCAATTATCCCCTGTCATAATGTTGTAAGGTTTAAATGGCATAATTTATTGTAATGTAAGCTTCAAATGAAATGACATATACCAAGCGTTTTGAAATTTGAAAGTGTTAAATATCAGCCATTAATTATTGGTTATTGATTCTTGAACTATTTGTTACAACCTTGGGATAGTCACATAATCTCTATCTGCCTTAGTTTCTTCAAGTGTAAAATGGTGAAATGGGGATAATAATAGCACCTCTCTCACAAGGTTATTGTGAGAACCAAATGGGATAGTATTTAATAAAGCACTTAGCAGAATGACTGGCCCACAGTAGGCAACTAATAAATGCTTGTTCCCTTTCTCTTTTCTCCCCATCCCACAATTTTCTTCTAACATCTCTGCTGATGATATTTTGACTTGAACATTATAACTTGAACTTCCTTCCTTCATTTATTCACTGTTTTTAATTACAACCCTATTTCATACCCTCCTCTATTTATATAAGCAGATTAAAGCTGCTACATTTTAATGAAAGGAGGAAACATATTTTTTAAAATTTATTTAATTAATTTAGAATATTTTCCATGGTTACATGATTCATGTTTTCCTTCCCCTCTTCCCTTCCCCCTTCCATAGCCAACAAGTAATTCCACTGGGGGAAACGTATTTTTAAGAGAGCAAACAAACTAAAGTTGAAGGTTTTAGGTAGTACTCCAATGGATTAAATTAATTTTGTTTCAACATACTTTGAACTGTGTCATTATCATTGTCAAATACAATTAAGTAATGTCATGCATTGATATATTAGGAGTAGGACAGAACTGAAGACCAATATTCAAAATATTCTGTCATCATACTAATGAAGGCATTTCCTTTGATGATACATAGTCCATCAATCAAGGAAGCAAGCATTTATTAAGTAACTTCTATGTGCTAGCCACAATCCCCATCCCCAACTAATTTAACTTAAAATAGGATATTCTACAAGCCAGGAGCTCTCTTTGCTTTATCTTTTGGGGTTTTTTATCTTAATTTCGGTCCTATAAACAATACTAAATATCAATAACAAGGCAGAAGAGTAGTAAAGGCTAGGCAATTGAGATTAAGTGACTTACCCAGGGTCACACAGCAAGGAAGTGTCTAAGGCCAAATTTGAGACTATGACACCCCATCTCTAGGTCTGACTTTCTATCTACCAAGCCATCTACCTTCCCTGCTTTGCTTTTTCTTGACATCACAATGTAATTCTTGAAGCACATAGGGTACCCCACAATTATGCCTCCATCACAAAACATATCTTCCTTTTCACCCACATATTACTTAGATAATATCCATTATTCTCTTTCATAATTCCTGTTTGTAATATGGGGTAGCCTGTTCATGCCCACTTACTATAAACCACTCTAATGCCCTTTGAATTGCATGCATTTTTACTTCACTGGGGAGAAGAGTTTACTAAAATTCAAAGATATACAAAAGCATCAGAAGAATATTGATATTTTTCAAATTCAATTTTATTTTAGGGAGGATCACTAAAGGAACTTTGGATTTTCTGTAAGAGTTCTTTACTACAGGTCTAGATTTTAGGAGCTTCAATGAACTTAGATGAGAAAAATTATCTCATTTCAACCTAACTGGTGTCCTTTGTAATCTTGCACATTTATTAAATTTATCTAACTCCTTTATTCTGAGAAGAGTTAAACAGGCTTCACGAGACTTCTAAAGCAGTCATTGAAGGAAGGTCTCATTTAGGTAAACTAGCACAATCTCCTCATTTAATTCAATTCTGAACTCAACTCATGGGTAAACTATATAGTTTGTCCAACCAATAGTAGGTCATACTTTATACAAAACAGATATATTCTTTATTCTCTTCATTTTTCCAATGTGGAGAGGAAGGCCAAATACTGTGGAGCATTTATGGATCTCAGCTAGGAAGCTCTGCAACATTCTGTTTTGCAGTTACCACATATCATCCACAAACAGGAGTATCTAAAAGAACTTACCATTTATTGAGAATCCCGCCCAATTTAGATTCTAAGTTGGATCTTATCTATGACAATAGTGAAGAACTTTATTGAACCTGTGTCTACTCTCTCTGTTTAGTACATCATCCATTAATAATCCCATGGTCATTGAGTATAGTTACCTTTGTTGATGCAGTACATCTTTCAAAATTTTGACTTATAGCTGGGGGGCATATTATAGGGAGAGAACCTTTAAAGATAATTTTCTACTCTACCATATCAAGTGTCTTTCCTGTAGCCAACCAGCAGTAATCACAGTGGGTTCTTGTATTGTTCACATCATTCAGCCAATTATATGATGAAAAGAAATCTTACTTTAATTTTTAACCAATAAAGCTTTGGAAGTTTCCTCATAGATTGCAAAATAAGTATATAGATTGGTAGTTACATTATCTTCTGTCCCTTTCTTTTTAGAGGTATGAGATTTATGTCCTCTGTGTCATTCATATCTTCATTTCCCTCTGATATGTTGTTAAATCAATTTGTCAATGCCTTCAAAATTACTCCACTTCCACTACAGGTCTCTTGTACATAACCTACACATGGTCTATATGTACTTGATCTAATTGAGCTTCTTTTCCCATCTTTCCAATACCATTTTAATAAAGTCCTTTAGAAACATATTTGAGACTTTGAAATCACTGTGCACATGTAATAACACCACTTCCTTGGCATCAAAAAGTTTGTTTAACTATCTTGGTAATTTTTTTCCATCTTTTTTTCTTTTTTTGTTATCTGCTTCCTACTTTTGTCTTTAAATGTCCTCAAAGTGACTTTGTTTATCCAAGTTTCAAACAAAGTGTTTTGGGACATTTTTTTACCCCTTGTTCAACTACATCTCACTGTTTTGTGAGGCAAAACAACTCATCCTGGGTTATATATATATATATATANAATATCACCTACTTTAAAGGGTTGTTTGGCACATAGTAGGTGCTTAATAAATGCCTCCTTCCTTCCCACTCAAAATAATCAGAATAAATTAAAAAGGGGAACTGGAAGAATATGGAAAAAATGTAAGAAACAATTGGTTTTTATGCTGTTTATAGGTGAGATTTTTCTGACTACATCAAGTCCTTGAATACTGCAAAACTAAAGCAAGCTTACAACCACTCACAAGAGTCCTGCCAAACAATTTACATAAGGAAAAGCAGATGGAAGAAGAATGTTTTGCTCAAACTATTATAAATGGCTGGATAGATAGCTCATTGCAGCCGCCCATTATTGTCTGTGGGTATATGTATATATAAAAACCCAAATGTGTATATATGTATGTGTATATATGTGTGTATATATATATGTGTGTGTGTGTGTATATGTATATATACATATATATATGTGTGCATGCATTTTTCTAAATCAGTATTGCTTTTATTTGCGATGTCTCATCAAATATGTCTTAACTGTTTGCTGACTCACTGTTTTTAGTCCCATTTAGACTTGTCTTTTTAAAGAAAAATTTAAATGCATCCCAAAGATAAACATAAAAGAAAAGGACCTATTTGCATAAAAATATTCATAACACTTGTTTGTGGAAGAAAGAACTGGAAACTGAGGAGATGTCCATTAATTGAGAAATGGCAGAACAAGTTGTGGTATATGATTATAATAGAATACTATTGTGTTGTAAGAAATGATAACCAAAATTACCATCAAAAATAAACACCAGAAAAACTTATTTGAAGCGATACAAAGTTAAGTAAGCAGATCCAGGAGAATGTTGTGCACACTAACAGTATGATAATCAAATGTGAATGACTTAACTGTAATTGGCAATGCAAGGATCCAGGATATCTTCAAGGTACTTGTGATGAAAAATGCTCTCCACTACTATTACTATATAAGGAACTAACAAATTCTGACTATAGACTAAAGAATGCCATTCTTCATTTTATTTTCTCCAGTAATTTTTCTCTAGTATAAGCAATATTGTATATTCTTTCACAACATGATCAACATAGAAATGTGTATTTAATAACACACATATAACCCGTGTCACATTATCTGACATCTTAATATGGAGGCAGGCATGGGAAGGGAGGAAAAATCATGGATCACAAAATGTCAGATAATGTTATTGAAAATTGTATCTACATGTAATCTGGAAAAATATTTAAGACAACTTTGAAAAGATACATTCATATCAGTTAAACTTTTCTCTGCAATTATTGCAGTTAGTGTCATTACCCCTTCCTTAATCTATATTTTCCGTTTTTGGTATCAATAACTTGTTCAAAAAGGTCATATTGATATTGTTTTCATTGGATTCATTTTTTTCATTTCTATTATTTCTTCTAGCTTGCTATTCATTTTTATCATTGTTCTAACAAGTCAACGAACTGATCATATAGCAAATTGATTTAGGAATGGACCAACATCAATATGAAATTTCCTCTCCATTAAAATATTATCAACTTAAAGTTTTGTTAAATTGTTCACTGTATTTTGTCCATTGTCTTGTGATTCTTTTCTTCAATAAAATATTTGTGACCTATTTATTTAAGGTTTATGTATAATCTATAAGTCTAAAAGCCTCTCTCTTTTCCTTATTCCAGAACTATATTTTTCAACATATTTTCTTGCCTTCTTTTTGCCTAGAAAACCCTGTGTATCAAATTATATATTGACTGAATTTGCAGTCTTTTCATACTCTTTGCAGAGTTTATTTGTACCTTCATTTTCTACCATCAATTAGTGCATGAGTTAAAATTATTTTCATGATAGTCTTTGTGAAAATGATTTTCATAAGCATGCAAGACAACATGATCAAATTTCCAATTATGACCTTCAGAATCTTGATCAAATCCATTTTCCAGTATATCATTATAGAATTAGACCTGGAAGGGACCTCTGAGGTTACTGAGACAAAGTTTAGTCTAGATATGAAGAAACTGAGATTCAAAGGCATTATGTGAGTTGCTCAGAGTTAAAGCTAGTAAAATGCTTGAGTGAGATTTGAATTTTTGTCTTCCTAACTCCAACTCAAAGACTTTACTCGCAATAGCAGGTTTTTATTATCTCCATGGAGAACCTGTTAGTCATCCCTCCATTTATCTGAAGCTTCCTTCTTTTCTTTAGCTTACTTTATCCTAGAATGTCAGGACTGATAGGATTCAATTCTTCCAAATGTATTTTCACAAGATTCATGCATTTTATAATACTCAAGGCATAATTTAATTTTACAGACAGTCTCAAATTGGTAATTCTTGGTACCTTCTGCGATATTTTCTTCCACTCTGTAATGACCAGCGTAGAAGCAGAAATGAGTTGTCTATACAAAACTAAAGGCCAATTCTCCCTTTCATAGGTTGCTATATTCAAAGAATTAATCACTCAATATAGTGGAACCTTGAGACATTAAGTCATGAGAAATTTGAGATATGAGCAGTCACATTCAGGATTTTTTGCTTTAAGACACAAGCAGATATTTGAATCACGAGCTTCCACCAACCTCCACTAGATAGCCTGCAGAACATTTGGTTTTTCATAAGTTACACAAGGCTGTTTCGTTTTGTTCAGCATTTATCTGTCCATGCAAGCAAGTATTGAGTTGATTTTGCTAGATGTTGATGAACCTTCTCAAGAAGTACAGAGAGGAACTGACAATGGAGGAATTGAAGGAGTTACAGCAGCAGCATATGGAGGCTTTGCAGGAAATTAGTGGGGAGAAGCCCGAGGTGGATGAGGTAATCAGCACAAGTGAGATTAAGGAAATATTGAGGATTTGGGGGAAAATTAAATAGTTTATTGAAAAGACACACCCAGAAAAAGTTGCAACAGGTCATGGGTTGGAGCTGTGTAACAATACTTGTTTCACACATTATCGAAATGTTCTAAAAGGGACGAAGGAAAAAACTTCCATGGAAAGAGTTTTTGGGGCCAAAAGGGATTACTTGCATTTGCATTCATTTAAGTGGGGAGATTCAACTTGACACATGAGCAAACTGAATTACAAGCTTGGCACGGAACAAACTCGTGTGTCAAGATACCACTGTATTATCGTCTTTTACAATATTTGAACATGGAAATGTATATTGTACAATAACACATGTATAACTTACATGATGTTGCCTGCCATCTTGAGGAATGGGGAGAGAGGGAGAGAATATTGATTGCAAAATATCAGAAAATTATTAAAAATCATATCAACATGTAATCAGAAAAAATAATTAATAATAAAGGGATGTATCACCAAGTGGCTGACTTTCTAGCAATGAGCATCTTCCTAGTTAGTTTAGGTTGGCTCTCAACAATGAGTCACAGTTTATCACTAGGATCCCATCTGAATATTTTCTGAATGAAAAATCATGATAGAAGTTACACTCCACTAATCTGTTTTTTAAGAACCCACCTTGATGAGTCTTCAAATGTAGGACCTTGTGGAGTGACTGTAGGGACGGAAGAATAGGTCCTAGGAAAAATATGCCTAGAACATTCCCTAGATAGTCTTTAAAGCAAGGATTGTCAATTTGAGGTCTATTGCCTTGGTTTACAAAAATATTTTGATAACCATATCTTAATAATAATAGTTCCCAATGGGAATCCTTTGTATTCTAAGGGAATGAATTTTAAAATGTTATTTTTTTCTTCTTAAAAAGAGTCCTTAGGTTTCAGTAGTCTTCCAAAGGGGTTTACAACACAAAAAATGTTAAGAATCCCCATCTTAAAGGGTCTTTTTAACCAGGACTCAAATAGGAAAGGTCAGTTTCTTCAAGGTCTACTTTCTTCAAAGTTTTCAAGGCCTACATTATTCAGGAGTCTATATTTTACTAGAATTCAATGAAAATCAGATACATTATAACAGATTTGAAGAAAAAAATAAAAAGCTTATTAGCAGATAGGCCAGTCATATATTCAGGGTGTATTGGGCTGCCTAAGTGAGAAGATAATCTTTAGTGAAAACCAGTCAAAAATAAAAATAGTGATAAAAATATAAATTTTCTTGTATTTCTAATGAATGCAGGAAACAGAACAATGGAATTCATTAGTAAGTGGAAAGGTAATTTAGGAAGGACTTCTGAGGCTTTGACATAGGGCATGAGAATTTAGAAATTGAGAGACTGGCAAACATTTAATACGCATACACCTTTACTAACACTGAAGTCAGTATAGTAACCATTCCACTAAACTTGTCCTAATTACTTGCATTATTTTCATATTAAAAATTATAAAGTTGATTTGAGGGCTCATTTTAACTTCTTTTCTCTGGTATGACTCATATTGCTTTCCTTTAGAGTCAAAATTACTAGTTACTCTACCATGTTAGTAAGTACTTGTGAGATAATAATTTTTAAAATTTTGGCTTTGGAACATTTGGAAAGGAAGAAATGGACAAAAGAATGAGCTTCAATTTGGATATGAGTTAATTTGGGATAAAGAACAATAGCTCATCATGAACAAGACACAACCTATCAGAACTTGTAAACAATTCTTTCTAAGGTTTTTGATTGTCTCATTCATTTAATACACATTTTCTAAGTACCTTTTTGCAAAGCATTGGAATTTCAAAGACAAAACAAATAAAATCCACGCATTTGTGGAGTTTACATCCTACTGATACATACAAATTTTACATTTATATCTGAGAGGGGAAAATCTCACTGACCTCAAAAAATTAATTCTTTTTCATATTGTGCGGCATATGGAGATTTCTTAGAGCAAATTATGAAATAATGTAATAATACAATGATGAAACAATGAAGTCACAGGAGAGGGTTTGGTTTCTACAGAAGTTTTACAATGTGTGATGACCTAGTCTGGGACCAATACAGATTCATAGCAACCCGCTTACATTTTACTGATGAGAGAGAGGTTTTCTATGTGAGATGGACATCAATTGTCCACTAAGGTCCTACTACTCTCCTGTGACCATAACAGACATCTTCTACTACAAATGAGTTAATCAAAGCCTTGAATTTATGATACCAATTCCAAGCCATTGACAAGCCTACATTTCCCTTTATGGTTATTATTCACTGAACTGTGCAAAGAGTCAAAACAAAAAGGAGATATTAGTAAGAAATGAACTAAGCCTCAAATCTCATTTCACTCTCCTTTCATTTCTGACTGTGGTTCACATGAAAGGCTTGGTCTAGATGAGCAACGTGGTATAATGGAAAATCTGCTATATTTGGAGTCAAAGAATAAGGGTTTGAAGCCTGAACTCTGCCACTTGCTAGCTAGGTGATCTTGGGCAGCTCTTATTCTGGCCTCAGTTTTGTCATCTAGAAAAGAAGAGGATTGCACTAGCTGGCTGAACTAGATGATCCTATGGTTTGCCCAACTGAAGAAATCAGCCATGCAGAAAAGATTTCAAAGGAGAAAAAAGGATGTGTAGCACGAAATTATGAAACTATTTGATCACATTCCCTTTAAAAAATCCATTACCAATAAGAGCAATTATCCAAGAGAAGAGACTCAATTTTATTTTAATAAGATGTAAATTCAAGATGAAAAGGATTTGGCTTAAGCTGATTAATTTTATCCATCAAGTGCAGTATATAATAAAACTAAACTCAAAGCTTGACATCACTGATCCTTTGTCTTATAAAAATACACTTTTCATTTTAGCTGACCTATATCAAGGTACTCTTCCAGAAAAGATGTCCATTATGAATCTCTAAGTGATTGAGCATAAGAAATTAATCTTGCAAGGAACATTAAAACTCTGTTCAAAGTTCAGTTTGGTTTTTTTTTCCCTTTCTTGACATTAATGTTAAGTTCTGGGAAAAACAATCAAAATTAAAATAACACTTTCATTTTCATGGTTATGATGAAAATATTAGAGCATTAGCCTGAAGAATAGCAGAGATGGACCCTACCTTGCAGGTAGTTATTTGATAGTATTCACAGGGGCCAGAGAATTTAATATGCAGAAGAGAAGAATTTTACTGCTAACAGTTACAGTAAAAATAGGAAAATGGATTAATGCATTTTTTTAAAAATGTCATGGATGCCTTTTGTTTTTGTAGTCAATTTTTAATATACCAATACTTTCCACATTGAATTCTCCCTTGTAATTTTATCCTACCTTGTACTTTTATCTCTGAGATATATTTTAAGGTCCAGGGAAATCAATCAGAGAGAGAGAAAGGTGGCACAATCACTTATGATCCTGGTCAGAGGAAATGATACCTTTCTCTTCCCTCCTCACATCATTTGATATTGAGATGATCCTCTATCTTTGGGGACAAAAGCAGAAGCCATATAATAAGATAAAAGGATGCTTTCCACACTTTGTGCTCTTTTCCATCTCCTCTCTTTCCAACCTCATAATTAGAACTTTTAGATCATTACTGCCATGTGAGATGTTGGAAGATAAGCAGCAAGGTATGAAAGCAAGGTTTCTGGAGTGATGACAGCAACTGGGAAGCATTAGGAGAAAAGAGAATGACAGTGGCTTACCACTGCCAGTTATTATGAAATATGTTGTAAAGAAGAAGACTAAAGACACTTTAGTGTCTTAGTCCGTGACCCTGAGAACAAAGGACCTTTGTCTCAATCCTTGAGTCTGAATTCAAGGAATAAAATAGAGGATGATTTATCTTCCACACTAATAACCTGAAAGGAGAGAGGTCCTTGGAATGCATTTATATATTTATTTTCTAATTTATTCTATGTTAATAAAAGCTAAAAGTATAGTGGTATAGAGAACTTTCTTAGCAGTCGTGGATTCAAGTCCTATCTCTGATCCACACAGGACTGTAGGAACCTTGGCAAGTAAGACTATAAATCTGAGCAGAAATGCCAATCTATATTCGTAAAAATGAATTTCCATCCCTGGGACTTTTCCATACTAATGGAACCTCAAGCCCATTTCCCATGGAATTTTATTAATTCATTCTATCAAAAACTCTCATGTCAGGGCCAACAAGGTGACCCAGTAGATTGAGAGCCAGGCCTAAAGATGAGAGGTCCTAGATTCAGATCTGGCCTCAGAAACTTCCTAGTTGTGTGAGCCTGGCAAATCACTTAACCCCAATGGTCCAGTCCTTAAAGCTCTTCTGCCTTGGAAACAATACAAAGAATTGATTCTAAGAATGAAGGTAAGTGTTTTGACAAAAACTATCATGTCAAGACATAATAGCTTTCCATATTTATAAATATCATGGGAAGTGGCCTGATAAAGTGAAAAACTCTTATGGGATGGGGGCTCTGGATTTGTATTTTAATTTCACTATATGTCGTTTTGTCTTCCAGACTAAACTAGAACCCATTCTGCAAGAGGTTATCTATCACAAAAATAATAATAGCAACATCTTTTTTGAGGAAGCAGCAGAGTGAAGTCACCCAAGTTTATGTAGGTTTGAGAAACCTAGTGATCATGGAGTAATATAAAGGCTATTAAAAATAGTAAACCCTTTCCCAGTTGACAAAATGGATATGAACAGGCAATTCTCAGATAAAGAAATTAAAACTATCATTTTTATTCATATGAAAAATGCTCCAAATAACTATTAATTAGAGGAATACAAATTAAAACAACTTTGATATACCACTTCATACCTAGCAGACTGGATAATATGAAAAAAAGAAATTAATAAATGTTGGAGTGGATGTGTGAAAACTGGGACACTAATACACTATTTGCAGAGCTGTGAACTTATGCATTGTCCATTCTGGACAGCAATTTGAAACCATGTTCAAAGGATCATAAAATTGTGCATGCTCTTTGACCCAGCAATACCACAACCAGGTCTATAGGTCAAAAAGTTCAAAAATGGGAGAAAAGGATTTACTTGTATGAAAAAATATTTATAGCACTTCTTTTAGTGGTGGCAAAGAACTGGTAAGTGAAAGGATGTCCATCAACTAGGGAATGGCTAAATAAGTTATAGTATGTGATTATAATGGAATTCTACTGTCCCATAAGAAATGACAAACAAGATGATCACAAAAAAACATAGGAAGATTTAGAAGAAGAAATACAAAGTCAAGTGAGCAGAAACAGGGAAATGTTGTGCACACTAACAGTAACAAAGCAGGATTATCAACAGTGAATGACTTTATTATCCTCAATGCAAGGATCCAGGAAAAATTCAAGGGATTTATGAGGGAAAAGGCTATCCACCATCAAAGTAATTGGAGTCTGAATGCCGATTGAAACCTGACATTCTTCACTTTCCTTCCTCCGTGAATTTTTCTCCAGGGTAAGTAATAAGTGTTTTCTTTCACAACTTGATGGTTGTGAAAATATGTATTGCCTATTTTGGGAAGGGGGAAAGAGTAGGGAGGGAGGGAGACAACATGAATCACAAAATGTCAGAAAACAATTATTAAAAATTATGTCAACATGTGCTATGTGTATGACCCAGATCAAATTGTTTGCCAGCTATGGGAGAGGGGAGGAAAGGAAGTGAGGAAACATTTAGGATCCTATAACTTTGGAAAACTTATGTGGAAATTTGTTATTGCATGTAATTGGTAAAATAAAATATCCTTATAATTAAAAAAATAATATAATAAAAGACCTTAAAAGCAAAACAAAATTATAGCAACAAAAAAGTAAATAAATGCTAAAACAAAAAAATAGTAAATCCTGCACATGTACCAGAAAGTGATTGAACAGGTCTGTGGTGATTGCTCAAAAAAAAAAAAGTCCTTCCTGGAAGCTAATTCAAATATTGCACTTAGCTAATAAAAGGTCCTTGAATTGTTAATTAATCTAATGACCACTGGCACCCTGGATGCTAAGGTAAGCAGCATTGATCCATAAGAATATTACATAAAGATATATAGTTAACTAATACCAATAATCCAAAATATTTTTAAATTAACAATTTAAAAAATATTCTTCTATGAAACTAGATTATCTAGAATCTTTACTTATAACCACAGATAGGGGATAATAAAAGCAATATCAATTATTTTGTCTCATTCGATCAGTATTATTCTGTACTCCCCCAAAATGCAGACACACACATCTACACACATCCAGAATTATTAGTCAAATAATTGGTGATACATTTCTATGATGCAAACACACTCACATACATATATAAGATGAATATACAATACCCATACACATACACACAAATACATAAAGTGCATAAATCTGGAGGAGAGATTTAAGGACCAAATATTTGTTCAGTAACTCTGCAGTCCCTTTTATACTAAACCTGGAAAGCTTAGAGCATAGAGGCAAATTTCTCATTCCCTCAGTCAGTGATCTGAGGCCCAAATGGAAAATAAACCCTTACGAGGTGATGTATCATCTGTATAGCAGCTTTTAACCTTTTCCTAACCAAGACAAGAACCTGGATGCTTGTAGTCCAAAGCCCTGCTCCCTTAGTCAGTGAGCCAGAGATCACTTGGAAGAGATACCCAATGAAGGTACACATTCAAAATATAAAAAGTATACATTATAATTAGAAGAAATATGTCATAACAAATTCCTTCCTGTATCTTAAATTCCCATAAAAGAGCCTCAAAAATCTGGAATTAAGTAGTTCTTTTCTTTTAATTTAATTTAGTTAATTAATAATTCTTTTAATTGAAAACCAAGAATCATAAATCAGGTGGGACAACTAGGGCTTTGACTAAGGGTCAAAATGTGGAGGGTACTCAGTATTTACTCTCCTTCAGCAGTTATAAACAACCTTAATGTGAAATTAGCAAGAATAACTAGTTAATATAAGAAAGTATGAAATTACAGGCTTTCCCTCATAGTGGCAGTCTCCCTGGTGAAATGGGATCAAGGTGAAACAGGGTCACTGTCTCTGTCTCTCTCCCACTAACGGAGGAATGTTCTTAAATTTCTATCCTAATTTTTATTTTTAATTTTTTTTATCCTGAGGTCTAACTTGTCCCTCTAAATTCTCCTCCCTTCTTCCCCCACAGAATGAATTTAACTTAAGAAGTCAATTTGAGGGTACTTTTTCAGAAGCTTGCTTCCAGGCATCATGATTTTTAGTTATAACTCTGCTAATCTCTGGCCCTAACTTAACCAGGTTAACTCATAATCTAACCCATTCTGTTATGTCCCCTAAAGTTCTTTTTCTACTTTACACAAACTTTTCATCCTTAACTCTTCCATATAACACCCTTTTTTCATTTCCTCACTTTAAAATTTTTTGAGGGGCAGCTAGGTTGCTCGGTGAAATGAGAGCCAGGTCTAGAGACAGGAAGTCCTAGGTTCAAATGTGGCCTCAGAAGTGTTGTATCTGTGTGACCCTGATCAAGTCAATTTATCCCACTTGTCTTCTCTTCCCACTCTCCTGCCTTGGAACCAATACTTGGTATTGATTCCAAGATGGAAAGTAAGGGTATAGATAGCCCTCAGAGAAAGGAAGTAGAGAACCAAGTAACCAAGGAGACAGGAAATTGATGCCACAGGCACTGCCCCTCTGAGTGGTCCAGGCAAATTGAGAAACTATGATTGGTTCCTGATATGACGTGGGAGAGTTAATGGGTGGGGAAAACAGCTTTTAAGTGAAGACTAGGTAGTCTTTGGGGTCTTCTGGCTGGAGCAAGGAGAGCTGAAGGAACCCTTGTTGGTGGTGAGCTTAATTCATCATGGCGGCCAATAGAGTAATAAGCTAAGTAACTCTCTACCTCTTTCCTACCTTTCTGTCTCTCTACTGTTACTGCTTTGATTTTATAAAGTTATAAAGCTACAATAAACAAATAAAAGAGAAAAAACATGATAAAAATAAATTTTTAAATCCTTTGCTCTCTCTTAAGGGGACAACTTTCCCTGTTCCTCTCTCAAACAGTAGCTACCCAAATTCCCTGAAACTCTCAGGGTCAGAGGAAGGATTAACATATTCAATGTTCTCCCTCTGTTGATTCCAAATCATTGCCCTATATTAGTCCATGGACTTTCTGATTATTAGTTCCCCAATTTAATTCATTTTAAAAACATGTTAAATGCCTCCTATTGGCAAAGAACTCATCTAGTCACTGAACCTTAGTGCTACTGCCATTCTGGGGGATAGTAAGATGCAAGTTGGTCATTATAATCATTTGTGATGTATTCACACCGCTCTCCAAAGTTAGAAACACTATTAAAGTGCCCATTGTTATTTTTATCTTTGGTGGTGATGCTGTCATCTTTCTTCTGCTCCTGTTCTTTGATTCACACTGAATCCCTTCTCTTGTCTAAAACACAAGTTCTACCTGCATGTCTCATCTATATTGCCTCCTCTCCACTTCCTTGACCTAAGCATACTTGCCACCATACCAAGTCTTGACCCATTATGTGCTTCTATATTGTTTCAAAAATTACTACCTCAGCCCCTTGTTCTTATGTTCTTGTTCTAGGAACCTAAGTAACCTGAACATCCCCTCTTGTTTCATAGGTTCTGGCAGTAGAGAAAAAAATTGTTTACACCAGCTGCATATCCATGATATAGAACCTCAACTGGGGCTTTTTTGGGATAATTTTTCTACAGTTTTAGGGAAGAGGAAAGGGAATAACCATTTGTATGGGATCTACCAAATGATTGGTATTATGATAAATGTTTTACAATAATTATCTAATTCAGTCCTCCCAACAATCCTGCAAGATAGGTGCTGTTATTATTCCCATCTTACAGCTAAGGAAACTGAGGCAGTAAAGCTACTGAGGACAATAAAGCTACTAGAGACCTGAGGTCAGGGTTGAAATAAAGTCCATTACTATAGATCCAGTGCATAGTCTTTAATTCATTAACTAATTCTCCTCAGATTGCTGCAAATCTCTTTTCTCCTATTTCCCCCACACTCTACACTTATAAAAGATGACCTAATTACCTAGTCAGTAATATGATTGAAATCATCTGTGACATGATCTTCTTCAGCCTTGATCCTCCATTCTTCAAAGTCTTTCAATATACCCCTCTTTCTTTCCCCTGAACCACAGAAAAAGCCATACATTTCTCTCTCTATCTCACTAAGGATGTCTCCTGCACCTGAATCCTTGAGATTACCCTCCTTTCTATTGCAGCTTCAGGTTGAGCTCTTTCTTTCCTCCCTACTAACAAACATGCTTAGGCTGCTCTGATTCTAAGCAATGAAAACAGAACTTTTTTCTTGACTATTTAGGGCATCTAGCTACCATCCCATCCCATCTCAGCTCTCCTCTTTGCCACTGTGTCACTTGGAACAGTCATGAGGCTTTGAGAAAATCTTTTCTCTCTTTTAACTTCATTTTCTCATTTTTAATAGAGGAACCATACTTGCACTGTTTTTCTCACAGGGTTTCTGTGAGATAGAAATGAGATGATTTACTTTATACTTACATCTTGGTAAATCATAAGGTTCTATTATTTAATTCCTTTTATCTATTTCCCATAGTGACTACTCTATCTTTAATTCTTTTCTACCATCCTTTTTTTCTACTCAGGTAGTAGAAAAAAAGGGAAAATACATAAAATTCTTTCTATATAAACTCAGAGCTGTGTGAAGAGTGCACTAAAAATATACTCCTCCAAATGTTAAATTCCTAGAGGTCTGTGGACTGACAGTAGAAGCTTTTTGGGCTATGAAGAAATCAAAATAACTAAAGGAATGGAGAATTGATAGGAAAAATTGATATTTGGAGGTGATAGTCTGGTCCTGATAATTGTCACCAGGTGTCATTGTGATTAGACTAGCTAAAGTCCAGGGATTAGACTTGAGGTCCAAAGAATTGAGAAAGGAAGGAATAGATCAGTAGGATCTGAATAATTCTTGTTGCCTATATTCATAAGTGAAGAAAATGTTAAAATGTAGTTAGACTGATTATAAATTAAATTTTCCCCCTCTAAGTTCACTGACCCCTTGAAATCTATCTACAGATCCCTTGGGAGTTTGTGGATTCAGGGTTAAGCACTCCTCCTCAAAAGACTCCTATCTCTTGGCCTCTATAAGCTGCTCCTATAGTTTTAAGGTTCCATTCCTTTCAGCCTGCATTTAACTTGGAACAGCCTACGTATATGACTTCTCTCTCTTTTCTCTTCCCAAGTATCTCTAGGGAAGTTTGTAGATGAAGTTAATTTAAAGTTTGCATTTAACATGAGTCAGGTTTATAGGAGAGGTAATTAACACAATCGATTATGGTATCAGCTTTTTCTAATTTACTTATTTGAGCTACTCTTTCTGCTGATTGTGGAAAAAAATGCTTCGTAAACCTTAAAACTCTCTAAAAATATGATTTGTTATTGTCATTATTATCAGTATGTGGATGACCGCATTAATTTCACCAGCTTTTGAAATGGAATTTGGCTCTTCTGAACTTTTTTTATCATCCCCAAAATAAATGTATAGATTAGTGAAATGTATCAAAGTTTTTAGTGGGCTTCAATTAAGAATCACTGATTCCAGTGACCCCTATGAGAATAGCCAAAGTGTAAATTCTACCATGCTTCCATCCTATTTAGAAACTATTCATAGGGACTATTACTGCCTTCATGAACAATAAGAAAGGTTTATTTCATTGTTAAGCAAGTCATCATTTTTATATTTTAGAAACTATAAATACATCTTTAAGAAAAATGCTTGGATATTGGAAGGGGTGGGGATTTTTAACTTAATCTATCCCAAAGTCTAGAGAAAATAATAATTTCATGTTTCTGCATGTTATACAAAAAAAGGAGGAAGTTTAGAAACTACATCAAAGTCAGTTACAAATATTTATTAAATTCCTACATGCTGTCAGAAACAGTTCTAGGCAAAGAGTTATAAAAAGGTGACAGTCTTCCTCTTGAAAAGTTCAGGGTGTAGCCAGAGAGAGGCATGAATATTTGAAAAAGAAAGAAGACATTAAAAGATATTAGCAGCTGGGGGGGGATTGGGAAAGACTTCATGTACAAGTCGGAGCTTGAGTTGAGCTTTAAAAGGAGGGAGAGATTCTTAGAAGTACAAGGAAGGAGGGAGTGTATTCTCAAGATCTCTTTATCATCTCTGATAATCTGATAAGGACTGCTTAGTTGATAAGAAGTAAGGACAAGGGAGTTGTCTTTTAGCTCATGCTTCCAGCTCTGTCTCCAGGATCATGGAGTTCATTATATATATTTCAAGACTCATTTCACACAAAAGAACCCCCCCAAAAAAACTTCGCAGATGTGCAGAAGTTACAAATTATGTCATATCAAAACACAAAAGGTCTCATTGGCTTCAGAATAGACCAAGGGCAAGGCTGAATTTTAACTGGGTTCTTATCAGAAAGCCAAGTCAGGGAATATTTTTCTCAGGGTTGAATTGCCCCTGCTAAGGTTTTAGCCTTGGCTGTACCAGGCAGCTGCATTCCTGGCCAAAGGGGAAGAGTGTTAACCATTTAACTTCTGGTTAGCTAGGAACTTAAAGCTTTACAATAAGGCCACAATACTTTTCAACAAGAAATCACAAGGATCATAAAAGGGGAGTCTCAGATTTTTATCTATTCTCTTATTGGCTTCCCACATATTCTAGGCATCAATAATGGCAAGGATGAGAGACGCAAGAGTATACTAGTAAATGATGAGGAGAAGGTGGGATCAGAAACAAAAGTAGAGGAATATATTTCTAAGAAGGGCCACATCTTTGTCAGACACTGGATCAAAGGAAGAAACAATGACAAATAATATAGTGGGGTTTTGAGGTGTGTAGTAGTAAAGGGATCTCAGATCTTCTACTTTGCCAGTAATGGAGGAAATTAGCTCTTTTGCAGAAACAAAGAGGAGAGATGGTGATTTAGAAGGCCTGAGCAGATAACAGAAGGTTTAGAATAACCATTTGATAGATCTAAGGTCCATCAGGAAAGAATAAAATGGATTGCCTCATTTCAGTGAGGACTTAGTTGAGATACCATGAGTTTGTAGTTGATTTCACTTGCATGGTCGTCTAATTTTTTTTTCTAGTGATGTTTTTTTCCAGCAGTATTCATTGCCATGTTCATGGAAGCAGCAAAGGCAGAAGGTTAGTGTAATCTAGAGTCAGGGCTTGTCAAGAGGACAAAAGATTATTATAAAGGCAAATATCGTGGACAGTTGAATTGGTCTTCTGTTGAGCCAAGATTGTGAAGGGATGAAACTAAGGTCCAAAGGAAGATAATTATCTAAGAAACAGATGTGGGTATAGCAATTAGAGGTCATAATGAAGATAAAGAATAGGCTTAGGAGAAATAAAGTAGATGCAGGGAAGAATTGAAATAAAGTATTTCAAAATGTTGGCTTCAATTTTTGTTTAATTAGAACTCTGAGCATATGTGCAGAAAATTCAGTCACAAGAAATAATTCTCTAACACCAACTCTCATCTTTATCATAGAAAAATTGAGTCAGGCTCAGGTGTCTGAGAATAAGAGCCAAAATTAGAAATTCTTTCATTTGAGGCAAAAACAAATTGTGGGAACAGGGAAGAAAAGGGTCTCTCAGAGAAGAATCAGATAAGCAGGAGTTAGTAGCAGAGAGAAAAGTCTGACTGGGAAGCACAGAGTGAAAGAACACTTAAAAGTAAGGCACAGAGTGGTGAATGAAATGGGGTGGAAGAACAATTGTCCCCAAAATTAGCACCTTGGGTCAAAATCCCATTTGCCTCATACTAGTTATAGTTCTGTCAAAGACCAAGAAAATGAAAGAATTTTATATATGAGGCCCACTAAGGCCAGTATTCTCTTTATAGCTCCCTGAACACATTCATAGAGATCATTTTGATCCTCTTCTAAACCTCTCTGATGTCTGACCTGATAAACTGTGGGTACTTCCCTTTGCAAGAATGAATTTAGAGGAGGAGAAACTCAGCAGGCAGTGCTTAATGGTCTCACTCTCTAAGCTTTATGTAGGCATCAATAACAAAGCAAGTCTCTCGTTGGAACTTCTTAATGGAACAAAAATTCAGCTAAAAAAGCTTAATGATCAAGGCAATAGTCAAATTTCTAGGGTAGTATTATAGAAAGGCTGTAGCTGTGATGAAATGTAGGATGGGAAACCTTTCTGAGTTATTCCAAGGATGAGAAAAAGCAAGGAAGACTAAAAGGTTTTTCTTCAAATTGCTATCAAATCTAAAATAGGAACATGATTAGAGAAAGCTGCTGATGGCCTTTCTTTCATGCAGTATCTGGTGCGTGGGGTAGGGCTGAATAGTCATGATATAAATATTGCCTTGGTAGAGGGAAAATCTTTATAGACATAATTCTAACGCCCTTTTCCCTGATGCTCTTTCACCAAAATAGATTAGGCCTAGAAAAAAATACAAATATGGATATGTTGCTACTTCTTCCACAACCTCTATCACCATATAAAATTTTCATCTCCATTGACTCAAGTAAGGTATACTAATTTTGTCACCCATTATAGATGTAAAAGTCATTTAATTTATGCTCTTCACTCAACAAATAAAGCAACTGAGGCCCAAATTTAAGTGATTTGACGATGTTCACATAGAAAACAAATTGTAGAATCAGGATTTGAACTCATATTCGCAGTCTCCATCTATTACTTTTTTCTAATACAGCAATGCTGTCTATTCCCATCTCCCCAGGAGGCCTTTAAAAATACCAAATATCAAAAACATCAAATACAAATACCAAATACAAATGTCAAATAAAAATGCCAAACAAAAATACTAAAAAAATACAAATACCAAAGAAGAGAAAAGGTTAAAAAAAGCAATATACGGAGTAAAAGAAGAATCAACAAAAATTTAAATGAGTAAAATAGAGTACTGAAAAAATTTAAAATACTGCAAACAAAAATCAGATAAACTATCAAGAGGTGTGAATTGGGGAAAAGAACCTCAGGAGATGATTCAGAGGAAGATCTTCAGATGACTTATATTATACAACTTTTTTTGTACTATATCTACTAAACCCATTTCAGAGATATAAGGGCTTTAACATGAGAAATTACATTGCCTTGTACCAATAAGGCTTTTTCTCATGTGCCTCAAAATTCAGAAATTAGCTTAAGTGAATCGGGAGCTAAAACTTTGTGTTTTGATCAAAAAAGTGATTAATGGACCTTGTTGCTTCCTAGGCTACTTTACTCAATATCAGCTAGTTCTTGCTTTCAAAAATAGGCATATATATTTTTTTAAAAAGAAAGGATAAATATATATATATTTTTATATATTTTTTAAAAAAGACATGATATCACAGGATGATGTCTTGACTGGCACATGAATTAGATTTAAGAGAGGTAGAGTTGGACCAAGTCATCATCCTCAGTCTCTCTTCCAGAGTCATCAAAGTTCAGTGGCAAGACAAGTCAGGACGACTCTTGATGATTTGAGATACAGTGGATGACCTTGGCCTCTTTGATGTGTGACCAGATTCTAAGTACTCCACAGCACTGCTCCAGTCACCATCATGACCATTGGGATGAATTGTTCTCATCCTCCCATTACACCAAGGGATGTCTTCACATGCTCATGAGAAATGTCCCCCTTACTCATGAATGAGTTAAGGCTATCAGTTACCATCAATCTGGTTTACCCCAACTGCTGGAATGGTGGAGGGGATGTTCAGGGAGACTAGCATCATTGGTGTGAGGATTTGCTGAGTTCTTTTCAGGGCTACTCACCCATCAGTGTCTGCCATTACTCAGTTCTCACCTGTGGCCCCAAGAAGCTGTACCATGCCCAGTGGTCATACCCAGATAAAACTCAGCAGATAGGCTAAACAATCTGTCTATCTGTCTATCTATCTATCTATCTATCTATCTATCTATCTATCTATCTATCTATCATCTGTTTATCACATATGTATACATAAATTTGGACAATTGGGTGGCATAGTAGACAGAGTGCTGGATCTGGAGTCATGAAGACTCATCTTCCTAAGCTCAAATCTGCCGTTAGACAACTTGATAATAAATCATTTCACCATTTACCTCAGTTTCCTCATATATAAAATGAGCTGGAAAAGGAAATGGCAAAACCACTCTAATATCTTCACCAGGAAAGCCAAAAATGGGGCCACAAAGTATTCAAAATGACTGAGACAACTAAATAACAATATACATAAATTTGCACATTGGCCCTCTAGTTGGACCAGTCTTCCTGCTATTCTTCACACTTTTTGACTCTTCATCTTCCACCTTTGTGCCTTTGCACTAGCTGTCCTCCATTTCTGGAATGCACTCCCTCCTTACCTTAATCTCTCTAAACCAATAGTTTCTTCAGCTTATGAGCCCCAAGAGGGCTTTTCTGATGCACTGAACTATTTTTATATAATTAAATATACACATATAAGTGCTTGAGAATACCATGTAGTACAGTGCTCAACACATAGTAAATGATTTAATAAATGCTATTGATGGATTTATTTGGTGGACCCCTTCATTAATTAATGCAAATCAGTGCAAATACAAATCCCTTTCCATCTATGGGGAGATCTTTTTACAGGATGAGAAATACCTCTACATTAACAAAATAATTTAAAACGACATATTTTCAATACTCTGCCCTGTTTTAAAGCTCTCTTTTGTTTTGAAATTGTGAACTTGCATACACAAGAGAAAGTCTTCTCTGAAATTGTTAATTATAAGTCAGAAATCAAACTAGAAATCCCTTTCTATTTGTGGTAACCTGGAAGTTAGGTAAAAAAACCAACATTTCTTAAATGCCTGGAATGTGTCAGGTATATATCCCTCCTGTTAAAAGCTTTTCCCAAGAAATGGCTAATTATATAAGATTCGATCTGTTCAAATTAATATGGTTTGATAGAAGCAAGGTGACTACCAAGACCTTACCAAAGAGCTACCTTATTTGTTCAATTGACACATGAGAGATTCCAGAGTGCCTTACCATGGTCCTCCAGAGGACACCCTCTATAAAGCAATAAAAAGATTCCATAGGATATCTAAAGGAAAGGAACTGCAATTTAACACAATAGATGTATCCATTAAATTTCAGCCCTCTAATTAAAAGGAAAAATATAACAAGGGATCAAAAGTCAATGGATTGTTTACCAATGTACATTAATTATGATTGCACTAAACTTTTCAAGGGAAACAAGAAAGAATCATTTGGAGTATAACAGTGAAAAAATAAGAAATGTGGGTTACGAACTCATGAATTTTCTACTCATCAAAACTGAACACTGCTTAAGAAGAAAGGAGATGGCTATGTGAGGATCAAAAAGATATAGAAAACTTCATATAAGGATATATACACTTCAATCAAGTCTTAAAATAATAAAAAAAAAACCTTTCTATTCTATCTACATGTTAATTTATTTTTTATTGCTTTATTTAATTTCTTCACATTTTTAATAATGATTTTCTGACATTTCACAATCTGTTTTCTACCTCTTCCCCAGCCTCCTCTCCAGGAAAGCAGGTAATAATCATAAATGTTATACATGTGTCATCATACAACATATACTTCCATGTTAATTATGTTGTGAAAGAAGACATATCACTTACACTAGAGAAAAATTAGGGAGGAACTAAAATGAAGAATGCTTTAATTTTAAAAATGTAAATATTTTAAAAAAGCAAAATAGAACAGTTGCTAACCAAACATAAGAAGCCTAAGAGAATTTTTTGGATAAATTTCTGAAATCTCATTAAAAAAAAATTAGAGGACTCAAACAGGTAGGTGGCAGGGAGAAGCTGGAGTAGTTGAAGGCAGAATATTTCCAAAGTTAAATTCCTGCTTTTGAAAAAGGTAATCCTATTTTCACATTAGTTTATTTATGGTATTATTTTGGGGTTTTGGCTTTATATGAGTATTCTCTTACAACAATGACCAACATGGAAGTATTTGCATAATATGTGCATAACCCAGATCAAATTGATTACCATCTTTGAGAGGGAGAGAATCGAGAGAGACAATATGGATGTTATAACTTTAGAAAATATATCTTGAAAATTGTTATTACATGTAATTGGGAAAATAAAATATCTTTGAATAAAGGGGTAAAATAGACAATAAAAGGAAAGTCCAAACTTAAAACAATGGTAGCAACTTTGTGGTTCAATGGATAGCACTTCTAACTTTGAATCAAGAGGACCTGAGTTCAAATCCAATCACTGACACTTACAAGCTATAAAACCCTGAGCAAATCACTTAACTATTTGTCTCCATTTCCTCATCTGTAAAATAAGCTAGAAAAGTAAATGGCAAACCACTTTAATATCTTTGTCAAGAGAATTCAAAATGAGGTGATAAAGAGTCAAACATAACTGAACAACTTAAAGCACCAATGAGTTTTGTTTTGAATGATTCTATTAGGTTTTGATTAATAATGAAATGAAAAGAGATAAAGCATTTGGCAACATATCTTATGAAGAAACATTATATTACTATGGAAAAAACAGTAGTCATTGTCAAAAGAAATCTGGGTTTACATTCTACATCTGATATTTATGAGCTTTTCAACCATGATTAAGTCACTTAATCTTTCTGAGCCTTAGTTTTCATCTATAGAATGGGTATGGGAGCATGAAATGGGGGTAGTAATATCTAATTCTCAGAGTTTTATGGAGATCAAGTGAGACATTTGTATAAAGCACTTTACAAACCTTAAAAAGTTATATAAACGGCTATTATTATTATTCCCTTTTGAGAGAATGATTAAGGAAATGACATATTTAACAATTATAACACCAAATGCAAACACACTAAACTCAATAAATGCAAAGGAATTACAAAGTAAATTAAAAAGTAAAAGCTAATAATTTGCTGCTCCCAGGAAACATGTTTAATTTAGATGATCTATAAAGATTCAAGATGAAAAGCTGGTCTAAAATTTACCATGCTTCTGCTAAATCAGGAAAAGCTGGAGTGGCACTAATGATATCTTACAAAGTTGAATTCAAACTGGAAAGTATTAACAGCGATAAAGAAGGACATAATATTATGCTAAAAGGTTCTATACAAAATGACTGCATATAATCTGAAATATATTTGCACATAATTCTGCTGCAAAATTCTTCAGGAAAAAACTCACAAGAGGAAATAGATAAAATGATGAATCTATGCATATTTATAATTCTATTAAAGCATACTACTACACAATAATCAAAGACATGAACGCATTTGTGAAGAATGAAATGCAAGATGTTAATAATCACATCCAAAGATATTCAACTTCCTTGATTATCAGATATATGTAGAGGATCATAAGATTCAGAGTTTTAAGGGACCTTTAAGACCATCTAATTCAGTCCCTTCATTTTATGGATGAGGAATGTGATCTAGAGGGGTTATAATATTCTCAGGTTACCAGATGGTAAGTGGTAATTTGAACTCAAATGATCTGATTCTAAATCTCATGCACTTTTTCCTGTAGAACATTGTTGTTCAAATCAAGACAAAGACAATCCTACTAGAGAGTATGTAGAGTAGAGAGTATGAGGAGATAAGCACTCTAATCTATTGTCAGTGGGACTAAAGAAGGGTGCAAAGATTTTATATAATGCTACAGCATTGTCTAATAGCAGTCATGAGTCTGGTGGTGTATTGGAATCAGCTCTAACTGGTTAAGAGATGATTGAGAGACGTTCAATTCTTACTGTGAGCATTTAAACTTCAGATATCTTGCTACAAATGATGGCTTGATTGATTGTTTTATTCATTATCTATCCTTTAAAAGGTATCAGTAATCCAGATTAAACTTAATATTTAAAAATTTTTTAATTTAAAAAACTTGAAAGTATATAAAAATGTTTTTCCCCCTGGGGAAATGGGTAGCTAAATATTGATTAGCATATCCCTGTATTGCTCTTGATTGATTGAGTTCAGCAAGAGGGTAGTAGGAAGTTCAAGGAACGAACAAATCACCAGACTGGAGGCTTGACAAATTATTATTAGTAGTAGTAGTATTAATGATAATAATGATAATAACAAGATGTTTATATAGCATTTAGAATGTATGAAATGCTTTTCACATCTGTTATCTGAGCCTCACAATATGTCCATAGTGGGCTGATTATACATTTTAACCCAGTGATTCAACTGTAAAAGAAAAAAAAATTCTATCCTAAAAACTTCATCTAAAGGAGAAATGGACTATTTATTGATTTACTACTTGTAATTACAAAAATAAAACTTAGAAAGAACTCATTAAAATGAATATTTTGATAAATTATGGAATACCAATACAATGGAATATTATAAAAAAGATAAAATGAAGCATACAATGTATTATAGATTTATCTATACGTGATATATAGAGCAAAATCACCAGAAGTAGAGATTAAAGAGAAAGGGGAAAAAGTGGATATGAAAGAAAGAAGGAAAAAAAGCAGAGCTAAAGGTGTTAGAACTTAGGACAGGCCTAGAAAGGAAATTGGGTCTATGGCATTTTTATGTTTACATTTCAGTCTTTACTAGTGGTTATAGGATTTAGAAGCTGCCTGTCTATGGCAAACTTTGCAAAGGTTCTTAAATCTAGTTTCTTAACTTATATTTAAAACATACATAAATACACCTCAATGTAATTGATTTCCTCTTAGCCCTATGTATTTTATTTTATGCATTTAATAACATTCTTCTGAGGAGTCCATTGACCTCACCAGACTTCCAAAAAGATTCGAGATAAATAGAAATTAAGAAAACCTTCAGAGGATTTGATCAATGGTGAGCAGAGAGAATATTCAGCTATAGTAAGACATAAACAGGAGAAAACAGATAGACTAGTCCTGCTGAAGAAGACAGCTCAGCTTCCCAAAAGGATCTCATGAACCAAGAAAGCATGGGGCAACAAGTCTTATTGATTGTACCTTTTTGATCATTTAAGGGAAAACCTGTAACCTAGAATGAAACAGTCTGAAAAGAATGAGGGGAGAATAGGAGTAAGGAATCCATCAAAGAAGTCTCTGGAACACTGTGAAATCTGTTCTTCAGGTCATGGCAGAAGAGGAAAGGGAGTCAGCTGGGATTCCTTAAAGAGACTTCCCTTAGATTTAAGCCAGTCAGCTTTGCCAACACCAATCATTCTAGCTCATCTGGAGGGACAACTGGAGACCCTTCACATCCACAGGAAGACAATTTGACGGAGTAGCAAAGTTTGCAGATTTAATAGAGCAAGAGTGAACTTCAAGTATTGTAATCCTTGTCTTGTTAGTTTTCTGATAGTGAAATTGTGAGGTTTTCTGATAAATTTCGCTGAAGAATTATTATGTGCAAATATATTTAAGACTGACATGCACTCATTTTTGTAGAACATTTTGGCATAATATTTTGTCCTTTATCTCTGTTAATACTTTCTGGTCTGAATTCAACTTTGCATGAGATTATTAGTACAACTCAAGCTTTTCACGGATTTGACAGTAAATTTTAGAACTCCTTTCGTTTTGAATCCCATCTCCAATGTCAGAAGTAGCAAGATGCTAGGAACTAAGTAACAAGCATAAACTATGGGAATTTCCAGAAAAAAAGGTAGGATGGGGGGCAGCTGGGTAGCTCAGTGGAGTGAGAGTCAGGCCTAGAGACAGGAGGTCCTAGGTTCAAACCCGGCCTCAGCCACTTCCCAGCTGTGTGACCCTGGGCAAGTCACTTGACCCCCATTGCCCACCCTTACCAATCTTCCACCTATGAGACAATACACCGAAGTACAAGGGTTTAAAAAAAAAAAAGGTAGGATGTGGGGGTTTGACCAGAACAAAAATAGCCTGCTGACATTGAACCTTTAGGTATCTTTTAGATGATTGTTAAATGCCTTGATTCTGACTTACCAGAGACTAGAGATTTAGCATGAGATTTTGTCCACCATTGTATGTATTTAATTGTATTGATAGCTACTCTTTATATTTTATAAAAATAAGAGCATTAAAAAGAATGATTAGGATTTAGTTGAGGTAGGTAAAAATTATGGCTTGTTGGATGATCTGAGATTTCAAGAAGGAGGTGGCATTTGATCCAGTTTTCTAAGGATAAGCTAGAAGCAGATGGCCTTCTAGAAAAGGAAATTAATGGCCTACCTATCTTTCTAGACTTGGCTCAAATACCAGCTGCTCCATGAAGTCTTAAAATCTCAGAATCTACTTCCTCATTCATAAAATGGAAATAATAATACCTGCACTTCCTACCTTACAGTGTGTCCTTGGAGGGACCTTAGAGATGATCTCATCTTGTGGTAAAATCCAGAGGGATCAGTCAACAGCATTTATTAAGCATCTACTATGTGCCAATCATTGTCCTGTGTTAGAGATACAAAAAAAAGAAAAAGAAATAAATCTCTACTTTTGTCAAGGAATTCATATTCTCTTGGTTTAAGACAATTTTATACATATGACATATATTGCAGGTAGGCAAGATCACAGTGAAGGCACTAGCATGGTAGGGAAAATGAAGCTAAGAGAAGCCTCATAAGAAAAAAAATAATTTGAATTGAATCTTGAAGGAGGTCAGGAGATCCGGGTATCAGAAGTAAGGAGAAAAAATCTTCTTGGCATGAAAGACATCTAAGACAAATACAGGGAGTCAGAGATGGAGTACTATACATAAAAAACAGCAAATAAATCCTTATATTTAATTGTCAGATGCTTAGAGGTGAATAAATTTTTTAAAAACCAGAAATTATAGATAGGGGCACCACGTTTTGAAGGGTTTTTAATGCCAAACACAAATCCCATATTTGATCCTAGAGATAATGAGTCACTGGAGTTTATTAGGTAGGGAGGTAATCTGACCAAAATCACTTTGGCAAGCAAGTGGAGAATGGGCTAGAGTAAAATAGAGTTCTTTCTCTAATTTTTTTGATATAAGCATTTAGAGATGTAAATTTTCCCCTAAGTACTGTTTTGGCAATATCCTATAAATTTTGATATGTTGTCTCTTTGTCATTCTCTTCAGTGAAACTGATTGTTCTTCAACACATTTATTCATTACAATTAAATTATTTAGTTTCTAATTAATATTTAATCAGTCTTTCCATGGCTCTTTATTGAATAGATTTTTTTATTAAATTATGATATGAAAAAGATGTGCTTAATATTTCTGCTTTTCTGCATTTGTGGTTTTATGCATTTGTGATGCCCTGATATGTAATCAGTTTTTGTGTAGGTGGTATATGCTACTGAGAAAAAAGTATATTAATTTCTATTCTCATTCAGTTTTCTCCAGAAGTCTATAATATTTATTTTTTCTAGTGTTCTATTCATCTCTTTAACTTCTTTCTTATATTTTTTTGGTAGATTTACCTAGATCTAAAAGGGAAAAGTTGAGATTCCCATTTGTAGCAATTTTACTGTCTATTTTCTCCTGTAAGTCATTTAACTTCTTTAAAAACTTGAATGCTATACCATTTGGTGCATATATATTTAGTATTTATATTTCTTCATTGTCTATGCCACCTTTAGTAAGATATAATTTCCTTCCTCCTATCTTTTAATGATATTCTTTTTTCTTTAGCTTTGTCTGAAATTATGATTGCTATAGCTGCTTGGTTTTTTAACTTCAGCTGAAATATAACAGATTCTGCTCCATCCCTTTACCTTTTTTCTATGTATGTCTCCCTGCTACAAATGTGTTTCCTATAGACAGCATATTGTAAGATTCTGGTTTTTGATCCATCCTGCTTCTATTTTGTGAGTGAGTTCATCATCCATTTGCTTTTACAGTTACGATAATTGTGTATTTCCCTTCATCTTACTTTTACCCTATTTATTCTTCTCTTTCTCTCTCCTTTTACTATAACTCTTAAGAAGTTAATTATTTTGAGCACCATCTCCCCAAACCCATCTTCCCTTTATTAGTTACCTTTCCCCCTTTCTTTTCTCCTTGACTATTTTTTACTTCTCTACAGGGTAAGATAAATTTCTATATTCAACTGAATATGTATGTTTTTTTCCCTCTTTGAGCCAAATCTGATGAGAGTAAGGTACAATCATTACCTGCCAACAACACACTGCATCTACCCTTCCTTTGAAATAGCTCTTTCATACCTCTTTTATTTGAGATTGTTCATCCCACTCAAAGTTTCCTTTCCCTCTTTTCTCAGTACAGTCCTCTTCATCATTTTTTTAATATTGGAAAACATCCCATTCTTCTTAATTCATGTCACATTGTCTATGTATATTCCTTCTAATTGCCCTACTATTGATAAAGTTCCTGAGTTACAAATATTGTCTTCCCATATAAACAATTCAATCGATGATTTTGCTTTCCTGTTTACCATTTTGTGCTTCTCTTTAGTCTATTTGAATGTCAAATTCTCTATTCCCTTCTGGTCTTTTCATTAGGAATAATTTAAAGTTCTCAATTTCATTAAATATATTTTTTACCTTGAAGAATTATACTTATTTTTCCTGGATAGGTAAAACTTGGTTGTTCCTTTGTAACCAAAATATCATATTCTTGGTCCATTAATCCTTTAAGGTAAATGTGGCTAAATCTCATGTTATGCTAATTAAGGCTCCATGCAATTTAAATTATTTTTTTCTGGCTACTTGTAATATTTTCTTCTTAACCTAGGAGCTCTGGAATTTGGTTGTAACATTCCTTGTATTTTCTTTGGGGAATCTCTGTCAGAAGATTGTCAGTGGATTCTTTCAATTTCTGTTTTACCCTCTGATTCTAAGATATCAGCGTTCAGGGCAATTTTCCTTGATAATTTCCTTTTTTAACCCTTACCTTCCATCTTGGAGTGTGTATTGGCTCCAAGACAGAAGAGTGGTAAGGGTAGGCAATGGGGGACAAGTGACTTGCCCAGGGTTATACAGATGGGGAGTGTCTGAGGCCAGATTTGAACCTAGGACCTCCCGTTTCTAGGCCTGGCTCTCAATTCACTAAGCTACCCAGCTGCCCCCTCCTTGATAATTTCTTGAAATATGGTGTCCAGTTTCTTTTGTTTTGATTATGGATTTCACATAGTCCAATTCTTAAATTGTCTCTCCTCAATCTATTATCTAGGTCAGTTATTTTTCCAATAAGAATTTTCTAATTTCTTTTTTCATTCTTTTGATTTTGTTTGATTATTTCTTGATATCATATGGAGTTATTAATTTCCATTTGCCCAATTCTGATTTTTAAGTAATTATTTTCTATGATCCCTTTTCCATTTTGGTGATACTACTTTTTAAGAAGCTCTTTTCTTTAGTGAATTTTGTATATATTCCCCCATTTTTTGTGCTTCCTTTAACAAGCTGTTGACTCTTATTTTTATTATTTTCTTGCATTGCTATCATTTGTTTTCCTATTCTTTTCCTAATGCTCAGTAGATTTTTTAAAATCTTTTTAACCTCTTCCAGATATTCTTTTTGGTTCTGACTCCAATTCACATTTCCCTTGAAGGTTTCACTTATACCATTTTAATATAGTTCCCTTCCAGATTTGTACCGTGATCCTCCCTGTCACCATAATAACTTTCCATTATTAGGCTCTCTTTTTTGCTTGTTTGTTTTTTTTCAGTTAATTATATAACTTTTCATTGTATATTTAAGTTGAGCTGTATTTTTGGGTTGGAAAAGTCATTGTCCCATACTTCTTTTAGGGCTCAGGATTTTGCCCAGCTCTAATCTAGTTGAGGGTCCTCTCTCTTGACTTATTCAGTGAAGGGCCACATGGGGGACCTCACTGATTGTTTACACACTAGGGCTGGGGGTTACTCACTCCTTGCATGTACTTAGGGATGGGGCCTTGATCTTGGTTTTCCCTGGAGGAAGTGCCTCATGACTGACTTGCCCTGGGAGTGAGGGGCAACTACTGTTGGTCTGCACTTGGGGTCAGGGGCTCCCTGTGAGCCAATGTTCCACTGAAGCATCCCTGCTAACCTCCACTCTGTTGGGGCTGCTTCTGACTTACTTTAGATTTAGGTTTATTTGATATGGGGGCAGAGTCTTATCCTTCCCTTGCTGGGGTACATCTTGTCATGCTCTGGCTCAGAACTGTGCTCCCATTTCTACCTCAGGGAGACAAACCTTTTCCTGCTGATTATCTGAGTTTTTCTGTGTAGGAAATCTGCTTCATTCTCCCCAAATTCAGTAAGAGGCTTTGTTTTAAAGAAAAATTTGGAGGAGAATTTGGGAGACATTAGGCAAATTCCCTCCTCACTCTGTAATCTTGGATGAAATGAGATCATATCTGTGAAAATCTTGGCACAGTGCCTGGCACATAGAAGGCATTATCTAAAATATAAATGTGAAACTAAATAGAAAAGCTATTATTGTTCTTTTCATAGGTATTAATTTCTCAAAAAAATGAAGGCTCTATAAAGCCAATCTTCTATTGGAATTAAAAAAAAAGGTGCAGTGGAGAATTAAAGCATTTATTCATTGGAATAAAAGGAATTACTTTGGTTTGTTTAATGAATATGTAAGGAAAACATTTTCTCTAAATCAAACTTTTTTATTTCTTTGTTTAGACCTCTGATTGTATTTGTGAAGAGGAACAGTTCTATCCAGGTACACAGATGACAACTCTTCTGTAGAAGTTTTAGAAAATTTCCTATATTATTTTGATGTTAGGTGACTTGTCCAAGGTCACAGCCAGATATGCCCCAAAGGGAGACTGAGTCTTGTTCTTATTGTCTCTGAGCCCAGCTTCTTTATACTCTACTCTCTGATAGTTCTCAACTTAAATAGATAATTGCCTTAGCTTCCTCTTTTTTCTTCTGAGATCTTAGTTTCAAAAGTCATTACTGCCACACATAGTGCCTATCATTTTTAAAACATGAATAAAATTGTGAAGGGGTTTTATAAAACTGATCCTGTGCCTTCATGCCTTCAAAACTTAATTCATTTTAGAGAGAGAGATCCCATAAATAATCAAAGCAGTCTATAACATTAACAATGAGTTTGTTTATTGCTGGAGAATTTTTACTTTTCAGGTGGCTATTGTAGTCTTATATAGCTAACATTAATGTCACTGTCTTCTTCAATATTATTTATTAACCAACTGGCTGACTGTTTGGGTCCTGAGACCTCAGCACATTGTGTGTGAGGTCCTCTGGTTCAAAAGCACAATGAATAGACGTCCTCACCACAAGGCTGTTTGCTACAAATGTACCCTTCTTTGTACAAGTCTTACACAGAAAAACCGATGTAAGTTGTCATTGATTGCAAGGTACAGAGCTTGAACTATTTTGAGCTTAGCTGAAGGTGAGCAAAGATGACATTTCATTTAAGAAAGCTTAAAATTGGATGGGCATTGTGTGAAATCCTCTCCCTTCAGTGCCAAAAGTCCAACCAATTCCCTTTATCAAATTTCTCTCAGAACCAAATCTACAAAAACTAGCCATCTCTAAAAAGTCATTATAAACTTCAGTGAATGCTGAATATGCTCAGAATTTATTCTTGTGGTATTTTTTCTGTTTAATAGTTTCTTTCAAATCATACTGAAATCCTAATTCTGACTCCAGTATAAAAATAGCATGTCATATATTATTTAGGCTAAAATAAATGTCCTAATGCAAGGACATTTTCTGAGTGTTTATTATGTGCCTGGAACTGGATTACATGCTAAAGGGGATAGATGATTAGTCAATAAATATTTATTAAGTGCCTACTATGTACTAGACCAGTCATGGGCAAAATTTTTAAAGAAGGGGCCAAAGGAAAGGAAATGCTCATCTGTCGGTGTGTTTCTAAGGTAACTCTTTTGAAGTTTCATTGTATTGTATCTTACTCATTGTATTTGTCAGATTAAGAATAATGTTGCGGGCTGGATAGAACATTTCAGGGGGCCTCATCTGCCCCACAGGCTATAGTTTTCCCATCACTGTGCTAGACACTATACTAAGTCTTGGGGATACCAAAAAAGAGGCAAAAGACAATCCATGCTCTTGAGGAACTCACAGGCTAATGGAGGAGTCAACATCTAAACAATTACGTACAAAGACAAATAAATTGGAAATTTAACAGGGGAACCGTTAGAATTAGAATCTAATTCAAGAAACAAAAACTGAAATCCTATTTAGAAATCAGGTCCCTTGCTCTCAAATAAATGCCAATTTTGTAGGGAGTGAGAGGACTTAAAGCACAGATTAGGATAGGAGGCAATGCCTTCACTTACTATATGACTTTATTAAAAATCACTTCACTCTTTGGACTCACATTATCTATATCTATAAAATAGGAATACTTACCTGGATTGTTCTGAATAGCAAATGAGATAATGAATATGGAAATACTTTGTGACCACAAACTGTTATATATATATATATATAAAATAGTCCTGTGGGCCAAGAGGTGAGACCCACCTTTGCTTAAATGGTGCCCAGATTTAAACTCACGTTAACTGGATTAAAATCTACAGAAGTCCTAGCCTTCAAAGGGAGAAGTCAAGATTCTTATTATTTTCTCTGCTTTATTACTGCTCCCACCTCAGAGCAGAAATCAAGAGATTATTTCAAAATAGAGTTTAAGTTTGACTCACATCTAGAGACTTCTCACAATAGGAATCAATGGAAATGTACTCATTGTACAAAGTAGATCAGGTATGAGGTAGCTATTGATCTCACCCAAGACAAAATTAATGTAAAAAATAAAAGATAGATTCTAAGTGCCCATTAACAAATAATTAGAACAGTTAAACGTTTCTCCTCTGACAATCTCCTAGATGGTTTATCCTTTAAAAATTAGGGCAGGAAATACTAATGAAGAGATATATCATGTTCAGTACCATCTGAATAACTCCCTCATATCTTCAGACAAACAAGGGCATATTTTGGGCTCATACTCTCGTAAATGGTTATCTTCTTCAAGAATCATTGCAGCAGCTAGAGAGAGCTGTGTGCTTTGGAAAAAAAAGGGTCTTTTTTTTACCCCATCCTCTGCCTTTTTATTATTTTACTCATTACAGAGCCCTTTACACAGAGCAGCAAACATCCACTCAGGAATCCTTGAATTCCTGAGATAGCCTCAAGACTCAAAAATGTCTATATTTCAAGACTGCTAATCAGTCACCTACACTTAGGGAAAGGAAAACCAAGTAGAAGCAGCAACTAATGACTGAATATCCTGTTTTAAATGCATCTATACAAGCACGTGCATTTACTGCCATATGCTCATGCTTGCCATGCCTTTTAGGGGAGGGAAATAGATAAATTCCCTTTCTCCTCAGAAAGTGCAGAGGAGACCTACCGAAATCCCAAGCCACACAATCAAAAGAAAAGAATAGACTGAGAGGAGAAGTTTTCTCTTCTCTTAAAGTCTACTGAGTGGGTTACTCTTACTTTTCAGTGGACAAAACTCTTTTACACAGCTTCCTATCATGGCTGGTAGAGGATACATCTCAGAAAATAAGGAGGAACCAAAAACCTCTAGTTTTACATACCCTGTATTCTTTGTTTTGTACTATTTATTCATAGTTGTCCTAATTTTTTTTTTACTAAAACCAGAAGCCATATTTCCTACTGTTGTTACATTTTTTCTATTTACTTCTCTGCTTATGTTTAATATCTCTGAGATTTCTTCTTCCAGGAATCTTTCATACTTTATCTTTTTTTTCTCGTCTTTTCCTTATTGTTCTCTTCTGACTCCATCCCTTCTAATTGTAGTTTTGACTGAGGCTGGATCTCAATGTATCTCAGCTTCCTCTCTACATGGGTAATTCATAGTTTAACAGCCTAAGTCTCTATTCCAGTTGACTTTTAGGTGGTCAGAACTGACCCCAACTAGATTCTGTGCTCTTGCCTCAGGCTTAATGGAGTCCTGCACAGTTCCTCACATGTATAGTATCCTAGTCTGGAAACTGCTCCCACTCTCTCTGTTTCTTGGTACTTTGACCTAGCACCATTAACTAGCAACAATTAGTTTTTGGTCTGGCAACCACAGAGCCTGTTAATACTGCAGTTCAGAGTTTTATGGCATTGGTGCTTCTAGGTTTCACCCCACAGTACACGTTCACTCCTAAAGGACTGTGGCCATGGTTGTTGTAGAGGTCCAAGAAAACCTCCACATCTTAGAGCTGGATCTCTGGAAATAAAGAGGGAAGAATGGGGTCTTTTTTATAGACCTTCTTTCTGTCAAAGACAGAAGGGCAAGAGCTAGGCAAACAGGGTTAAGTGACTTGTCCAAGGTTACACAGCTAGAAAGTATTTGAGACTAGAGTTGAACCCAGGTCCTCCCAATACTAAGCCTGGTGCTCTATACACTGCCATGAGACTGCCCCTGGGACTGGGTTTTGATGTAAACTTGGATTGGATCCTTGGATCTACTCTTTTGGCTTTGCTGCCTATAGCCTGGGAGGTAGAAGGAAGGGTGCTCAATGAGCTCAGGTTAAGGGAGCATCAGATGATGAAGAAAATATCCAGTCCACCATCTTGCTGCATGTGTGACCTGGAAATTATGCCCTTTATCCAAAGAGAAAAGTATATGTCTCTATGAAAGTGGCCATGATATAGTTTCAACATTCCATGTGAAGTATCCCAGTTAGAATACTTGTCCCCCAAGGTATACCAGGCATAGATCTACTTTATATTTGCTCCTTCAGATGGCCACAGTTACATATAAATGTGAACTGTTAGTTCATACTCTCCTATGGTACTAAAATGCCTTCACTATCATAGGGTAAAATATCATGTCCTCATAGGTACTAGAAAACAATGATCCAGTAAAAGGAAGGAAATTTGAGTTTCCAGAAGGCCATTGTTGAGGAAATTCTGGTTGTTTTTCAAATGACACCACTAGATGGCATCTAAAGTCCTAGATGTAAATCTGTGATTCTCTTATTATAAAGTTCCATGACCTTTAAGATCAACCAGTCATGCATACCCCACCCATCTTTCAGATTAGAAAATTTAGATCCCAAGAAGGGGAGTTATAACATTGTTCAAGGTCACGTAGATAATCATCAGCCAAGTAAGATGGAACTGGATTTGCTCGGACCCAGGATGGAGCATTACATTATCATGATATCTCTAAACTTTCCTTTATATTTGGACTGATTTTTCAAAACTATGTTTAGTTTGAAGTAACTGCATTTTTAGTCATTATTTTTTACTTGCTTTTTTTTACACAATTATTTCCTGAAACTTACCTTAATGAACTAAAACCTGGTATCTTTTAGACTTGAAACAAGGGACAAGAATAGATAAATTGGTAGCTGGCACAACATTCTGGTCAGACTCTATCTAAAAACTACACCAAAAAAAACTATGAAAATTCAACTACTAAAATATAACATTAAGTGAATTCAATATTATTAATCTCAGAACAATCTCTTAGAATGGAAGGCTATTAATAATTACCTCTGTATGGTCATGAGTAAATTATTTAATTGCTCAGTGTCAATTTTCTCATCTTTAAAAAAAAAAACCAAAGTAATAAGGCTTTTCTTTATGGAGATGTGTTATTCTTCACCTAAATTCCAACACAGTGGATCAAATAGATCAATTAGCTTGTGATATTCTGAGAACTTTGGTTTATGGCTACTGCTTCTATCAAGGTGTACAGGGTACACCTCTGGTGTAAGGGCTGATGGAGCCCTTTTCAAGGCTGCTCATCCACCTTTGGTCACTCATTCCCTATCATCCAACACTCATCTATATCTCAAAGCAGCAGTAGCAGGAATAGCTGCCACAACCCAGCAAAACTGTCTCAGCAGTTATTTTTAAGCAAACATGCAGTCCCTATAGGAAAGATTTACCTTTATTAAAGTTGAGCAAAGCACACAATCAAAACATAGCATTCTCAGCATCACCACCAGCACAAACTCCAATCTTTTTGACATAAAAGTCAAATCTGATTTATCTGTGTAGATTAGAAATCAAGAGTTAGAACTGAATATTTAATTTAATTTTTTCATAAAAGATTTCTCTCCTCTCCAAAAAATCCAGGGTGAGGTACAATCATTTTGGAGAAGAGACTTGCCAACAACCTTCACATTCCAGCTTTCATATCATTTATAACCTACAATCTCATGAAGTTAGAAAGTTTGCTGAGAAAGTCATCAACTCATTTTCTACTTCCAAAAAGCATATATTCATAGAAGTTAATGAACTTATTTTATGGAAAATAGCAAAGTAAAGACTCATTCTTTTAAAATAACTCCTGATAGTAATGATGTAGGAAAGACAAATTATTTTATCAGTGATACCCTCCTCCTCTAGAGTTTGGAAAACCCTTGTCTAAATTATCATTTACTTTTTTGTCTTTTTTCTTCTATAAAATGTATTTTTTCCAGATTGTATGTCAATATAATTTCTTCATATTCTGATGTTTTTTGATCCATGTTCTGTCTTCCACTCCTCTCTCCTCCCTCAAAAAGCAGATAATATGATATAGGTTGTATATACCTTATCATATAATACATATTTCTACATTTGGCATGTGTGAAAGAAGATACATAGTGCTTACACTAGGGATTCATGAAAAAAAAATGGTAGGTTTCAATTTTACATGCAGGCTCTATCCATTTCTTCTATGGTATAGATATCCCTTTTTTTGTCATGAGTCTCAGTTTTCCTGGAACTTTGTCTTGTTGATAAGAGTTAAGTCACTCATAACTGATCATCATACATTATAGTTGTTACTGTGTAAAACATTCTCCTGGTTCTGTTTACTTCACTTTACATCATTTCTTGTCTTGCAAGATTTTTTTGTGATGATCTTGTTTGTCATTTCTTATGGCACTATAGTATTCCATTACAATTATATGCCACAACTTCAGCCCTTCCCCAACTGAAGAATATCTCTTTAATTTCCAGTTCTTTGCTACCACAAAAGGACCTGCTATAAATATTTTTGTACAGGTAGATTATTTTCCCCTATCTTTAATCTCTATGAGATACAGACTTAGTAGTGGCATTGCCAGATCAAAGGATATTAATTTGTCTTTAATTTTTTTAATTTACTATATACTAAGGAGAACAGAAAAAGATGATTGTGCATGAAACCACAAATCTCTAATACAGACAGACATGCATGTGTATATATATATTTTCTTTCAACATGGAACTTTCAAAGAGGTCCTGCTTGTTATATTTTCTTCTGGCCTTCCATCTGTCCTTGTATGTTATAAAAATGCTTCAATGATCATTTCTTTCTTTTCCTTTTCTTTGGGGACTATGCTATTATTAGACTTCTTCTCACTCTCTCTTCTACCCAAAATGAAGGAAAAAAGGAACAAAATCCTTGTCATAAAGAAGACTGGCCAAGCAAAACAAATTCCCACATTAGCTGTAGCTAAAAATAATTTCTCTTTTTGCACCTTGACTCCATCAACTCTTTCAGGTGGAGGGTAACATTCCTCACTGGAGGCATGGCTGGATAAGAGAGAAGATATTCTCAAAGAAAAGAATAGCCTGAACAAAGGGTAGCACAGATTGTGATTGGAAGGAATGAAACTCTAGCACTGAGATGAAATTTTTTCCAGGAAACTAGAATCAAAACTAATATTTTTGTGTGACTTTTTGCTATCACATCCTTCCAGGAAAAAGAAATGTGTATGAATCTGAATGAGGAAAAGCATAAAAACTGATGAGTTCCTCTCAGCCATCACAAAGGAACAAATAATTTTGAAAATTGTCTTCATGATAATTGGACAGAAACAGTTCCCAAAGGACTTAAGGATCCCTTAGGCAAACCACTGAACTGACACAAGGTTGAGTAGACAGAAGCACACACACACACACACAGAGAGAGAGAGACAGAGAGAGAGAGAGAGACAGAGAGAGAGAGAGAGAGAGAGAGAGAGAGAGAGAGTGAGAGCCTTTTGGCTTTTTTGTTCAATAAACTCCTGCACCCCACCCCCATACACATCATCACACAAATAAAATAACCATCTTTCTGGAGTGCTTCCACCTTGGAAGCAGAATGTTTCCATCTAGGATCAAAGATGCCAATTCTTGCTTTGTTAGTGGACAACAAACATCTGTGTGTCTTCAGTATGTAGCTAGCAAACTTGTTGATTAGAGCCCAAGTCCTTCATCACAGGGCACTAGACTGTGTGGATGACTGTGTAAATCCATGTCCTCTGCTACAAGTCATTCCAAAGCAGAAAACTTGCTGGTGGCAGGTCAGAGATTTAGAGGAATTCAGGCTTTCAGGAATTATTCAGTATCGTGTTGCTTCCTTCTCATTCTCGTCTCTATTATCACTCCAGGGTTGGGAACGGCATTTAGAAAACCTGAATTTTTTGTCTGCTTTACTGGCACACAAAGCTCTGCCTAGAAGTTTGCAGTACATCATGAACCCAAAGTGTTCAACTCTCAGAAATATAGAACTAGTGCATGCCTTCCTCATTTCATCTTTATATAGCTTGAAGGCATGGCTCTTCCCTCACTGGAACACTATGGGCTCTACTAGTTTAATTTTTTTTTCTTTTTCAATTTTCTTAGAATGTCTTGTTAATGACTAGTAAGCCCTGTTGGCTGGTACCTTGTCCTGACTCCTCCTGTATTGTGTGAGATAAAATACTTGGGAAAATCAAGACTATACATTCCTAAATAATAAAAGTAAAACTAGCTAGGTTATTTCTAAATGCCATCAAAACCTGTCCTTAGTCCTGAGAGAACAGCTAATCCATTCTATTCACCCCCCTTTCCTCCCCCATCTTCCCAAACACACACTTCTGCAATTTTTAAGTTTCTTTAGTCTCTTGGCTATCTTTAAGTATAATGTCCTTCTTGGCAGAAGTGAATTTAAAATTCAACCAACACCTACTATGTATAGAATACTAGGCTAGGTGTTGGAGGAGATACAAAATTTAGAAATATATTCCCCCCACCTCCAACCATCAGCCCACCCCAATAGCCAAAAGTGTTTAGTTTGAGGGTTGTTTTTTTTTAACGTGCCTTATAACACCCATAAAGGTTTGTGCAAAAATGCTGACACTTAAATTATAAGGCTGAACCAAGTCCAGCATTCATTAAAATAATTGCCAGAAGAGTTGGCCTGAAAAACACTGCATTCTTCTCCCCCAAATGGAATATAAGCCTTTTAAAGAGAAGAGGGATGGGGGAGGAGACTCAGGGACTTCAAGATAATTCTTGATTTGGCAAACAGAATTTCCCTGAGGCCAGAAACAGGAAGTACAGAAATGGCCTCACAAAAGTAACTACATCAGCAAGGTTGCAGGAAGCCTTAGAAGTCCACATTTGGAGAGAGCCTAATTTCCCAATCTTGGCTCTTTTGGGATTGTTATTGTCATGGCAACATCTGTGCTGTTCTTTTGAGGCTGGAAATTGAGAGTATGCAGCTCTTCTTTTCCAAGGCTTCCATAACAAGGGGAACAGCCAAAGACACTGCTCCCTCACTGCAGGTACATGGTCCGAGTCATAAACATGTGGAAACCAGGTCAGAAGTTTGAGTCTTCTAAGAAAGTGATGACAAAGTATCTAACCAATAGAAAGCTGAAAAGTAGCAGAGGTTTCCCCATAAACCATCCAAAATGCATCTTAAAAAGTAGAGAAGGAAGGACAAAAGTATTAGATACTTACTGGAAAATGTGACTGGTGGAAGGGAAAGATGATCTATGGAGTACCAACAGATATTCCTAACTTATATGTCAATATACATATGTACCTATAGTCATACTCTCTCTCTTTATCTGTCTCTGTCTATCTTTCTGTCTCTCCAGTGTAGTATAATGGCTCCAGAGTTAGGAATACTTAGGTTCCAGTCCTGCCTCTGATACATACAAGCTGTTTGACCTTAGGCAAAGTCATTGAACCTCTCAAAGCCACAGGCAATGACCTAATTTTATATTCTGCAGTCTGCTGCTCAATGTCAGATAATTTCTTCACTGAAAGCTTGTTACACAGATGAAATCAAAGGTCTGATAATGCACAAATTTTTTAATATGTGTGTTACTATATATTTTATAAACGCACATATATGATTCAAGAAAGAGAATGAGAGACAGAGAGAAAGAGAGAGAACAGAGAGACAGAGAGACAGAGACAGAGACAGAGAGAGACAGAGACAGAGAGAAAGAGAGAGAAAGGAGTCAAAATTTCATTAGTATTAGAACCTTTGGTCTAATTACTCAAATTTATAAGAAGCTAAATCAATTGTATAAAAAATCAAGCCATTCCCCAATTGATAGGTGGGCAAGGAACATGAATAAGCAATTTTCAGATAAAGAAATGAAAACTATCAACAAATACATGAAAAAGTGTTCTAAATCTCTTATAGTTAGAGAAATGCAAATCAAAGCAACTCTGAGGTACCACCTCACACCTAGCAGATTGGCTAACATGACAGCAAAGGAAAGTGGTAAATGTTGGAGGGGATGTGGCAAAATTGGGATAATAATGCATTGCTGGTGGAGTTGTGAATTGATCCAACCAATCTGGATGGCAATTTGGAACTATGCCCAAAGGGCTTTAAAAGACTATCTGCCTTTTGATCCAGCCATCGCACTGCTTGGTGTATACCCCAAAGAGATAATAAGGAAAAAGACTTGTACAAAAATACTTATAGCCATGCTCTTTGTGGTGGCAAAAAATTGGAAAATGAAGGAATCTCCTTCGATTGAGGAATGGCTGACCAAATTGTGGTATCTTTTGGTGATGGAATACTATTTTTCTCAAAGGAATAATGAACTGGAGGAATTCCATGTGAACTGGAATGATCTCCAGGAATTGTTGCAGAGTGAAAGGAGCAGAACCAGGAGAACAGTATACACAGAGGCTGATACACTGTGGCACAACTGAACATAATGGACTTCTCTACTAGCAGCAATGCAAGGATCCAGAGCAAGACTGAGGGACTTATGGGAAAGAAAACTAGGCACATTCAGAGAAAGAACTGTGGGAATAGAAACACAGAAGGAAACAACTGCTTGAACACATGGGCTGTTAGGGGATATTATTGGGGATGTAGACACTAAACGACAATTCTAGTCCAACTATCAATAATATGGAATTAGGTCTTAATGATACATGTAAAACCCAGTGGAATTGTGTGTCGGCTAAAGGGGTTTGGAGGTGAATGGGGGGGTTTGGTGGAGAGGGAAAGAACATGAAACATATAGCTATGGGAAAATATTCAAAATTAAAATTAAAATTAAAAAAAAAACCTTTGATGTATCAGAACTGTAGGTGATGAAATCTCCATATACCTAAGCAGATCAGTAATTAAACTGCAACTTAGAGTCTAAAGGAAAAGATTGCCTTTTGGATTGGAAGACTATGACTTTCCCTAGTCACACAGTCATAGAAAGGCCCTGAACCCAAAGAATTGCCACCAAAGCTAACCTTTTATTCACTCTGCCCTGCTTTGCTAGCTCTTAGAAAGTGTGATCCTCAGAATGGAACTTGAATGTGGATAACTATAAGCAGCAGAAACAACCAAATACTTAAGCCATTGTGTACATCAGTGATCCCCAAAGTGGGTGCTACCGCCCCCTGGTGGGTGCTGCAGCAATCCAGGAAAGCAGTGATGGCCACAGGTGCATTTATCTTCCCTATTAATTGCTATTAAAATTTAAAACAAAATAATTTTCAGGGGGCTAAGTAATATTTTTTTCTGGAAAGGGGGCAGTAGGCCAAAAAAGTTTGGGAACCACTGGCATACATGAATATAAGAAGAAGATCACAAAAGGAGACAGTTGTACCCCAAAAGATGTAATAGTTTAGTCTCAAGTGCATTAGCATTTATCATCAAACATTAATGTTAACATTTCAACAGGCATCTCCTCTAATAATTCTGTTAAAACAAAACCATTGTTAATGGCTTCAATTGTTCCAAATGTTCTAAAGACATAATAGCTTCAGTTCATCAAGTTCATTATAATATTTTTCAAAATTGGCACAATTTTATTTTCCCCTTCCTGTTAATAAAATGTACCCGAGAAATGTATTACCAGAAGTAATTTCATTACTGGAAGAATATTCATAAAATTATTTTTAAAAATCTTCTTGAGTTTATGAAATCTTCACTTTATTCATAAACTTTTAAGGGAGGAAACTTCCCAAACTTCAGTGTGAAATATTTTCAATCTCTCTCTCCTTCATTAGTTCTTATAGGCCAGTTTTCCAATGCCTTGGATTGAGAGGTCCTTTGCACTATCATCTTGAGACTCGAGCAGAGTTAGGCAGCTAACTAAAGGCACACAGGGAAAACTTTCTGTGATATTAGGGTCTTTTGTGGAGGCTGAAATAGCACTTTGGGGAGGTGTAAGAACTATTATCATGTAGAAGAATGATAATTAGATTTCAATTATAAGGACTCACCAATGAAGCAAAGAAGACAGGTAAGTACAGATACTGGCTAAGTTTTATTAGAAGAGAAAAACAATCAGAATTGAAATCAGGAAAACTCGATTTAAATCCTAACTTTGACTCTTATTAGCTATATGATAATGGTCAGATTGTGTAACATTTATAAGCCTCACTTTTTTAATATGCAAAATGTTGCTGATAATACTGTTCCTACCTATTCCCTAGGATCATTTTAGGACTCAAATAAGGTATTGTGCTAAAAGTGTTTTCTAAACCAAAAATATTAGATAAATGTATTATTATTTTTAGCTAGTAAAATAGACACAGAAGTAAAAAATTTGGACACATAATAGATGCCAACAGCAAAAAAAAAAGTGGGGGAGGATGAGGACTAGATTTGGGATTTTATTGATACAGGGAACTTCCATGTATGTAAACTCATTCACTATACCAATGTAATTCAGTATCTTATCAGAAATTTAGGGTCTTAGAGAGTAACTTAAAATTCTGAGAGATTAAGTAACTTGGAAGCCCATGTAAATGGAAGCAATAAATAAAAACAAGTTTTAAATCAGTATCTTATTGAAGCTAGTTATTAACATATTCTTTGGATGAGGAGAGGAAGAAGAGGACAGAAAATGTAGTTTAGTAAAACAATAGGGTTTCCTTTTTTGTTCTTTCTCTCTATCTCCTTTTTTAAAATGTCCTAAGCCCCTTCCTATACAAAGATGGCAACTCGAGAATACTTTATATTCATTCATTTTATTTTTTAATTTTTTTAAACGTGTTCCAGATTATATGTTAAATACAATTTTTAATAATCATTTTCTGACATTTTGTGATCCATGTTCTCTCTCTGCCTCCTAACCTTCCCTTCTCCATAAGATGGCAGGTAATTTGATATAGGTAATGAATATTATTTATCATGTAATTATTTATCATGTTATCATATAATATATATTTCCATGTTCATAATACCTCTGGGTTTTTTTGTATTTTATTCTATCTGATTTATAATAATGTATGTACTGAAATGGGAGAGCCTAGAAAAATAATCACTTCAGAACCACTAAAGCCATCAGAGATCCCAACAGCAATTAGCCTGTGGTGGAATGGATTTGATGACCAAGGAAGCACTGCAGATGGAAGAAGAGCTTCACAATAATAATAGCTAACATTTATATAGCTCCTACTATGTGCCAGGCACTGTGCTTAGCATTTGACAAATCTTATTGCATCATCATAACAAAACTGGGAAAGAAGAGCTATTATAATCCCCATTGTACAGATGAAGAATCTGAGGCAGATAGAGGTTAAGTGATTTTTCCAGGGCTACGCAGCTAGTAACTGTATGAGTTTTGATTTGATCTCAGGTCTTACTGCACTATGTGGCTGCCCCAGCAGTTAGGAAAGACAGTCCTCCCTCTCCCTCAAAAAAGCAGTACCTTCAAAGATCTCTACTATAGAAAAACACTGAATTTCTCAGTCCAACACAGAAGTATATCTAAAGGAAACTTCATAAGAATCCTCTGAAGGGAGAAAATAACTCCTAGGACCCATAGCCACAAATGTTCTTTATATATGTATTTACCATTATACTTGAAGTTCAATCCCATTCTCCCCAGGGATCTCATATTTTCATTTACATCTAACAAATAAATGAACAAAGGAGAGTTGTTCCCACTCTGAAGGGGGGGGGGGTGTTTTTATGGCTGTTGTTCTTGCTATACCTTCATAGCAAATATACAGTTTTTCCCTAAAAATTAATAGAGTTTTCAGTTAATTGATAATGTGGAGTGTCCCAGATGGGGGTTCATGAATTACACATTTAGAAGTCACAATTCATTGGAATTGATTACCCTTAGAATTCTGAGAAGAATATTTTATACTCAGGGAACCCAACCTGCCATTGCAATAGAAGTTTGGTCTCTGTGTGTGTATGTGTGCATGTACACGAATGTGTATGTATGTGTAGAAAATGAAACTTTATAATCATCAGGGAATAATAAAACTTATGAAAAAGAATAGAGATTGGGAAGAAGGGAGCAATGAACTAGAGAAGTCATCTCTTATACAGAGGAAAATCAATTGTTAGTAAAATAGTCTGGATGAAAAAAATCCTAAGGGGGAAGATGCCCTTTTGGAAATTTTTCCATTTATAATGTTTTGTTTCATCTCTACCATATTTCTCTTAGTCTTTGAGATTGTCTTTTAAGAAGAAGCCCCTTTGCAATCTCATCTCAAGAGAAATTGTTTCATGCTTTCCAATGGGTTTCCATGGCTGACTGCCTCCCTGCTGCAGGAAGTCTCCTGGAGTGAAGAGGTATTGCTTGTCTCATCCCCATACCCAGCTCACTGCTGACTACCCAACAGGGGGCTGATCATTTTATCACAGACTATACTTTTGGCCACACAATGAGTTATCAACATCCCGCCAGGAAGAATAAATGCCAGAACTAACTGACTCAGATCAGGAGCTACAACTACAACAGGTGACTGACAGAATTCTTCTGATGAACGGTACACTTCTAAGTCAACTTCCAGCCTGAAAAATGGAAAAACAGGACTGCCTATCCTAGACTCTCATCATTAGGAAGTCATCAGCCCATAATAAGAAAAGTATTCTCTGAAGACAAGGGATGCTGAGTGCTATTGCCTATTGTTGTTGCTGCTATTATCACTATTGTTTATAATAACAAATATACTTCCTAGCCTTAAATCCTGGTTCTGTTATTACAGATTTGAGTTTGGGTAATGTATGTCATCCTCGTTTATAACCTCATTATAATCATTGTCATCAACACCATGTTTTTCTTCTTCCTCATTATTTAGAGTACATTGAGGGTTACAAAGTTTTTGTAAATGTATCTCATTTGATCCTCACAAGAATCCTAAAAATTAGATGCCATTATTATCTTCATTTTATTGATAAGGAAACTAAGGCAAATAGAAATTAATTGATTGGCTCAGGATCATATAGTTAACAAACGTAAGCAAATCGGTGAGACAAAGAAGAAATTACTTCTGAGATAGGTGGAACAAGAAAGAATTTGTTACCAAAATAGAGATCTAGAGGATTACAGAAGATAAAATTAGACATTAGACAGATTATACGAAAATATAAGATTTTGGACAAACAAAACCAATGCAGCTAAAATTGGAATGAGTAAGATTAAAATTGAAACAACTTCCACAGGAGTGGGGTGGGATGAGAATCTTTGCAGCAAACTTACCTAAGGGTCTCATTTTTCAGATATATAAAGTATTTATTCAAATGCATAAAAATAAGAATAATTTGCCAATGGTTAAAGGATATGATTAGGAAGTTCTCAAGGAAGAAATTCAAGCTATGTGTAGTCATATAAAAAATTCTCCAAATTACTAATTAGAAAAATGCAAACTAAAGCAACTCTTTAGTTTGACCTCATGTTAATCAAACTGGGGGTGGGGAAGAAATGACCAAAAAAAAGAAAAAGACAAATGCTAGAAGAGCTAGGGAAAACAGACATATTGATATAACTAGAGGAGCTGTGAATTAGCACCAGTGGAAAGCAATTTGGAACTATGCCTCAAAAGATACAGAAACTTTGCATGATTTTAGACTTTCTGACACCACTACTGAGCCCATAGCCCAAGATCAAAAGAAGAGGAAAGGCCTTCTATATATACAAAAAATATTTATAATGACTCTTTTTATAGTGGGAAAAATGTAAACTGAGTCCAGGTTAACCATCAGTTGGAGAATGGCTGAATAAATTATGTGTGAACCAATGAAAAGTGAATTGATAGAATCAGAACAATTTATACTATAACACCAACAATGTAAAAATGAACAATTTTTTAAAACATAACTCTAATCATGATAGTGATCAACCATAAAATAGAGGACTTAAGATAAGGTATACTAGTCAGTTCTGGAGATAGAAGTAAAGAGCTAACATCTGACCAAAAGATCCATATTTTAAGCATAGTAATATAGGAATTTGTCATGTTTTTTCTACTATACTTATTTGTTATAGGGTTTTCTTTTCATGGAGGTGGAGAAGAAGAGAGAACAAATGTTTCTCAATTGAGAAAAAGTAATTTATTTTTAAAAGCCCAGAAAATGGAAGAAATGGCATTGAATTGAAGAAGAAAAAAATGTTCTGATACTCTTCTGCTGACTAAATTCCTTTAACAGAGGATAAAGTCATTCATTCCACATTTAGAGAAAAAGGGATAGAAGGAAACTTAGACATTATCTTCTCTATTTTTTCAGTTATTTATTTTATTATAAAAACAGATTTCCACATAAGTTTTCAGAAATTATATGATTCACATGTTCTCCCTCCCTTCTTCCCTTCCCCCTACCAGATCTGATAAGCAATTCAATCTGAGTTATACATGTATTATCATGCAAAACACATTTCCATATTATTCATTTTTGTAAGTATATAAATATAAATAAAGTATATATCTTATAAAACCAAAAACCCAAATCATATACCCAAATAAACAAGTGATAAATCATGTTTTAATTTGTATTTCTACTCCAACAGTTCTTTCTCTGGAGGTGGATAGCATTCTTTTTTATAAGTCCCTCAAAATTGTCCTGGATCGTTGTATTGCTGTTAGTAGCAAAGTCTATCATATTTGTTCGTACCACAATATTTCAGTTACTGCAAATAATGTTCTCCTGGTCCTACTTATTTCACTCTGCATCAGTTCATTTGGTCTTTCCAGCTCTTTCTGAAATCATCCTGTTCGTCATCCCTTATAGCACTATAATATTCTATCACCATCATATACCACAATTTGTTCAGCCATTCCACAAATGAGAGATATCCTTTTAGTTCCAATTCTTTGCCACCACAAAAAGCACATCTATAAATATTTTTGTACAAAAAAGTTCATTCCCATTTTAAAAAATCTCTTTGAGATACAAACCTAGTAGTGGAGTTACTGGATCAAAAGATAGGCATTCTTTTATTATCCTTTGGGCATAATTCCAAATTGCCTTCCAGAATGACTGGATCAATTCACAATGCTACCAGCGATGCATTAGTGTCCCAATTTTGCAACATCCCCTCCAACATTTATTATTTTCCTTTATTGTCATATTAGCCAATCTGATAGGTGTGAGATGGTACCTCAGAATTGTTTTAATTTGCATTTCTCTAATCAAGAGGGATTTAGAACATTTTTTCATATGCCTATGGATAATTTTTATTTCTTCATGTGAAAACTGCCTATTCATATCATTTTGCCATTTATCAATTGGGGAATGACTTGGATTCTTATACATTTGACTTAGTTCTTTTTATATTTGAGAAATGAGACATTTATCAGAAAAAAATTGTTATAAAAAATTTCCCCAGTTTGTTGTTTCCATTCTAATCTTGGTTGCATTTGTTTTATTTCTATAAAAAGTTTTAATTTAATATAATCATTATTCATTTTGCATCTTGAAATGTTCTCTACCTCTTGTTTGGTCATAAAGTCTTCCCTTCTCCATAGATCCTGACAGGTATAAGAAAGATATTAGAAAATAAGTATTGTTTTATTAGTTTAGATAGAGTTCATTTTAACTGGTGGCAGTTATAACTGTTATTCTATGATAGTTTCACTGGCTGGGTGTGGCATTCCAGGAGGGGCTTCTGGCAGTTGACAGAGCCACACACAGCTTTTTTCTCTCTCAGGACTGGAGAAAGTAACATCTCTGCCTCTCTCTCTCTCTCTCTCTTTCTCTCTCTCTCTCTCTCTCTCTCTCTGTCTGAGTGAAAGACCTGAGGGAGTGCAGTGTTTTCTTTTTCAACTTGGGAAAGACTATTCATTTATCTGTTACTGTCTATAGATTGGTTAAACTGTGAAAAGACCAAGCAAAACCTGGTCTTTCATTTGGACTCTGAGTTTGTTAAGGCTCAAGTCCTAACTTGATTCCTGTTGAGACTCAACCAGCTAGCCTTGGTTATCTTTATAACATAAAGGCAAAGTTAAGAGTTAGAGTGGTTAGGTTTGTTTAGAATAGTATAAATTTGGTTAGTTTGATCATGGAGGATTAGTGTAGCCTGTGAACCACAGGAGAAGTTCCTTGTGGAACCTGGGAGTTTATTTGGGTGGAGTTAGAATCCCTTAGAATTAGAAATCTTTTTTCCTTTATATATATTTAAATAAATAGTTTATTTTTCATAAACAAGAGTCTCTTTAGCATTCCTTGTGCCTGGCCCTGAAAGGAAGTTCATTTTTAAGCTTCATTTCAATTACCACTGAAGATACTTTGATATCATCTATCAAAAGTATCTAGAAACAATTTTGAAACTTTATTTTCTAGTTCTTTGTCTTTATTTGTGTGCTTGCCTATATTATTTTTACACAGGTAAACTATGTATGTGCCCCTAATTTACTTATAATGTCACTGTTTAGGTTTAGATTGTATACTCATTTTGACCTTGTTTTGGTATAGGGTGTAAGATATTGATCTATACCTAATTTTTGCCACACTGTTTTCCAATTTTCCCAGCAGTTTTTTTGTTCAAATAGTGAGTTCTTATGCAAAAATCTGGAATCTTTGGGTTTATCAAACACTAGATTGCTGAGGTCATTTACTCCTAATCTATTACATTGATCTAACTTTCTGTCTCTTAGCCAGTACCAGATTGTTTTGATGATTACTGGTTCATAGTGTGATAAAGAGATTAAATCTACCTTGCTCTTTCTCAAATCTAATCAACAAAAATGTAAACAACTCCACTTAACTCACAAGTTGGGAGGTCTCTGACCCACATGTGCTAGAGTCAATGGCAAATCAGAATTTACTGACTGCCTCCTGGGCAGTCCTAAGAAAAGTGTCTGTTGTGATTGGACATGTAAACTAAGAGGAAGGCACAGGAAGTGATGCAAAAGAAGCCCCTTTAAAAGAGAGTTCAGTGAGTTCAGCTCTTCTGGTTCATGAACGGGACTTGGAGGAGCTCTGGAGCTGATGAGACTGTTCTTAAACCTTTCCTTTGGAATTCCATGTGGTGAATGTAAAGACTGAATCTTCCTGAACTTCTCTTAAGGAACTTCTCTTTCAAAAGAGACTCAGCAACTGAAGCTTTTGCTTCATATGCCTCTGAGGCTGGTCCTCTGCTCAAGGGTTGGCCTTTTTCCAATTGAGAACTAGTTAGATCTGTTTGTGTTAAACCAGGGACCTAAGTGAATTATTTAGTTTGTCAGGTTAATTATCTTACCTTATCCTCTCTCTAAATTTCTTAATTTCTCTCTCTTCTCATTTGTAAATAAACTTCCATGAAAGTCATTTTGACTTGAGGTTATTCTATAATTGGGAATTGATAATTATTCAATTCCCTGGTGACCAAACCTTTTAAAATTCAATCTATTGAAAACCCCTTTTTACCCCTTACAATAGTACAATTTACGATCTGGTACTACTAGGCCACCATCCATATTTTTTTTCATTAGTTCTCCTGACATTCTTGACCTTTTGTTCTTCAAGATGAAAATTTGTTATAACTTTTTCTAGTTCTATAAAATAGGGGAAAGAGTTTTTGGTAGTTTGATTGGCATGACACTGAATAAATTAATTTAGGTAGAACTATCATTCTTATTAGCTCAGCCTACCCATGAGCAATTAATCTTTTTCCAATTGTTTAGATCTACCTTTATTTGGGTGAAAAAGTGTTTCATAATTGTGTTCATATAATTCCTGTTTTTGTCTTGGCAAATAGATTCCCAAGCATTTTATATTGTCTAGAGCAGTGATGGGCAAACTTTTTAAAGAGGGGGCCAAAGGAAAGGAAATGCTCATCTGTCAGTCTGTTTCTAAGGCAACTCTTTTGAAGTTTCATTGCATTGTATTCTACACATTGTATTTGTCAGATTAGGAATAATGTCCTGCAGCCAGATAGAACATTTCAGGGCCCACCTCCTGTGGGCCCTGGTTTGCCCATCACTGTTCTAGAGTGGTTTTTAATGGAGTTTCTCTTTCTAACTCTTGCAACTGAGTTTTGTTCAAAATACATAAAAATGCTGATGATTATGTGGGTTTATTTTGTATCCTTCAATTTTGCTAAAATTATTGTTTCAACCAGTTTTTAGTTGATTTTCTAGGATTCTCAGTATACCATCATATCATCCACAAAGAGTGACAGTTTAGTTTTGGAAGGACTGTCAGAGAGCTTTCAGCTTTCATTGCTACTAAGGTGCTATATTGACTCTGCCCCTTTACTCCATTTTATTGATGAGAAAACTTAGGAACAAAGGGAATAAGTAAATTATCCAAAGAGAGTAAATGAATAAATACTATATAGGTAAAAAAGTAGCATGGATAGAATTTAAACCTATATTATCTAATTCTAAAATTCAATGCTTAAAATTTACATTTTCTCATCTAAATATAATAATTGGACTTAAATTCATACATGATAACTGAAACAAGGGTGAGGATGAAATCACTCAAGAGTTTTGTAAATGATCTTATCTAGTACTCACAACAATCCTATTATGTAGGTAGAATAAGTAATCCTGTCACCATTTTCCCTAAAAGAAACTGAAGTAAAAAGGGTAAAGGGGGCTTACCCAAAGACACACAGCTAGTTAAAAGTCAGTTCACAGTAACAATTCAGATCTCTGAATAACTCAGGTCCTTTAAACTTGGCTATATCTCCATTTGGAATTCTTCATCTCTTCTCTAGAATAATAAAATTTTTGCAAACTTCAGGTTTCTGAAAAATCATAGTCACAGTGGAAATATATATGAATCTTTCAAACTGGACTACAGCTCCTTTAAAAAAGGAAAGGAAAAAAAATATTGTCAAATACTTTCTAGGTTGGAAGATTCCCCAGGGAACCATTAAGGTAGAAGTTTGGCAGATTCGAACCCAATAACTGAAGAAGTTACTTACAGAAACTCTCAGCAAGTATTCATCTTTAGAAAGGAGGCCAAATGTACATATTCCTCTGTGGTTCACTTGAGTGGTGACAGGAGATTGGGTCAAAGTAGAATCATTTGCAAAAGGACTACTTTTTCCAAGAGAACATGTCCTATAGAAACATGTCTTGGGATAAGTCTTAGAAGAACTAAGATCTATTCCCAGCTTCACCTCCAAGTTTAAGCATATCTGTCACAAATAAAAAAGGAACTAAGAGTTTTTTTTATTGATTTTTAAAAACATAATAGGGGCAACTAAGTAGCTCAGTGGATAGAGAGCCAGACCTAGAGATAGGAGGTCCTAGGTTCAAATCTGACCTCTGATACTTCCTAGCTCTGTGACCCTGGGCAAGTCACTTAATCCTCCTTACCTAGCCCTTAACTGCTCTTTAAACTTGGAACTAATACTTAATATTGATTCTGACATAAAGTAAGGGATATTTTTAAATATATTAAGTATTTGAATATACTGAGCATAATATATATACATATATTAGTATAGAAACTCATATTATGATATATTATTTGGGAGGATATATTTGCACATACATATATGTATTCTAGATAGTAAAAAGTCATGGCTTGAGAGCTACTGGATCGCTATAAATATGAGGCAGCAGATTACAATGAATAAAGGACAGGATTTAGAATCAGACCACCTGAATTCAGACCCTAATTTGCTAATTGTTAACCTATTTAATGATGGCCAAGTACTCCTTCTCTGGTATTGCCATGGGTAAAATGAGGGGCTTGGTCCCAAAGGATCTTGAAGGCCCTTCTAAGATCTAATGATTTATTCTCAGTGCTTTTGCAGTTCTGCTGTTCAATGATGTAGCTAACTAGCAACAGAAGGTAAAAGCCCAGAGCTACCTTAAAATTTCCAAGCTCTAAGAATGACTCAGTGTTTCTGTAGTTTTCCTTGTGCCTTGCTTTCTTGCTTTGTCTAGGTGGCAGCAGTGGTGATGGGTTTGTTTTTTGTTTTTTTTTCCTTTGTCCTGTTTATTTTTATCAGCTGTCTTGTTATCCAGGCTTTACCTTTGAGCAAAGACATTTTAAGGTAAACCAGAAATTAAGCTGTATATTGGTGAATGGTTTGGCAGAGATAAGATATAAATAACTACATCACAGCCCCACAACATTGCTCTCATTTTTGCAAATGTCCTGGATGCACTGAACAAAAGCTATGAGTTTGAAAGCTCGTAAATCACATAACCTCAGAGCTTTGTTAATTCATACCATTGCATCAAGTCCTCTCTAAAGTATTCAATGAGGCATATTTCTGATTTATTCAACATAAGGTACATCCTTTAGGATGTTAAGCATCTGTGATTTAAGATACATGAGCACTGCCCCCACCGTAATAGATTCAATGCCGTGGCTAAAAATAAATAAATAGAGAGATAGGTAGATAGATATAGATATAGATATCATATATATAAAATAAATATCATATATAAATATATATGTATATATATATGTATATATATATATATATGTCAACTGATGAATTGACCTTTGGTGCTGTGTACCTATCCTAATTTAACTAGACAGATCTTTTGATGTTAATCATCAGACCCATACTTGAAACTTTCCCAAAATGGTAGGACCTTATGATTGTAGAATATCTTTAGAGCTGAAAGGAATTTCAGGGATCCTTTCTAGTCTTACTCTACATTTTTACAGAGGAGAAAATAGAAGCCTGGAAAAATTAAATGACTTGTCCAAGGTTACAGAAGTAGTAAGCTGGGAAGGCTGGATTTAAACCCTATCACCCTCAGAGCCAATATTCTTTCCATTGTACTGGGCCACCTTCTTCCACATGTCTGACCATTCTTTCTCATTATCTTTTACCAGTGCATCATCCTTTACCCTCTTGCTAAGCATGGACATTTAATGATCTAATCAGCTCTCTTGGGTTTTAATATCCCCTCTAGGCAAGTTACTCCCAAATTCAGATGTACAATAGTAGTGCCCTCTCAGGAATTCTATTCCTACATTACCCACAGTCACCTTGCACCTGGATCTCCTGCAGGTTCTGTAGGAACTCAATTTATATCATCTCTAACTTTCCCCTTCTTCAAACTGTTGATGAGGACACCACCATGCTTCATTCAGGTTTGCAATATTGGAGTCATTCCTATCTCTTCTCTTTCCCTCCCTCCAATGTCTTCATATTCTATTACTAAGTCCTATCAATTCTACCTCCTTATCTCCCCTCTATGTCTCCTTCTGCCATCCATCAAGCTACTATCCTTGTTTAGGGTCTATGACTTCTTCTTTAGACTAATGAAATTTCCTCCTCACTGGTCTCCTTGCTTCTAGTCTCTCCTCTCTCCAAACCATCTCTAATACTATCACCAAATAGATATTTTGAAAACATAGATCTCATCCTATTGCTCCCTCATTAAAAAATTTTACCTATATGTAAAATACCAAACCTGGTACTTAAAACCTTATGCAAATTAGTTTTCATTCTAATATAATTTCATATTATTCCCCTTCATATATTTCAGGCAAATCAGCCCCCTTGCTCTTTCCCATAGAGCCATTCCATCTCTAAGCCTCCCAGGCCTTGCAAAAGTTATTCTGTACATTGCTTATCCCGGAATTTGCTCCCTTCTTAAATAGACCTCTTATCCTAGCTTCCTTTAAAGCAAAACCCAGGTGCTAAATTCTGAAGCCTTTGTTGATCCCAAGTTATTGTTTCTCTTTTCTTCTTAAAATTTTATTAAATATACTCTACATATGTCATAATTCCCCAATAAAAGTCCCCAATGTAATTTCTTCAAGGATAATCACTACTTTGCTTTCATCTTTAAATCCCTAATGCTTGGCATATATGTCAGACTTCCCACAATCCCTGATATAGTGTTAATGCACAAGAGGAATTTAATTCATACTTCTTGACAAGCTTGCCATTAAATGTCAATGCCAAATCCCTTGGCTTCAGGCTTCTCAGTCTGTAGTAGCACATAGGAGACACATTTTATTCAAACAACTTAGTAGCAATCATAAGTAAAATCTCTATCTTAGGTACAAGGTATCTTACACGTTTATAGGAATGACTGTAAACTAAAAATTCCATGAGATAAGAAGGATTGTGTCTCATTTGAACTTTCACTCTTTACCAATGCTTAGCACAATGCTCTGGACAATGTAGTCGGTCAGTTTTACTTAGTTGAATTAGCTAAAACCTCATCAATGTTGGAATGTTCATTATATCTTTCTATGACACTTTGATGATCCAACTGGCAAATTATCCCCATGTTTTGTGTCTCTCCTGTGATGGCTACATACCATCGTAATCCAATATTCTGCAGAATCAAAGATAATCATATTATTTTAAAAGTCACCTAGCTCAGATCATTCATTGGATAAACAAAAGAGAAACCAAGATCTAGGAAAGTACAGGAGCTTCCCCAGTTCCTAATTACAGTGGAACTAGGACTAGAACCCAGTGCCATATGTTATAGAGTCCCTACGGACAGCTTCAGAGATCATGAAATCTTCATTTTGTGTTTAAAAAAGGAGGTTAATAGAGACCATGGAGACTTTGGTCAGAGATTTTTCTGAATCTGTAGAACAAATAGAGGCTACTTTTATTTTGATTTAATACTTCCCTGGCTAATAAATCCCATGATATCAATGTCTCCATCCTATTCTGATGCAATTAGGAAATTAGGGAAGCAATATTGAGAGCCCACATTGAATTCAACATTATCTCATTCCCATGACACAAAGATTGATATTCTCTGTTGGTTGTGATGAAGCTTTTTTTTCTTTTTCAAAAATATTTCCCATAAATGTTAATGTAAAAGTCATGGATGCTAATGAAAAGGAGCCCTCTTTAGTTTGGAAGACAGCAGAGCCTAATGAGTAACTGTGGGGCCTTAAACATGAATTATTGGCTGATTATGGCAACACCCCTAGTGGTAACATTGATGAAGTGTGGAGCATTGAACTGAAAAAACTTAATTCTTGGGCAGCAGGACTAGAATGACATGAAAGAAAGCAAAAGGAAAACAGGCAGAAAAGCAGAAGCAATTAACCATCTGAGATGCTGCTTGGACAGTTAGAATAAAATAGCTGTAATTATTCCTTTGCTGGAACATTAGCCTTTCTTGAAATCCTGGGATATGACCAGGGGTGGACCTATGGCTACATATTTACATATTTACATACAAATAAATATGGAGAGAGGGAAAACTGTAAGCTATAGAACTTCATCACAGAGGTTGTACATGTCAGTGCCCAACATAGGGTAAATCCTAATATAATAATAATGGAAGATAACCAGATTTTTTTCATTGTAATTAAGACTCCTTTTCTTCATTGTTGCCTGAAGTGTTCAGCTTATGTTAATCATGCCATCTGCTTTGGCTTCTTGTCCCACATCCCCCTCCTTCCTCCCAGTGGAATCTTTTAAACTGGAAGACATTGGAGACCCATTTTGAACTGGATTTGCATATTTAACTAAATCTATTTTAAGTTTCCTCTCTCAGTTAACCTAATGGCCAGCCATTTTAGCATATTCAAAGACTGATTGTTTTCTCCTTTGGAGTCTGCTCAGAAGGATCTTTTATTCATTAGTTTGTACTTGTCTTAAGCAAGTTAAGTCAAGGACCTATAAGTGCCAGGCATTGTGCTAAGCACTAGGATACAATAAAAACAAAAATAAAGTTAGTAAGTGCCATAAATGAGCTTAGATTCTGACAGAGAAAATAAGGCATAAAGTGGAGAAGATCTTCAGGGGACATGGCAACAAAGACTAGAGTTAGAAACTGATCTGGAAAAGGAATGATGGATGTCCTGGGCACTTTCTCACAAAGGTGATTTAGGCAGATCTTTCCCAATGCTTAAAAAAAATCTGACAAAGCCCCCTTTGATTATTTGCCATTTTCTTTGAACCAAAATTCCATTTCCAGAACACTATTGCCCTCTGTCTATCCACTGGATGATTAAGGGTAAGGCCTATAAGTAAGGTTTAGCGCTAGTATTATAATTTGGCTTCTAACATCTTCATCAGCTACCATCAGTATAGTGCAGGGGTCAGCAATATTTTTGGCCATGAGAGCCATAAATGCCACATTTTTTAAAATGTAAATTTGTGAGAGCCGTACAGTGCTCACAGTGCGTGCTCCTGTAACAGTACGTGCTCCTGTAACAGCGCCTAAAAAAATTGACTTTATGGCTCCTGTAGAAAGAGCCATACGTTCCCCCCCCCCAATAGTGTAACTGAAAAAGTATGGGATTTAGATTCAAGATACTGGAGTCCAAATCCTAGCTCTACTTATTTAGCACCTACCTTTGTGACCATAGAAAAGTCAACATTGTTGTTTGTCTTACATCTTCAAAAAGGACCATTGATATCATGATGAGTGATGTCTTGACTTGAGAATGAGTTGGATTTAAACCAAGCAGAATTGCAAAAAAGTCTTCAGCCTCACTCTTTTTGAGAGTCATCCAAGTCCAGTTAGGACAACTAATGATGGCCTGGGATGCAGTGGATGACCTTGGTGTCTTCAGTATCTAAGCTCTAAGTGTTCCACAGCTCTTGCTGTCTTCATAGTCATTGGAACAAATTGTCCTCAACTGCCCGTTCTTGCTGGGAGAAGTCATCACATGCTTGGAGTAGGTTGGAAGACTACCAGATACTCTCAACCTAGTTTAGCCCATCTGCAGAGAGGGATTTATTGTCATGTGGCAGCTTCATCTGCTACAGCTTCTTGGAGTCACAGGTGAGAATTGAGTGAGAGATGAGCACCAAAGATGAATAAGCATCTCTGGAAAGGACTCAGTAAGTCTTCACACCAGAGGTGCTAGTCTTCCCTCATCATCCAGTACACCAGGACAATAGACATCAGTAAAGAGAACAGTTACTCATATTTTAGGTTGACAAGATTGAGACTCCCAGGGCCACCTACCTCTAGGTCTGGTTCTCTATCCACTGAGCCACCTAGCTGCTCCATAGTACAATCCTTTTGATCTTTCATTTAAAACTATATGGACACTGCCCCCATCATTACAGATTCATTGCTCTGACCAGGCAACTCACTAAATCTATTTTGGCATCAGTTTCTTCTGTTGTGAAATGAAGATTTTGAACTAGTTGATCTCTGAGTTCCCTCCCATGTCTAAAACTGCCCCTGAATTTGCAGATAAGTAAACACAAAGTTGTTTCAGAAGTAGAAAGCATTCATATCTAAGGGCAGCAGGGAAGGCTTTCATAGAATCATAGATTTAGAGTTAACAGAGGCTCTGAAGATCATCTAGTCCAACTTCCTTTATTTTTAGAAAGGAAGCCAAGACTTGGAGATGCTAAAGACACTTGCCCAAAGTCACATAGTTATAACAGGATGGAATATGTTCAAATTAGCCTTTACTGTTCAGTTATAGAGAACTTACATAGACATTTTCTACCTAGTTCCTAGCCACCTTACAGAAAGTTGAAGAGAGCCTACTTCTACTTCTTGCCATGTGCGACTTGAGGACATACAATGAGTTATATATAATACTAATTCCAAAGAACTAATGAGTGAGCTGATCATAATAAAAAGTGATTAGTTCTTTAATTGGCTGTTAGTCTAATCCATAGAGGATATGAAAAGGAAACATTCTTGCCTGTTTCATCTTCCACTTCTTTTTACCTTTGTTCTATGAATAATTGCTTTGAGCTACCTCCTGAGAGACAGGTGGTAGAGGGACAGCGGGCCCCATTTTCCTACCCAGTTCCCATTTTGTCCATGAACACATGACCATGGCTATCTCTTTTTTGTCTATTTGTTCATGATTTTATAGCAATGAGGATCCCAAAATGGAGTATATGCAGGTTATTTTGCAGATTCTGAAAGGTGAAAGAGAACATTCTAGACATGAGGGTCAGTCTCTCCAAAGCTCTAGAACTCTTGAGAGGACATATCAAGTTCAGAGAACAACTGGTAAGCCAGTTTGGCAAGAATGTAGAGTTCGTGAATGATAGTGATATGAAGTCAGTCTGGAAAGAGAGGCAAATATTGTAAGCCCCAGGAGGGCAGGTTCCGGTCAAGGATATCTTTGTTTTTATTTTCGTAGCAGCTGGCATAGTGCCTTGCACATCATAAGTACTTATTAATTATTTGTTTAATTGAATCGAGATGAATTCTGATTCAAGAGAGCTTTAAATTCTAGGGAGAAGAGTTTGCTTTTTCATCTTTGAAGTAATAGAAGAACTTTGAAGATTTCCATGTTCAGGCCTCTGTCTTAGGAACACTAATTTAATAAGTGGCCAGAGAGTAAATTGATGAGGAAAAAACAAATAAAGATTTTATTTCAATGGTCCACATGAGGGCCTGAACTAGATGGTGGCTATTTGAGGGGGAAAAAAAAGACAGATTGTAGAAGATGTCAAGGGAGAATAAACAAGACTTGGCAACCAAATGAGGAGAGAGGCCCAGAGAGGCATTCATCTCACACAAGTCAATTCCCAGAGAGTGATTCAATTTCCATATTTAATAGAGACATTTAAATGTAAAATATTATAAGTAGGCACTAATCTAAAAGGTCACCAAAATAAAATTACACTTCCGTAAAGGGCACTTGGGTTCAGCATCTTTCCAACTTGTCCTGTGCCCAGGCTGGCTTTTTTATCAAGTGCTGATTTAAAATAAAATCTCACTTGGGGGAGGAAGAGGGGTTCAGCCATTCCAATTCTGAGAGTAGAACAGGAAGGCAGAACTGCAGGTATCAGGCCACTGAACTGGCCAACTTTGGAGCAGCAGGCAGAGCTGGCTAGTGTGAGTGGCACAGGACTACCCATCAAAGCAAGAAAAGACAAGGGGACCTCACGCTGTGACAGCAGGGGAACAGCAGGATCTTGAGCTGGGAGTGGAGGGGGGAGTCTTGGAGGGACTGAGAACCACAAGAGGGAATTCTTTTTTAAAAAATATCTTTGATTTTGGATGGTAGTCACACCTCTCTATTTATAAAGAAACCTTGCTGGGCCCCAGGCTCAATGTGCCACAGGGAGTGGGTGGCAGCAGGCCACACTCTTGCTTTTGCTCATCCATTTGTTGCTTTTGTGTTGGACGTTAACTGTCTCCAGTAAAATATTGAACAGGGAAAGAAACCCCAGGAAGGGTTCAAAGATGAATGCTGAGGAAACAGTACATTATAATAATGTGTGAAAGAATGAAGCCTAGAAAAGGCACAGGGAGGGCAGGGAGAAAGAATGTTCTCCTGTCTCAATAAAAGTAAAAGAAAGCAAAACAGTAGTCCAGGATGAGGCAAAGAATCCTTTTTTTTATCTGGAATCCACCCCCAGCACACATAATGCTTTTCTTTTTGTGGGTGGCTCTTTGTAGTTTTCACTAAGCTTGGGTGCTTTTTGTGAGGACAGTGACCTAATTCTATACTCTAAGGACTGCTCCCACCCTCAGTAGGTTCTTAATAATTCTTTAATAAAAAAAAAGGCAGCATTTCCCTTGTAACTTCCCCTCAAGCTACTTTTCTATATTTAGATCACAGAATCTCTGAGCTGGAAAAGACCTCCAAGGCTTTCCAGTGTCACTCCTACTTGACCAAGGATTTTCTCTAAAACTTCTTGAAAAACATAAATCATTCAAGTTATGCTTGAAGAACTCTAAGGATAGAGAACCTACTATCTTCTAAAGCAGCTCATCCTATATCTGTAGAGAGATACTACTAATAATACTGATGATGATGGTGATAATATCATTTCTATAATTCCTATATACCAGATAGCATGTTAAGTGCCTTACAGTGTTATCATATTTGATCCTCAGAGCAATCCTGAGAGATATGTTTTAATATTATTATTTGTGTTTTACAGATAAGGAGACTGAGGCAGAAATTAAGTGACTTGCCTAAGGTCACATAGCTAATAAGTGTCTGAGGCTGAATTTGCACTCCTCTTCCTGACTTCAAGCCTAGATATCTGTCTAGACCATGGGACCACCTAACTGCCTCTATTGATCCAATTGTTAGAAGTTTTTCCTTACATTGAACAGCAGTTTTCCTCTCTGCTGCTCCCACTTATTTCTCTTGGATATGCCCTTTTCCACATGACAACCTTCCAAATATTTGAAGACAGTTTCAGCTGCCTCAAAGCATTCTCTTCTCCAATTGACTCTTCTCCCTACAAGATTTTAGTTGTTTGCAAAACCCATTGGGTGCTTCTCCTTTTATTCAAATTTCTCAATTCTCTGTTGTTATTGCTTCACCAAAATTTACTTTCACCAAAATCTCCAACAAACCCCAGGAAGCTGGCTCTGAGTTTTCCTTTATTTTGCCAGACCTCTTCAGACCCACACCAACTGTCATCAGACCAGAAAGAACCTCAACAATGGCTTCTCTAACCAGTGCTTCCAAGAATGGCTCCTGCCATAGCTTCTTCTGCTAACCTTTGGCTTACTGCCTTTGCAATTCACTGTCTGTGCCTAAATGTCTTCAGACTCATCTCCCAGATTTCTTTGCTTTAGCTAAACAACCCTTCTTTTAACTCACTCTATCTATTTTTCTAACTTCTGCCTTCAAGCCTCATTTCCTCTCATTTGATATGTCCTTGACAACCTTACATTTCTCATGTGCCAAACTGTACATATTTGTTATGTGAAATTGACTTCAATTCCTATCCATTAGAGGAAATATTTCCTCAGTGACTGATTTCAGGATAAGCAGTCCTTCTCTCAAATATAATGCACAGGGGGCAGCTGGGTAGCTCAGTGGATTGAGAGCCAGGCCTAGAGACAGGAGGTCCTAGGTTCAAGTCCGGCCTCAGACACTTCCCAGCTGTGTGACCCTGGGCAAGTCACTTGACCCCCATTGCCTACCCTTACCACTCTTCCACCTATAAGTCAATACACAGAAGTTAAGGGTTTAAAATTTAAAAAAAAAGAATCAAATATAATGTACAGATACTTTATATCTTCCACCCCCTCCTCCTGCTCTTTCCCATGAAGGATAGTGATATAATCAACAATCATTTCTCCTCCTCTTCTTTCTTCTTCTTCTTCTACATCTTCTTCTTCTTCTTCTACATCTTCTTCTTCTTCTTCTTCTTCTTCTTCTTCTTCTTCTTCTTCTTCTTCTTCTTCTTCTTCTTCTTCTTCTTCTTCTTCTTCTTCTTCTTCTTCTTCTTCTTCTTCTTCTTCTTCTTCTCCTTCTTCCCCTTCTTCTTCTTCTTCTTCTTCTTCTTCTTCTTCTTCTTCTTCTTCTTCTTCTTCTTCTTCTTCTTCTTCTTCTTCTTCTTCTTCTTCTTCTTCTTCTTCCTTCTTCTTCCCTTTTAATCCCTTCCTCCTTCTCCACCTCCTCCTTCTCCTTCTTCCTCTTCTTCTTTATGAGACTGGTTTTACCTCTTTCACTAAGCAAAGAGCATAGCATTCATTCACGGACCTGAACCCAACATGATTGGCTCGGGAACTGTGATCCAGTTCATTTCCACCCTGGACCAGTTTGCTTCTCCTTAGACTGCTTGATAGAACCCTATATAGCAGCACTTACCATATTGCTGCTGTACTTAGTGCCAGAATCCTCAGTTTAGCCCTACTACAGTTCAGAACCCCTAAGCTCAAATAATACACCAGTCTCACCCTCCCTGGCAACAAGGATTGCCAGTGGGTACCACTGCATCTGCAGACACTCTCTTTTCAAAATACTTTGACATGAGAGAAAACAAAATTCAAATAAATAATCGGGTTTAAAATCAGAAAGAATCTTTGAGATCTTCTGATCTAACCCATTCATTTTAAAGATAAATTACCCAAAGCCTAGATAATTTGTGACTCACACAAAAATATATTAGCAGATTCAGCATCTGAATTTAGGTTCAGACCCCAAACCAATGTACTTTCCATAACTTTTCTGTCTGATTTTTATAACCATATGTCAACTCTCAAACTAATATTTTCTATAACATCTATTAGGGACCAATTCTGATCATTTAATTTATATTTTAAAGTGTACTAAAATCTCAGTTCTTACATTTCTATGAAACAAAAATGATAAAAGTTGCTGGTATGATTTGCAAATTAGCCATATTAACTAACCAAATTAAATAAGACATTAAGAAGGCTAAATGTGCATATATACATTATTTTGAATTACTTCATCTGTTAAGGAAATCTAAAGTTTAAAAAAAAAACAGAAAAATCAACTCAACCTTTATAAATAAATCTCTTTCAGCAGATCAAACCTTTATTATCTGTTTATACTCTTGTAATTTGATTTCTAATCCTTTGCAATGTATTATTTCCTTTCATTACTTTCTAAATCATTTCTTATGTTTCATTTTAACTTAAATTATATTTTTTAAAAATATTAGTGAAAGGAGGGGGCAGCTGGGTAGCTCAGTGGAGTGAGAGTCAGGCCTAGAGACAGGAGGTCCTAGGTTCAAACCCGGCCTCAGCCACTTCCCAGCTGTGTGACCCTGGGCAAGTCACTTGACCCCCATTGCCCGCCCTTACCAATCTTCCACTTATGAGACAATACACCGAAGTACAAGGGTTTAAAAAAAATATTAGTGAAAGGAAAAAGAGGTTGAGCAAAGCAGATAAACTTGTCTAATTTAAGCTTGGCCTATTAAATGTGATATGTAGAGATAGATTTCTAACAGCTAGTTGTTTTTTAGTCACTAATCCCTATAGGCAGGTGAAATGTGAGAACTATTAAATAGATTAATGACTATCATAATAGAAAAACATGGAAAAATGCATATGCTATATCAGATATTCTTTGGTTAAATTATCCTTGGCAAGATTTAAACCCTTTTGTGTCTTAGTTTCCTCCCTCGTAAAATGAGAGATTAGACTTGAGGATTTTGGCAGTCCCTTCCCTTCTAAATCCATGATCTGAATCTGAGAGATAGGAAAGATTTCTGGATCTTCCTATCCAGTTTTAGAAAAGAAATTCCCATGAATTCCAGTGAAAGTCTAGTCATGAAATATGGATATACTTTTACTTATAAAGAAAAGCAATATGAAGACAGTAGCCCTTTGCTGAATGTCTACCACATGGAAGGCTCTAGCTATGTAATAAGATATGGCATAGACCTTGCTTTCAAGGGGATTATTTATATTCTAGCTCAGAAACATGTACAAATACATTCTCCAAGTTCTCTACTTTGTCTCTACTATTTTGTCTGCCCATGGAACAAGATGCATGGCACATGCTATTATTATTCAGTTATGTCTGACTCTTCTTGTTTTCATTTGGGGTTTTCTTGGCAACATTGGAGTAGTTTGCCATTTCCCTCTCTGGCTCATTTAACCTATTAGACAAATAGGATTAAGTGACTTGCCCAGGGTCACATAGCTAGTAAGTGTCTGAAGCCAGATTTGAACTGAGGAAGATGAGTCTTCCTGATTTAAGACTTGGTACTCTATCCACTGAGCCACCTAGCTGTCCCACATAACTACCTGGCACATAGTTATAAATGTTAATTGGCTTGGTTTGGATGTACATCAAAATGTAAATAGAAATTCAAGGTTCAGGAAGGACCTGTTGATGTGGATAATATTGTCTGAAACTCAGAAAGGTTAAGTGACTTGTCCAGAGTTATGTAAATAAGCACCAGGTAAACTTAAATTCAGGTTTCCCTGATTTGAATATAGTATCCTACCTACCAAATCATACTTTCTATCAAAATAATACATGATAAGTTATTCTCAGCAATAGAGTGACCGAAGAATGGCTAAACAAATTGTGGTATCTTTTGGTGATGGAATACTATTGTGCTAAAAGGAATAATAAACTGGAGGAATTCCATGTGAACTGGAATGACCTCCAGGAATTGATGCAGAGTGAAAGAAGCAGAACCTGAAAAACCATATACACAGAGACAGACACACTGTGGCACAATCAATTGTAATGCACTTCTCCACTAGCAGCAATGCAATGATCCAAAACATATCTGAGGGACTTATAAGAAAGAACACTATCCACATCCAGAGAAAGAACTGTGGGAGCAGAAACACAGAAGAAAAACAACTGCTTGACCACATGGGTCAATGGGAATGTGATTGGGGATGCAGACTCCAAACAATCACCCTAGTGCAAATGTCAATAATATGGAAATAGATCTTGATCAATAACACATGTAAAACCCAGTGGAATTGCACATTGTCTATGGAAGGTGGGAGGGAGAAGGGGAAGGAAAGAATATGAATCATGTAACAATGGGAAATTTTTCATAATTAATCAATAAAATAAATTTAAAAAATAAAATAAATAAAAATTAGAGTGATCCAAGACAATACTGGAGACTCCTGATGAAAAATGTCTGACTTCAGAGAAAGAACTGATAATCTAAATGTAGACCAAAACATACTATATTTTACTTTTTTTCTTCCTTTTTTGTTTGAGATCTCTTCTACAAAATTAATAATATGGAAAAATATTTTTACATGATTTCACATGTAAAATCTATATCAGATTGCTTACTATCTCAGGGAGGGAAGAGGGAAGAGGGAATAAGAAAAAGAGTAGAAAGGAGAAAAGAATTTGGAACTCAAATAATTTTAAATAATATGATAATTTGTTTTTACATGTAATTAGGAGAAAATAAAATATTATTTACAAAAATATAATACAAGGAAACATATGTTAAATTCAAAAAGTTAACAAAAATTGTAGTTTGAGGGGAAGTCCAAAAAGAAATCATTGTTGAAAGTTGAGAGTTCTGCAGGCAAGGTAAACTGTAAGTTGAGTCTTGATGGAAGAGTAAGACTCATAATTGCCTAGAAAGTGCATATAAGATATATTGGACAGATGAGAGACTGGGAAAAAGAAGACTAACCCCAAGTGTACAAGTCAAAGATATGAGTGCTAGGGAAGCTGACTAGATGTGTGAAAAAATAAAAGAATAAATGTAAAGTTAATTACAAATTTCTAGTCTTATTGACTAAGTACCACTGACAAAATCAGATAAATCCTAAGCAGCTTGTTTAAGTGAAAGTTGTAGGGAGAGAAAAGAATGAATTTGATTTTTAGAATAATGAGTTTGAGATTCCAAAGGCTATTCAGGTGAGCTTTATTTTCATGTACTTAATTCAGCCAAGTTAGACATCTTATCATTTTCCAAACCCTGACTCTCTGATTCATTTTTTCAATGAAATGACACTATGCTTTGGCTCATGATGTTCCCTTTAGAGTCCCAGTGCTCTACTTCCCTTCTCATTCCCATCAGTTCACATATATTCTCCATAAAACCTTCTGTCTTCTAGGTCTTCTCCAGGTCAAGAAAATGTTTTCCTCATATCTTTTTATGGCATTTGGTATAGACATTTATTCTAATATATTACACATTGTATGTGTGATAGATTGATTATTTCCTTTACCAGTCTTAAAGGGCCAAGAAGGTAGAGATGATGTCTTATTTGCATATAAATTGATACATACATATATAGATTCATAGATTCTTTGGTAAGACTGCCTCCTTTGAGAAAGGATTTCCAAGAAAGCTAAGAGAAAAAAAAAAGTAATAGCTGAGTTCTAATTGTGTCTTGGGCTGTGTGGGACACATATTCTTGAGTCACTTAATCTATACTTTGCCAAGAAGCAAATAAGAAAGGATTCTCTCCATAATTCTTTTAGTAAGTTTAAAAGCTTGTGAAAATCATTTGATTGTTATAAATAATCCAATCACATAGTAAAAATCAAACTTTCTATAGCTTCCAAGTTTTATTTGGAATCCAAAATTCAATTTAATTTCCTCTCTTTAAAAGAAGAGATTAAAATGGTTTTATCATGTAGATTTTTATTGCTCAACTTTCTCTTTCCTTTTAGTCTTGATTGTGAGTCAATAACAAATTATGCAAAAACTACAAAAAATTCTTTAAAGGTTATTCTATCATATTTCATTGTAAAAGACATTCACACATGTATTACTCTTCAATATATTAAGTGTGTGTTGCCCAAATAGGATGAACCTTTTTACAAGGTTGTTAAGAACCCTGTGGATAATCTTTTTATAGGCAGTTAACAAATAAAAATGGTTAAATCCCTTTTTATCCTATGGAAGTTTCTAGTCCTGATGTACCTACCCAATGGCCTGAGCTTGACAGAGATATGCAGCAAAGAAATTGCACAAAAGAACTGACCATTGACCTAAGGGCGTTGAGTACACAGATTCTTTCTAGCAGTTCATGATTGCTTCCACAAAATGCTTATATAATCCAAATTCCCAGTGCTATAGGGAAGCTAGTTTTATCTATGAGGTGACTGTATTGTTTTGCTTGCTACTCTGTATGCAGAAAGAAATCTGAATAGGTGGAGAGAATATTGACAATATTAGATGCCTCCAAGGAGTCAGAATTAGTGTGAGAGCTTATGGAGAAATATGCAGGTACTCCTTCCACCCCTCAGGGGTTAGGGGTGCAGCACCCCCAGGATGTAGAAAAGCCACATAAAATGTTTTGACCCTTCCTTAGTAACAGATAATAAGTCTGATTTTTTTCTTTTTCTTTTATGCAGTATTTACAGTACCTTAGAATAAAATTTGGGTTAAGTATTTTGTCAATATACATAAATTTTTATTCATTTCTGAGTTTCTAAACTTTTTCTGTATCATCTGCTGGGACCTTCATGTATTGTCTGTGGTGTTTGCAAAATTCCCCCAAATTTCCCATTTTATTTCTTAGGTCAACCCAAGGTATATTAAAACTTCAATGGGGAAAGTCATAATGTATAAGGGATACCTGTATATGATTGCAAAATCTCTCAGGGATAGACTTCAGAGATTATAGAGAAAGATTTTGGAAGCTGCAGACATACAACAGAAGCTGATTTCTCAACATAGGCCTCCCCGATTTCTAGTTTCTAGGGAGAGAGTTTTTCTAGGAACTTCAAGGAATTTCCCTTTGGGTAAAATCAGGACTTCTTTCTTTATTTGAATAGAATTATTTCACTCCTCACTAGAAAACTTTTGCACTTATATCTTTTCTGTTATGTGTAAAATATGTAACATGTAAAACTTTCCTGATTTCCATTTCATGTCTTGCTGGGTTAAAGGAGTTTCCTCACTTGTCACTATTTGAGGTTGTCTTTTATGTAACTAGTGTTTATAGGAATGGGGAAGTTTGCAGGTATAAGGCAAAGTACTAGAGTACTGGACTTGGAGTCAGAAAGACATCAGTAGGTAACCCTGGACAAGTCACTTAACTCTGTTTGCCTCAGTTTCCTTATCTATAAAATAAGCTGGAGAAGGAAATGGCAAACCACTTCAGTGTCTCTACCAAGAAAACCCTTAATGGGGTCATGAAGATTTGGGACTGAAATGACTCAACAATGTCTAACTTTCTGTTCAGCAATGGAAGTGAAATGCCAAGCCCCCTTGTGAGGATAACTGTTTAAATTTATAACTTCCTAGAAATTTAAATTTTTCTCTAAACCTAGTGCTCAATTTTACATGTTTAGCAGCTTTCAAAAGTAAATTCCATTCCTCTGTAGTTCTGTGCTAAGTTAAAGCCAGTAGAAGGAACACTTACATAAGTTATGGCAAATTGCCCCAGGGTCCTCTGAAGAAATTTCCAAAGGGTCACGATTTCTGACCATGTAGAAGGAACTTGGGCCAAGGATCCTCTGAACTCATAATATCTGAAAGTTGATGCATTGTTCCCACAAAGGTGAGAACTATATCATAATAGAAAGACTTGTGCAGAATAAAAGCTGCTCAGAAAGCAAGGCAGGGGAAAGGAAATCTTATAGCCTAGATTCCTGAACTCTCAGTTATAGTCTATCCTTTGATTTCTACTAGGCACTAAGTCATTAACCAGAAATCAACTTCTGTTCACACCAACATTTAATGACAATGTATAGGAAGTAGTTTGAAATAAGACCACAAATAAAAATGCCAGGCAAAAGTCAAGGAAGAAGAATCCTAATGCTAAGCCAGGACTCACCCTTTTCTACCCCTAGAGAGAAATACCCTAAACTCACATCAATCCTGTTACCAACTAAATCCTTGCAACAATTAGAGAAGGGGCTTTGGCTTCTGTTTGGCTATATGAGCCCAAATGGACACTAATTGAGAAAAGGAGAGAATTTCTCAGCTTATATTAGGGGTAAAAACAAAACAAACCCAAAACAAATATGAGACAATTAACACAAGATACTTATCAATTATCTGACAAGTGCTAGATCTGACCTTGAGTTGTTCTCACATATAAAGAATCAAAAGTCTTATAAAGGCATGCATATTTTTCCCTCCTCCTTGAAATTCTAAATATGAATGCTGACAGATTTCATAGTAGAGGGGAAATAACTTTCCAATATTAAGTGATCCTAACAAGAAAATAAAGGTCTTATTCATTAATATAGCTTTATATAAATATATGCATTCATGTATATAGTCAGTAGCAAATAATACTGATTAATTTGCCTTCCTCAGATTAAAAAATGGCAACACTTAGATTTATAGAATTCCCAGAACAAAACTCTATCTATGTCTATATAAATCGAAAGATAAAAAGAATGAAAGATAGATAGGAAGAAAGATAAGGCTATCTATCTGACTATCTAATAAGAAAGGGGCATAGAAATACAAAAAACATACATTAGAGAAATCATTGCAGCTTTTAAGATTCTGTTGGCCCTATCTAGGTCCTCCATAAGACTTATGTCTTTGACTTCACTTTTATCATCTTAAAAATGAGGCTTTGGGAATACATGATCTGTAAGTTACATTCTGACTCTTGGTTCCCAGATCCTACAAAATATCTTGTACACAGGGAGCAGCACAGTAAAAAGCTATCCTACATTCAATGTTCTTTGTGTTCCTGCGTTTACTCACAACTATATCCAAAGAGGCTCTACTGGAGTGTTCCATTTTACTAGTCAGCCAGAGGTCACAAATAGATCAAAGCAAATGATATCATAAGAGAAGTAGTGACGGAAGATTCTCCCTTAAATCTGAGGTATAATCTCTCACCAACACATACCCTTTCAGTGAGGAGCAGGAATATCCCTCAGGATCACGGCATAGAAAGACAACTGATCCCTCTGAATGCTGCTGGATCTCTATCACTTCTGGTAATGTCCCCAAGCACCTAAACCTGGGTGTGATGCCATATTTCTGTTGTCCCCCCATGGTGACACTTGTCTCTGTTAGTCATCACCACTCTCTCATGGGCTTCTCTGCTCTCTGCTTAGCATAAGGCTTTGGAGACCTTGTAGCCTTTCCTGGACCATAAATATTCCTGGATATCAGCTTCTGGATCTAATATAATTATGGCCACCCACTTGCCATCTCAATTACAATCTGTTAGGATGCGATATATAATAAGAGCTAATAACGATAGCTAACATTTATAGAGCACTTACTATGTGCCAACCACTGTGCTGAGTGCTATACAATTACTATCTCATTTAAGCAAGGTAATATTTCCTTGAGAAGGGCAGAGGGACAACTCTCTAGTCATAGCCAGGGGCTATAAATTGCCATATCCAGAATGAACAAAGGCAAGACTGAGCGTCCCCAAGCTCATTTTAAGTCTTTTCTTAACTCCAAAGTTTAAGGCTAAGATTACAGTTCTTTGTCCCAGACAGTTATCTAGATTTAGGGTCAGAAATTCCCCAGATTCTTCCTGGCTTGGCATAAAGATGTATTTGAGCCAGTACAGAACGTAACTGAAGCAAACAAGGTCATTTTTTTCTATCTCCCTAACCTATATTCCTGCTTTCATTATGCACATTTGATAGCAAAATAACCATTGCTTTGATGCTGTGTTTTGGCCAATGGAACCTTGTTATCTCCCTACATGTGTGTGTGTTTTAATAGTTATTTTTTTCCATTCAGTTTTGATCAGATCCAGAAATAATTGAACAAGATTCCAGAGAGATTTAAAAGAGTATGCTCAAGAACATAAACGTTCCTATTGGGACATTTAGCACATTTATTAGTTCTCTTGCCACTATTCCCCCAAAGGTCAAATGACTCAAGTAATAAGGATATGTTCACCAAGACTGTTTGTGATTAGGCAGGGGATATTTAGGGAGGTGGGAGTAGGCAATTTCTCCTAACAATCTCATCCCCTTTGTGGCAAATTGTTGTACAGTTTCTGCCATTTATCCCTTATTCCTTCTGAACATCTTAAAGCAACAGAAGTAATGGAAGGCTTGAGGCTGTTAATGAGTTAATGCTTGGATTCTTTGTAAAAAGAAAAAAGTAAATTGTGTTTGTTTATTTTTTATAGGACCACTAGGTAGGCTAAAGTCACTAGCTTAAAATTCTGCCTCATTCTAAAGAAAGGAAATCAAGAGACTTATTACACTTTCTTATTTTCCTTTTTGTTTTGGTGGTATTGGGGATCTTGCCTGAGCAAGATATCACTTCTTATGTAGGATAAAAGTACTAGAATTCACTCCTTATCTAACAGAAAGGTTGAATGGACCAAGAAGACATTTGCTTATTTTGAATCAGTAAATCAATTAAAATATGCCTGCTTCTTTGGGGGGGGGTTCTATATAATCTGATATGATCATATCATCCCCCCCTTCAAAAACTTTCAGGAGCTCCCCATCACCTCTAGGATTTACATCCCTCAGATGACATTGAAGACCTTCTATTGTCTGCATCTTTTCCAATTATATTTCCTACTTCTCTTAAACTCTTATTTTAGTCAAACCCCAAATTTATAGGCCATCTCTTATCTCTATGCCTCTGTATATGCCATATCATGCTTTTAGAATACACACCCCCTCCTTGAATAGAACAAGAACTTAATATATGTTTATTGGATTGAAAAGAATCTTGTTTCTAGGGTAAAGATCCTACTATTTACTCCATTCTTGACAAATTGAGGAGATTAAGAAGGTGGTTTGTTAAAGGTCTTTAGTCAATTGTCCACAACATTTATTGATGAAACTTGGATACCCCGAGCAAATTAAATGAATTAATAAGGTAGTTGTTAAAGGTCTTTAGTAGCTGGTCAACAAAATTTATTGATGAGGCTTGGATGCAAAGCACTATTTGTGGGTGTCTGGGAGAAAACAAACATTTACCAAGCTCCTACTATGCCTAGAGTACTATAATAAGACCTGTACAAATATTATCTCATTTGATCCTCACAACAAGTGCTATTATGATATCAATTTTACTGAAGAAAGTGAGTCACAGATCAAGTGATATGCCTAGGGTCACATAGAGAGTATGAATAAGTATCTGAGGCGATATTTGAACTCATGTCCTTGACTTCACACCCAGCACTCTGTCTCCTGCATTATTCAGAAATAAAAGAAATGGCCTTTGTTTTCTTCAGTTTTAGAATGATAGAATTATAGGACTTGATAGGAACAGGTGCTGATACTTCACTGGTATAAGGAATTTCCATGGGAAAGAAATTCCTTCCACCAATGTTAACACTATATTTACAACTTACAACATGGCCTTAAAAGGATGTTCAGATAACTGAGAGGTTCAATAACTCACCTAGGGTGACACAGTGAGTATGTGTCAGAAGCTGGAATGTTACAAAGAGCCATCATGGCTTCATGAAGAACATGTCACACCATATTGTCCTCAATTTCTTTTTTAAATGTTAGTAGATCAATAGATTGCAGAAATGTAAATGGTTTACTTAGATTTTAGCAAGACATTTGATAAAAAGTTTGTCATGACTTAGGAAAAAATGGGGATGTATGGGCCATACAATTAAATTGGCTTCAGAATGGATTGCCAGTTTTGACTCAAAGATTCATCATAGTGATTTGATGTCAAATTAAATGGTCTCTATTTGAGTATCTCAAGTATCTGTCTTTGGTCCTATGATGAACATTTTTATCAAAGTATTAGAGGAAGGCATAGATGATGATGATGCTTATCAAATTTAAAGATGACAAAAATTTGGTTGAGTAGCAAACATGTTGGAAATGGATTCAAGGTCCAAAATTAGTTTAGCAAGTAATAATATTGGGTGAAATCAGGGAAAATTGAATCCAATTGAGGTATGTGAAAACTGTTATCCTTGGGTTCAAAAGAATCAGTTTCACACCTACAAGCTGAAAAAGTAGTGGCTAGAAAAGAATTCCTCTGAAAAAAATAATGAGACTTTAGTGGACAACAAATTCAATATATGTCAAAAGCATAATAGTGTAAACAAAAAGCTAAAAAAGTACATGGGTTGCACATAGAGAGGCATGGTTTCCAAGACTAAAGATTAAATAATTCTCTCTACAGCTATGCCTTGGTCAGACCACACTAGGAATATTTTATTCTCTTCTGGGAGCTACTTACTGAGAAATACACGGATAACATGGAGAGCATCCAAAAGAGAGTAAACCGAGTTGTGAATGATTCCCAACATCATTTCTTATGAGGATCAGTTAAAAATACTAGGAATTTTTAGCTAGAAGAAAAGAAGACTCCAAGGGGAACATAATAATAAATAGCTTTTAGTATTTTAACTGCTGTCATTTGAAGGTGAAGAAGGAATTAATTTTTTGGAGTGGAGGAGCTTAGTTCCAACATGCGAAACTAGGAACAATGTTTGAAAGTTGCAAAAAGACCTATTTAGCTTTAATGTTAAGGAATAACTTTCAAACTAGTTAGAACTCTGTAGAAATAGGTTGAATTTCATTCTGAGGTAGTGGTTTTCTCCTTAATATTGGTCTTCACTTAAAAACTCCGTGTCTACTCATCATATAGGTCATAGAAGGAAATTTGGTTCAGGTACAAATTGGACTATATATGACCTATAAGGTCCTTTCCAACTCTATGAAACTATAATCCTTTGTTTAGTACTTTAAACTACACAAAAGAAATGTTATTAATCTATTAAATTTAATATTTCCTTGCTTTAAAAACGTATAACAGGTATAGAAATATTGTTATATTTTAATATTTAGCTCCTTTAAAAATATGTGGTTATACTTTACTATTTTTCATATATCTTATTTATTCTTATTTGCTGCAAAAATGCAAATTCTAAAATCTAGAAACTCTTGACAGTTCTTTTTAATTAAAAAAAAGGATTTTCTGAAGCCTTCACTAAGAAGCCAGTTCCATTGCATATTTAAAGTTAATATAAAGAATTCTGTTGAAATTTCATAATTTTTAAGGAAACTTGATTTTACAAAGGAAGGAAATTAAATGATTTAATGTCATTATGTCTATTTACTATTTGAGTTTTTCAAGGGAAGTTCAAAAGGACAGCATACTCATCTCATGGTGTACATGGATTTTCATCAGAAATATAGCAGGTGGCCTGGAAGAAGTCATTGTCAAGTTCAAAATCTGGCAGTCTTGGTTGTACCATCTTTTAGGTGATAATTGGTGTGCAGAAGGGTTATATCACCTTGGTTTATATTCTCACCAAGGCCTGGGCTGAACAAAGCAAAATAACTGAAAGAAAAAAATCCAGAAAGCTCAATAACAAGGTTGCAGAAAATAATCAAAGCCCACATTACCAAACCTTTCATCACAGGATCTCCAAGTACTTTATACACATTAAATTATTACTGTGCCCCCATGTAGTTAAATATATGGTGTGATGTGACCGAGAGAGGGGGAAATTAGCAGCAAGCTTCACCAACATGCTCCAGATTCAAATAGCATCATCTACAGTGTCTTAGTTTCTTGGCTTCTGCTTAGCAGCACAGGTTTCTTTAAGGAGGAAGGAAGCAGAAAACAAGGGACACTTTGTTATTATTGCATTTCCTCTCCAGTGCAAAAAGAAACTCACTTTGCACACAGGGTTGAATAATAATGGCTTCTGTGGGAATAATCATGCTCATCTAGAGTAAATAAGAGAATTACAGATGTCAGTTGGATAAAATCATGTCAGGCAACCCTTGAAAGGGATTAAAGTATAAAAAATGAATTGTAGGAGTGGTAATATGATAGGAGAGAAGTGAGAGGAGTCTCTTCAGGTGGAGGGTAATCTGAAGATCATGAGACATGGGGATGTTAGGACAGGAAAAATCAAGGAATTCATCCAGATGGTGAAGCCCAGGAGCAAAGCTCCTGTCACCTCCACTCTAAATATGGGTTGTAACATGGAAATGACAGGGTGTAATTCCTGCAAGATACAGGGTCAAGCTTCACCCAGAATTCCAGGGGACCCCCCCCCTGTAGAACTCTGGGTGAGGGGGCAGTTTAAGGCAGTTAAGGGCAGTTGGTTCCTGGGGGTTGAGGTGAGCAGATCACTCTGCTTGCTGATCCCAGTTCTGGATAGCTTTGGAGGTCTGGTGGCAAAAGCAATTTTGGTTCTTCTCTGCAGTTTGCCTGTCTAGCTGAATTAGACCTTTCCTGCAATAGCATTTTTGTTACCATTAAGTTATTTTAGATATTAGAAGTGATAATTATAGGCTTTGAGGGCAAGCTAGTTATAAAGATTACCTCTCCCTCCTGGGGAGAGGGCCTGTTTCTACTTAACAGTTCAGGGCTTCCCATATCTTATCCTAATCCTCGAAAACTTCCCTTCCTTCCCTTCCTCATTTATCAGTAAACCTTCATCTTTTGGGAGCAGTGCCTGTTTATTATTTTGGGAATACTTACATCCATCTTCAGCTAAGTTTCCTTCAGCTGTCTGGCCCATACAAGTCAGATTCATCTGTCCCTGATAAGTACAAGACATCAAGATTCTCCTATCTTCCCTAGTCAAACCTGTGGAGAAAATAAGTTGAGGAAAGACATCATTAGAGAATTGCCTTGCTTAGCCTTGCCAGAAGACATCAGTCCAACCACCATTTCCAACTGATTTCTAATTGCTTGTTGGGAGGGGGGAGAAGGGAGCACTGAGCTAAATTGTGCCCCTCCCTTTTCACTCAAGCCTGTCAGTGGGGGAGGAGTGAGTCTAGCAAGATACTGATATCTGGCCATCCCATCAGCTTCCCAAATATCTCTGTTAAAAACAACATAACAGGATTTATCTCTATAATGGAGAGAGAGGCTAAACAAGGAAAAAGACAATCAGTCATAATTTAAAATAAGGTATTCCTTATTGGATTAACTTTAGGAACCTACACCAAATGGAAAACAGTATAACAAACTAGATGTAGACATTAGACTCACATTTCACTCCATATGCCAAGATAAAGTCAAAATGTATACCTGAATAAATGCCAGAATCATAAACAAATTAGGAGAGCATAAAATAGTATATCTGTCAGACCTACAGATAAGGGAAGAATTGTTGACCAAACAAGTGTGCCCTTTATAATTATTCTAAGCCCTGGGAGACTACATCTCCCAGAACTCCCTGCTACAACTTCCTCTGACAGCTCCCACTTCCTTATGTCAGAGAAAGTATAAAGGAGAGAGTTTTGGTACCTTTTAAAGCTCTCTGAAACCTGCAGAGCTAGCTCTCTGATCTTGGACTGTTATCAGCAATGCAAGGACCCAAGATACTCATGATGAAAAAGGTTATTCACTACCATAGAAATTACTGAGTTAGAATGCAGATTGAAGAAAACCATTTTCATTTCATCACCTTTGTGTTTTTCTTTGTTGGTACAAGCAGTATGTGTCTTCTTTTACAGCATGATGAATATGGAAATATGTATTGCATGATTGTACATGTATAACATATATCATATTACCTGGCATCTCAGGTAGACATGAAGGGTGGGGGAGGGAAAGAACATGGATTTCAAAAGGTAAGAAAATGATTACAGAAAATTATATTAAAACATAATCTGGAAAAATATTTTTAAAAATTAAAAAGAACCTATGGCATATTCTTTGGAATGGCTGCAGTGTGCCAAATTATAATCCTGTAAGGACAGAGTAGGATTCTGGAAATTTCTCCAAGATATTTGGAGTTAAGTTCAAGGAAAAAATAAGCTAGATTATACTGTTTCAGCAAGGGCTCTGGACTTGAAATTAAAAGATCTGTCCTCAAATATTGACTCTATTGTTTATTTCTAATGTAGTCATGGTCAAATTGACCCCATTTGTAAAGGGAATAGCAATACTCTTACTGTCTACCTCACCAGGTGATCCTTTGCATAAGATTAGGTACAGATAGATGAGACTTTAGAAATCATCCGCCCAACTTCATCATTATCTGGGTATTGCCATAACTGCCAACATAACACAATCTTGGACCAGTTGATGAAAGCCATTGAAGCACTTGATTCCATGGAGATTCAAATCAATTATCATTCTAGGATTAGAAGAAGCCCTTTGACCAGAACAGGGAGCATTATAATGAGCTTTCAATCTCAATATGAGAAAGCATTATCAAGCTACAATGAGCCACAATCATCAACAGAGTAATAATATTTGAAAACAGTTAGGATACCTTTCAGACTGTCAAAGCAGGTGAGAAAACTAAACATTAGATAGTGGCATGACATTTAATGGGGAACTAGGGATGGAGTCTTGGAGGAAAGGATCCTCACAATGAGCAGATACTCTTGACACTTAAGCAAGGGTTAAGATACTTGCCAGATAATGCAAAAATTAATAGTTTGAGATGTCACTGGAGAGACAAGATATTTATATAGAACCACTTTCCCAAGGCGAGAATTCAATCCCTAATAGGTGTGGGAAGATGCACAGAGAGAAGATGTGAATCATTCTTTGATTTGTTTGTAATGCTGAGTTTACTATATTGATAGGGAAATAATTTAGTGAAACTCAAAGCGTGTTACTGGAGGAATTATTTATATATTTTATTTTTTTATAGTGGTTGTTTTATACATATATTTAACATAAGGGAAATATTTATTATGCATCTGTTTCTTTTTTATGTCTTTATTGATTGGATTGGTATTATTTTTATTGACTGATGTTGTTTTGCTATTATTGTAATTATTTTTATATGATCAGTTTATGCTTTTCTGCATATAGCTTGATTATTTTGTTTTATTTTATATCCTGTGATTTTTAAACATTTTCTGTTAACAAAATACTGAGACAAATTTCTCTCATTGCTCAGAAACTAATTTTAAAGACAATTCTCTAACAGGAGCTCCAAATAAAATCTGAGAAAAGATAGTATTGTTGGAGTAAGTGGACAATCCCACAAGATAATTTCTCCCAGTGGAAAGAAGTCAACACCTATTTCTTCGTTTAAGTTCTGAAATTTTCACTATTACAAATTGATAGATAATCTAGATAAATAATTTTCTCATTACTTAGTAATTAAATTTCTATAACGCATCTGTAACAAATTATAAGTGATTTTCTTGGGCACTGAGAGGTTTAGTGACTTGCCCATGGTGATATAATTAGTATGTCTCAATGGCAGAACATTGACCCAACTCTTGCTAGTTCTATGATTTACAATAGTTAATGATTTTTGTAATTTTATGAACATTTCTCCTATCACTTTTCTCTTCTTCACCTAAGCTAACATTATTGAATTTTTCTCTATGGTTTCATGGTAATTTTATTTCCTAGAAGAAACACTAACAGGTGGATAGCAATAATTTTCTGAGGTTAAAACCACTGTAAACCAATAAAGCATACATAACTCATTACAGATCATCTTTTTTCTTGTTGCCAGATTTCCAACATTTTCCATTATACTAAATGCATAATTTGAGATTACACATTAACTCTTAACTCAGTAGATTATCTTGGCAGGTATTTAAAGTCTACTGAGCTAACCTAAGAGGAAATATTTCATTTAACAAAAATAAAAATCAACTCAAGTTCCAGATGCACAATCTCCACATTTTTGCAGATATTTTGAAATGTGTTCATAATTGAAAATCTCCACAAATTAAATAGAGATATAGAAAAGCTGAAATCCTTCAACTGATTCCTAACATGATATCCTCTTTAATAATTAGGTTCTTAAGCTTCTATTTTTATAAGTCCAAAAAAAAGAAACAAGGAATTATAAAGTGGATTTATTCCAAAAGTGTATCTGTGAACTCTATCTATCTATCTATCTATCTATCTATCTATCTATCTATCTATCTATCTATCTATCTATCTACCAATATATACACAAACTTATACTATTCACAATTAAATGAAATTTTTGTTTGGACAAAAAGACACTTCTTTTTATTTATTTTTATTTTAAAATCTTTTTCCATGGATATATGATTCATTTTCTCTCCCTCTCCTTTTCTCTCCCTCCTTCCAAAGCTGACAAGCAATTCCACTAGGTTATAGGTGTGTTATCACTTGAAACTTATTTACATATTATTCATTTTTGTAATAGAACAATCTTTTAAAACCAAAACCTCATATCATATACCCATATAAGCAAGTGATGAATCATATATTTTTCTTCTGTGTTTCTACTTTCACAATTCTTTCTTTCGATGTGGATAGCATTCTTTCTCATAAGTCCCTATGGATTGTTCTGCATCATTGTATTACTACTAGTAGCAAAGTTGATTACATTTGATTGTTCCACAATGTTTCAGTTTCTGTGTACAATGTTCTCTTGGTTCTGCTCATTCCACTCTGCATCAGTTCATGGAGGTCTTTCTAGTTCATATAGAGATCAAGCAGTTCATCATTCCTTATAGCACAACTGTATCCCATCACCTTTATATATCACAATTTGTTCAGCCATTCCCCAATCAAGAGACACTCCTCATTTTCCAATTTTTTGCTACCACAAAGAGCAGGGCTATAAATATTTTTGTACAAGTCTTTTTCTTTATTATTTCTTTGGGGTACAAATCTAGCAGTGGTATGGCTAGGCCAAAGGGCAAACAGTCTTTTAAAGCCCTTTGGGCATAATTCCAAATTGCCTTCCAGAATGGTTGGATCAATTTACAACTTCACCAGCAAAGCATCAATGTCCCAATTTTGCCACATCCCCTCCAACTGTCATATTGGCCAATCTGCTAGGTATGAGGTGGTGCCTTAGAGTTGCTTTGATTTGCATTTCTCAAATAGACACTTCTTAAACAGCAATGGATGGTGGATAAAACCCATGTAGGTAATTTAAGGAAAGGTGGCTACCAGAGTACTATGTAGGAGATTAAGGAGGAAGTCTCCTAGGCATGAAAGTATTCTCTGAAAGAATAATCGAGTGCCCTCTGGATTATTGACTGGTTGATGGTATGGCTATTCAATGCATTATACGCTGTCCTCATATTAACCACATACAAAGGATTACCCTTTGATTTTTTTCTGTATTTCTTTATGGGAACTGCCATGGCTTAATCTTTGTCTTTTTGTCCTGCTAGCTATTTCTAAAAGAAAGAGATCTTTAAAAACAAACAAACAAACAAACAAACAAAACCCTCATTACCATAGAGAAGGGCAGAAGTTTCAAAATGTGTACCTAGAATTTGACAAAGTAAGCTGGGACCTGCATGGAACTTTGCCAACAAATCCCACACATGAGGTTCCCTATATTTCATGTGTCTGCTATAATTCTACTTGTAAAGAATAATAATTCTACATCAAAAGAGGGGTAAAATAAGTTGGAGAACTCCTGGAGTAGATCTTAGTAAAATGCAAATATCAGAAATTCCTGAATGATACAATTTTCTGTTGTGGAAGAAATTTCAGAATTCAGTTTAGTCTTCAAGTGAGAGAGTGAGAAAGCAAGTGTTCTAGTTCTTTTTGAAAGGTTTCCATTTGATTCCACTGCTGCCCAGTAGGAAAGGTGAACTTTGGGATGATTTCTCTAAGCATGTTGCCATGTTCTGTTATACTCTTCCCCTTCCTCCTCTCCCCTGGGCTCCCAGGGGATAAAGGAACAAAATAGTCCAGGTTGATTCAGAAGTTCAGAGGCTGGAGGAATAAAAGCATTTCAGATTCCCATCATACCTCCCCTGACCCCGCAATGTGCAGTCTTCATGTCTACCTGAAAACAAGAACAAAACATAAATCTAGCTGTCAGTATAGATGTGAATAATACAATAAATATTGAAACACTATATATGATAATTGTGTTGTCTTCAGTTAAAAAAACTTTTCACCCCATGTATTCACAAAGTTAAGGATTTAAGAATACCAAGAGAAAGAGAATCATATAGGAAAAAGAATTAACGAATAGCTTGAAATTGATAAGGAACTTATTTTCTATTTTTAATTTCAATAATATTTTCTATTCTCCCAGTTACATGTAAAAACAGTTTTTAGCACGTTTGCTGATATTTTGAGTTCCAATTTCTCTGTCTTTTTTCCTTTTCCATTCCCTGAGATGGTAAACAGTTTGATGTAAGTTATACATGTGCTACATTACAAAATATATTTCCATATTTATCATGTATAGACATATACACAGAGACATATATAATATATTATTTAATATATTAATTATTTATTTGACACAATGTATTTTATTATGTATAATAATAACAAATAACATTATATATAATATATAATATATTAAAATATAAGATATAAAATATGTAATATATAAATATACATTAGATATAATACATATATATAAAACCATGAACAAAATAAAGTGAAAAATATATTCTTCTGTCTCCATCAGTTCCTTCTTTTGATATAGTTAACATTTTTCATCATAAGTCTTTGAAGTTGT